>NW_012267223.1:109375-118951 GCF_000151885.1 Dipodomys ordii
GCGTCGCTTGTCTGGAGACAACTTCTCGGGTGACCTAAGGGGCCCGAGGTCATGGCGCCGGCCCCGCAGCCCGGGCCCAGCCCCCCTCGGGCACCTTTGGCCCGAGAAGGCCCCGCGCCCGGCATGGCCCCCGCGTCCTCCCCGACTCCAGGCGCCCGGGTCGCTGACCGGGTGAGGAGGACTAGGGACTGAGGGGCCGCCGTGCCCCGCTGTCCCCGCCCCAGGCAGGGCCCAGGCCGCGCCATCCCGGGAGCACGAGCCGCCGCAGCTCAGGAGCACCCCACAACGACCGTGTCCGCGCCATGACCCGCGGGGAAAGTTGTCCCAGCCGGTGTGGAGAGCCGGGCCTCCGCCTGGCCGAGTGCTGCCCGGAGGGTCTGCGGGGCCTGCGGGGCCTGCGGGGCCGGGGACAGGGCCGCGGGGGACAGGGCTGCGGGGGAGGACAGCCGGACCCACTGCTCTGCTACTCTCAGGGTCCCCGAGGCTTCCTGTCACTCTTGCCTTCCCCGGGCCTCCGTTTGCCTATCTGTGGCACCGGCGGCATGTCGGGTGTTTGGCAACCCCTTCCTGTCATCAGAGACGGATGTTTGGGGGTGGGGGTGCAGCTGGGGCTGGGGCTCCCCCGGCCACCGTGGCTCGCTGGCTTTTCTCCAGTCCCAAGGTGAAGGGCGCTGGCCCACCCACCCGCACCCAGAGGCCTGGACCAGGCCGTGTGCCGGCAGATGCAGCCCCTGCCCCGGGCGGAGGTCCCGGCAGACCCACGCAGTGCCCCTTTGCCCCCTGGGCAGCGCTGTGCCGCCTCAGGGCTTGGTGCTGGTCCCCACGGAGGCAGCAGCAAGCATGGCGGCGCGGGTGATGGGCTGGTGGTTAGCGGTGGGTGTCTGCCCCCTGGGGTTCTGCAGGGTCCGCTGAGGCCCTCCACCGCCACAGACACTGGGCAGGGCCAGTGCGAGGTGACCAGGCCTAGACATGCATTCCTGGGGGACCCCCCGGCGTAGGGAACGGCTGCGTGTGGGGTGTGTGCCCTGGCCGCTGCGCCCGGTGGCGGTGGGCAGCATCCCCGCTGCTCAGCTCTGCTCGGCCGGGGGACGCTCAGGTACCGCAGGAGATGGAGGGTGGCAGGGCGGCCTCCGGGGACACCAGCAGCGGCTGAGCCAGGCTGGGGAGCAGAGGGCAGAGCCGCCCCTCCGGAGGGGCCTTGCGGCTGCTCAGGATCTGCCGGTATTGCCCCCAACCAGGCGCTGGAGTTCTGGGGCCTCCGGCGAGGAGCCCCAGCTTCAGGGACACATGAGCTCTCAGGCACACATAGGGCCCGGGCTGCCTGGTGCTCACGTACCTCCCCCGTCCCCTCCCCCTTCCCCCCGTGCTCACACCCCCATTTGCCCAGGAGCCCCTTTCTGACCCTTTTACTCTCTGCCTCAGTTTCCCCCTCTGTAAGGTGGGAATGGATGCAGTGCTGGCACTGGAGGGGTGCTGGTGTGGAGTGCAGGGTCAGGCCAGCCTGGCAGGGTGACCTGGCCAGCCTGGCGGGGTGACCTGGCCAGCCTGGCGGGGTGACCTGGCCAGCCTGGCGGGGTGACCTGGCCAGCCTGGCGGGGTGACCTGGGGCCCCCGCGGCCATCCTCACAGTCGAGAGGCCCACAGAACCCACCCTGTCTGCAGACCCTCCGCTCACGGTCTGTCCCCAGCCCCGATTCTGCCACACAGGGGGTTTCCTGGGGACAGCTGACCGCTGGGCCTGGGCGTGGCTGGTGCAGGGCAAGCTTGATGGGTCCCCGTGGCCGGGCGGCAGTGGGGGGCACGTGTCCTGTCCCAGGCATGGTGGAGACGGGGTTGGGAGGGGCCCAGGGAGCGCCCAACCCGCCCCCCGGCTCACAGGCACCCTGGAAACAGGTGTGGGGACCTGTGGGTCAGGCACTGGTGGGAGGCAGGCCGGCCAACCCGTCCCGGCCTCCCGGGCTGGAGCCGCACAGAGACCTCGGGCGAGCTGGGGGCTGCTCACGCCTGTGTGGCCAGGCCTGGCCAGGCCAGGGCTGGCTGCCCTCCAGAGGTGAAGTGCAGGGATGCGAGGGGGCAGGGGCAGAGGTGAAGTGCGGGTCACCGGCCCTCAGACGGGGAGGGGAGGATGCAGCCCCAGTGCTGTTGCACACACACAGCTTGTGCACAGGCCCTTGTAGGAGCGCACACAGACCGGCACTCATCACTGCCCCGGCTCTGCGTGCTCCCACACCGGTGCACAGGGTCATGCGGTGACCGGCCGCGCACGCATTTCTGCACAGATGCACGGGTGTGCACACGCAGCACTTGCTGGTCCTGTGTGTTCCCTGCGGCTCTGCCCTCTGGGTGGAGGTGAGGACCTCGGCCTCCATGTCTGTCCCCCACTGCCTCCCGGGACCTTCGGTGAGCTCACACTTCCTCGAGCCCACCCGTGCAGTGTCCTGGGCCCTGGGGCCTCCCAGGCGGGTGGCTTCTCTCTGGTTCGGGGTGACATTGAACCAGGCATGTTGGGGCCCCAGCGTTTTTGTGGTTCTGAGCCCCTGAGCTGGCTGGGCTGGACGTGAGGTCGTGGTGTCATTTGGGACACGCTGGGGCCTGAGGTGGAGGGAGGGCAGCGGCTGCGTGGCCCCAGCTTGGGTTGCTGAGCCTTTCACCTGCTGGGGAGTGTGGGGGGGGCCTGGCCGGGGCGTGGCCGACACCGGACGCTGCTCACACTGACACCCGGAGGCCCGCGCCCCACCCTGCCCCAGGGGCTCTGCGGGGTGTCCTGGGTCCTGGGCAGCCACCCGCAGGCAGCGCTGCGCAGGACCGCAGCATAGGGCTGGTCTGCAAAGGCGCTTGGTTAGTTAAGATGAGGTCATGCGGAGGCCCTGATCCTGAAAAGAGGACACAGAGAGAGGTCCTGGAGGAGCTGCAGGAAGAGTAGCGATGGGGCCACCTGCGGCCCCAGCATTGGAAGAGGCGCAAGGCCCCCCCAGGCCTGGAGGGGAGCCGGCTCCCGCCTGAGAGGGGTCGCTGCCGCCGGCCAGTGCCCGCCAGTGCCGGCCACCCGGCCGCCCACCCAGGGCGGGATGTGGTGGGTCCTCCCGTTTGAGGTGAAGGCGGGGCTGGGGGCCTGCGCCGCCCTGGAGTCTGCCTGCGCGTGGTGGGCGAGGAGGAGCCTGGGGCGAGGCCCTCACTATCCCTGCCTCTCTGGGGCGCCCAGGCCCCTGCCCCAGGCTGCACTCAGGCTGTGGCCACCTGCCTGAGGGCAGAGACCAAGGCTGGGCCAGAGGGGAGAGAATGAAGACCACCGGCAGCGGGCCGACCGCAGCGCGGCATAGACGGGGTTGGCCCCAGAGCCTGAGGTGGTGGGCAGGGCCGGCCTCGCGGCCACTCCCGGTGTGTGGCGGTGTGTGGCGTGTGCGGTGTTGGAGGGCTTTGGCGCGGCCCCTGCGGCCCGCCCCGCCGGCTGTCACGGAGGAACCAGCCGCAGGACAGCGCCTCCTCCCCGCCCCCCGCGGAGGAAGCCAGCAGAGGAAATGAGGGCAGCGGACGCGGGGCCGAAGCCAGTTCCCAGACGGCCTGTCTGGGTGGACAGTGGCGTCCCCTGCCTGTCTGGGCCAGGGCTGGGCTGTCCGCGTGGGGCGGGCCGGGCCCTCCTGGGGTCTCGGTGGGGGCAGAGCCACGCGGGAGCCACACCCCGAACCCGGTAGGTGGGGGTTTCTGGGAGGACAGCGGCCACCCTGCCCCTGACAGCCTGCCAGGGGGATGGCTGTCCCCGAGGGCTCTGTTCCGGCAGGGTCCCCGGGGACATGGCGACACCCAAGACACATGCAGGCTCTGTTCAGGGGCCCCACAGGCGTCCTGGGTGGGTGAGGGCCCCCCCGCCCGCCCTGGCCTCCGCTGGCAGGGCACAGGGCCGCCACCTTCCTGCCCAACCACCCGGCAGGGAGAGGCTCCTCCCTGTCACCGGCTCAGGCAATGACATCAGGCAGCCTTAGCCATGTGGCCCGATGCCTGCTGGGAAATGACCGGCTGGACGTGTGGGCCGGGCAGGGGATGGGGGCAGGGGCTCAGAACCTGGGCGCTGATGAGGTGACTCTGTGCCCTAAGCCTGGGCCGGCGTGGGGCGGCCACTGACCGGGGTGAGGCTCGGGGGTCCAGCACTCACTCAGCCCCTCCGGCTTCATGTTGGGTTCTGATTCACCTGTTTGTTTTTTTCCCTTTGGTACGGGAGCGGGAACCCGGCCGGTGCGCGTAAGGGTCTATGCCGCGCCATGCACACGCCAGCCCCCGGAACCCTTCATGCCAGCAAGGGGCCCGTGTGTGCGTTTTGCCCTGCAGGATTTGCAGCTGGCCGCCCTTCTCAGTGTGGTGGGGCTGGGCTGAGGGCCAGGCCAGGGGCACCAGAGGGGGCGGTCACTGCATAGAGGGTGCAATGCTCCTGTCCCCACCGGTTCTTTCCTGTCTCCTGGTCGGGCTGTGGAGCTGTCCACGGGCCACATAGAATTTCCTCAGATCCCCTGGGGCCGCAGGCCACATGCCCTGCCCCCAGCTGTGGCCTGCAGCCAGTCCAGCTGAACTCACCTCACATGATGCCATCCCAGCCCTGCCTGTGCCCATGGCCCTGACCCCGTCCCCATGGCCCTGACACCGTCCCCATGGCCCTGACCCTGTCCCCACAGCCCTGACCCCATCCCCACCGCCCTGACCCCGTCCCCATGGCCCTGACCCTGTCCCCTCGGCCCTGACCCCATCCCCACAGCCCTGACCCCATCCCCCTCAACCCTGACCCCGTCCCCTCAGCCCTGACCCCATCCCCCTCAACCCTGACCCCGTCCCCTCAGCCCTGACCCCGTCCCCTCGGCCCTGACCCCATCCTCTCGGCCCTGACCCCATCCCCACAGCCCTGACCCCGTCCCCACCGCCCTGACTCCGTCCCCATGGCCCTGACCCCATCCCCATGGCCCTGACCCTGTCCCCCTCAACCCTGACCCTGTCCCCTCGGCCCTGACCCCGTCCCCACAGCCCTGACCCCATCCCCCTCAACCCTGACCCTGTCCCCATGGCCCTGACCCCATCCCCCTCAACCCTGACCCTGTCCCCACGGCCCTGACCCCGTCCCCATGGCCCTGACCCCATCCCCCCTCAGCCCTGACCCCGTTCCCACAGCCCTGACCCCGTCCCCCTCAGCCCTGACCCCATCCCCCTCAACCCTGACCCCCTCAACCCTGACCCCGTCCCCATGGCCCTGACCCCGTCCCCACGGCCCTGACCCTGTCCCCACGGCCCTGACCCCGTCCCCACGGCCCTGACCCCGTCCCCACCGCCCTGACCCCATCCCCTCGGCCCTGACCCCGTCCCCCTTGGCCCTGACCCCGTCCCCACCGCCCTGACCCCGTCCCCTTAGCCCTGACCCCATCCCCCTCAGCCCTGACCCCGTCCCCCTCAGCCCTGACCCCGTCCCCACGGCCCTGACCCCATCCCCACAGCCCTGACCTCATCTCCCTCAACCCTGACCCCGTCCCCATGGCCCTGACCCCGTCCCCACGGCCCTGACCCCGTCCCCTCGGCCCTGACCCCGTCCCCACGGCCCTGACCCCGTCCCCACGGCCCTGACCCCGTCCCCCTCAGCCCTGACCCCGTCCCCTCGGCCCTGACCCCGTCCCCACGGCCCTGACTCCGTCTCCTCAGCCCTGACCCCGTCCCCACCGCCCTGACCCCATCCCCTCGGCCCTGACCCCGTCCCCTCAGCCCTGACTCCATCCCCTCGGCCCTGACTCCATCCCCTCGGCCCTGACCCCGTCCCCATGGCCCTGACCCCGTCCCCACCGCCCTGACCCCATCCCCTCGGCCCTGACCCCGTCCCCACGGCCCTGACCCCGTCCCTGTGCAGATCCGGTGCACTTTCCCCAGGCTCTGCAGGCGTGGCTGTCACACTCTGAATGATGGTTTGCTGCGTGGACAAGGCAGCCGGGCACCTGCTCCGCATGTGTGCACATGTGTGTGTACATGTGTGCAATAGCTCCATCCAGCTCTGGCCTGGCGCTTGGGTGCTGCTCTGCGCGTCTGGCAAGCCACCTCATCTTTGCTGAGATTTCATTCCATGCACACAGGGTGAAGTCAAGCCTTTCATTCAGGAAAGGCTGGGCTGCACCCCACCACCCCAGTCCGGGAGCACTCTCCCCGTACGCACGCACAGCCGTGAGCTGTCACTCCCTGTTCTGAGGCGCACACTGCACAGTGGGCGTGGGTGGAGGGACCCTTCACCCCGACCCCTCCCCTGGGAGGTGGCTGGGTGCGGGGTCTGGTGTCGTCCAGCAGGCCGGTGTGCAGTAGCTCGTGGTGACCCCGGCTCTGAGCGTCAGAGTCCCCGCGGGACGCCGCTGCGCCCCTCCTTGGTGCTCTGCGGCGGCCGTGTATGCTGGACACAGCCAAGGACAGACGCACGCATCGAGACCCCGCTGCACGGGCTCACTTGTGAGGGATGCAGGGCAGACATGCGCACCCCACCTGGCACGGCCCCAGGCGGGCCTCTTCCCTGGGGACCCACAGTCTCCCCTGTGCTCCCCGCAGGGTCTCAGGGCTGCCCACCGGGCATGGCCATCTTGGTCTTCCTGAGCGGCAGGGCCCGGCCCCTGTCCTGCTCGGACCTGGGCCCCGCGGGTGCAGCATTGTCCCCAATGAGGCTGTGGCTGCTCGGGCCTCTGCAGAGGCTTGCAGCCCTGCTCTCCATCCTGTGCTCCTGGTGATGGTGGCACCACGCTTAGCTCTGGGCCTAGAACGATGGTGTCCCTGGCTCACCTTTCCCTCAGCGACAGGCCTTCAGGGTCTACCTAAAGCCGGGCGCAGCCGGCATGAGTCCCGGCGCTCCATGGCCTGGCCTCAAAGCCCCGGGAGGCCACTGGCATGTGGTGGTGCTGGGCGGGAGCAGCCGTGTGACCGGGAGCCAGGCTGAGGAGTGAGCACCGGGAGCCGAGGCTCAGGCACTGGGAGCGGGCCTGGGAGACACTGCGTGAGCCCAGGTGCCCCGAGGCCACTCCTCCCAGACCCGCTGGGAGGGCCTGTGGCACGGCTCCGTCCTGCGCCTGTGCCGAGATGTCCTCCCAGTGCCACGCTGGAGCATCCCCCCCCCCCCCCCCGTCGCCGCGATCCCTGGTGTCTGGGGCCTGAGTTCTGGGGTAGTGAGTCAAAAGGCCGGGAAGGCAGATCTTACTGTCCTGGGAGAATGCTGAGGGGCCTTGTGTGTGCGCTGGGGGAGGTGGACGTGAGGGGCGGTGTGTGTGTGACCCCTGTGGAAGAGAAGCCTGCACATGTGAGGATTTTTACACTCCTGTGTGTGCTGGGCCAGGTAGGCACAGATGTGTGTGAGGACTGTGATTCAGAAGTAGGGGTGAGTGATGGCTGCCGGGCACACACGTGCATTTGTGTGCAGGGGTGAGTCTGTGTGCACCGTGTGTGAGCATGTGCTAATACACATGTGTATACTCCTCAGGTCTATAGTAGCTCACGTCTATACTCCTAGCTCAGGAGGCTGAGATCTGAGAATCACAGTTCAAAGCCAGCCTGGGTAGACTCTTTTTGTTTTTTTGTGTTATCAGTTATGGGACCTGAACTCCAGGCCTAGGCGCCGTCCCTGAGCTCTTTTGCTGAAGGCTAGTGCTCTACCACTTTGAGCCACAGCTCCACTTCTGATTTTCTGGTGTGTAATTGGAGATGAGAGTTTCATGGACTTTCCTGCCCAGGCTGGCTTTGAACTGTGATCCTTAGATCTCAGCCTCCTGAGTAGCTGGGATGACAGGCGTGAGCCACCGGCGCCTGGCTTCCATGAGACTCATCTCTAATCAGCCATACACAAACCAGAAGTGGAGCTGAGGCTCCAAGTGGTGGAGTGCTAGCCTTGAGCAGAAGAGCTGAGGGACAGCACCCAGGCCCTGAGTTCAAGCCCCAAAGCCCACAAAAAAAAAAAGCGTGTATGTGTGTGTGAGAGAGAGAGAGAGAGAGAGAGAGCTAGTGTGAGCTAGTGTGAGGAATGTACCCTCACAGCATCACCTGGGCCCTCCAGAAGCCTGTGAACCCCAGGCTGACCCTGCCCTGACCCCTGACCTTTGGGTACAGGTGACTGGCCTCGTGACAGTAGTCAGGGAGGCCGTGGTGGTGTCAGGGCTCCCAGCATGGCCTGCGGTCTCTGTGGCCCGCTGTCTCTGTGGCCATGTCACCCCAGGGACAGGCCTGGTTTTGTCTCTACCCAAGGATGGAATCTGCAGGATTCGGCTCCTCTCAGAGCCCAGCTACTTGTCCAGCCAGGAGCCGGGAGGGGTGTCGCCGCGTGCTCTGGGTGCTCCCCGCCCGCCCGCCAGGGCTTCCCCATCTGGGCGTGCTCACCCCCAGGTTGTGACAGTTCCTTCCTGTGCCCCCACGCGGGCGGGCGGGAGGGGCAGGCAGGCAGCCCCTCGGGCTGAGCGGAGGTGACCAGCACCGACTGTCCTGGACGCTGTCCACAGGGCCTGCAGAGACGGCGGTGAGGAGTGAACAACAGAGGGGTTGGGCAGAGGGGTCCCGGGACCCCCGCGCAGGACCCCCTCCCGGAGCACAGGGACAGCCGGGGCCCACTGTGCAAAGCCCTGCCCCCACCTGCTTCTAGAACATTCCCATCACCCCAGAAGGAACCCGGCTCCCCAGCCCTGGTGACTGTAGGCTCACCTCTGTGTCTGGGCCTGCCTGGGCTTCAAGTCTGTGACTCCACCCGGCCACCGCCATAGGCCCCAGAGCGTGGCTTTCTCCCTGCTGTACCGCGCTGCTGCGTGGTCTGCCAGTGTCCCCCGTACCCTGTGGGGCTCCACACCTGGTCAGTGGTCCTGGAGGTAGCATCAATCCAGCAGAGGCTCTGGGAAGCTGGACCCTGCTTTGGGCTGGCCTGGCAGGGGTCTTGGATAGGGTCTGGGGCAGGGGGCCTAGGCCGTGCCGTCCTGTGGACGGGGAAGGTGCCGTGCTGCAGGCCAGCCCATTGGCAGGCCCTGGGCCCGGTTGAGGGGATCTGGGCAGGTGGTCCCTGAGTCCCAGGCATGGCTCCTGGATGGAGTAGGGTGTGGGGGGGGGAGGGGGGCTGGAGAGAGTGCTGAACCTGAAACCCTGGGGTGCGGATTTCAAGTTCAGTGAGACCTCTCACTGAGGGGTGAGGTGACGCTTCATTGGTTGTGGTGAGTAGGGGCTTTCTGCCCAAGATGGCTTTGAATCTCAGTCCTCCCAACTGCTGAGTCCTGAGTAGCTAGGATGACAGCCATAAGCCACTGCGCCCAGCTCCACCATCTGATCCTAGCCCATCTCCACTATCTGATCCTAGCCCAGCTCCACCATCTGATCCTAGCACAGCAGCTCCACCATCTGATCCTAGCACAGCTCCACCATCTGGTCCTAAGCTAGCCCAGCTCCACCATCTGATCCTAGCACAGCAGCTCCACCATCAGATCCTAGCCCAGCTCCACCATCAGATCCTAGCACAGCAGCTCCACCATCTGATCCTAGCCCAGCAGCTCCACCATCTGATCCTAGCCCAGCAGCTCCACCATCTGATCCTAGCACAGCAGCTCCACCATC
>NW_012267223.1:119938-125026 GCF_000151885.1 Dipodomys ordii
GATCCTAGCACAGCAGCTCCACCATCTGATCCTAGCACAGCAGCTCCACCATCTGATCCTAGCCCAGCTCCACCATCAGATCCTAGCACAGCAGCTCCACCATCTTATCCTAGCACAGCAGCTCCACCATCTGATCCTAGCACAGCAGCTCCACCATCAGATCCTAGCACAGCTCCACCATCAGATCCTAGCACAGCAGCTCCACCATCAGATCCTAGCCAAGCTCCACCATCTGATCCTAGCACAGCAGCCCCACCATCTGATCCTAGCACAGCAGCTCCACCATCAGATCCTAGCACAGCAGCTCCACCATCAGATCCTAGCCCAGCAGTTCCACCATCTGATCCTAGTCCAGCTCCACCATCTGATCCTAGCCCAGCTCCACCATCAGATCCTAGCACAGCAGCTCCACCATCAGATCCTAGCCCAGCAGCTCCACCATCTGATCCTAGTCCAGCTCCACCATCTGATCCTAGACATCCTAGCACAGCAGCTCTCCACCATCAGATCCTAGCACAGCAGCTCCACCATCAGATCCTAGCACAGCTCCACTATCTGATCCTAGCACAGCTCCACCATCAGATCCTAGCACAGCAGCTCCACCATCAGATCCTAGCCCAGCAGCTCCACCATCTGATCCTAGCCCAGCAGCTCCACCATCTGATCCTAGCCCAGCAGCTCCACCATCAGATCCTAGCACAGCTCCACCATCAGATCCTAGCACAGCAGCTCCACCATCAGATCCTAGCCAAGCTCCACCATCTGATCCTAGCACAGCAGCCCCACCATCTGATCCTAGCACAGCAGCTCCACCATCAGATCCTAGCACAGCAGCTCCACCATCTGATCCTAGCACAGCAGCTCCACCATCAGATCCTAGCACTGCAGTTCTACCATCTGATCCTAGCCCAGCTCCACCATCAGATCCTAGCCCAGCTCCACCATCAGATCCTAGCACTGCAGTTCTACCATCTGATCCTAGCCCAGCTCCACCATCTGATACTAGCGCAGTGTATGCTTACTGCAGAAAAATGCTCCCAGCTCTCTGGAACTCAGGAAAACCGCCACTCAGGTTCTGAGGTACTTGTTGGAGCTTTCCCCTTTTCTGGACTTAGCTGTGGTTGGTATGTACATAATTCTGTGTCCTGTTCTTGCTTTTATTATTTTTGTTGCTGGCCCTGGGGCTTGAACTCAGGGTCTGGGAGCTGTCCCTAAGCTTTCTCTTTTCCTTTTCTTGTCAGTCGTGGGGCTTGAACCTGGGCCTGGGCGCTGTCCCTGAGCTCTTCAGCTCAAGGCTAGCACTCTACCAATTTAGCCACAGCGCCACTTCTGGCTTTTTGTTGGTTAATTGTAGATAAGAGTCTCACAGACTTGCCTGCCCCTGCTGGCCTCTGACCTCAATCCTCAGCTCTCAACCTCCTGAGTAGCTGGGATGACAGGTGTGAGCCACCGGTGCCCGGCCTTCCCTTGCTTTTAACTGAAAAGAGGTATGGTAGGCATAGGCCTACCATACATTTCCAAGGTATCTTTCCCGAGTTTTGACATACGTGTCAAATGCATGTCAATACACACGACACATGTAGGGGTCTGTGTGTGGCAGGCTGGCGCCAGCTTTCCTCTGCAGACTCTCTGCCTCTCCATTTATCTCCTTTTTTTTTTGGTTGGTCATGGGGCTTGAACTCTGGGCCTGGGTGCTGGCCTTCAGCTCTTCAGCTCAAGGCTAGTGCTCTACCACTTGAGCCACAGCACCACTTTTGGCTTTTCCTGCTTATGTGGTGCTGAGGAATGGAACCCAGGGCCTCATGCATGCAAGGCAGGCACTCTACTGCTGAGCCACCTTCCCAGCCCCATCAGGTCTGTTTTTGGGTAGGGTCTTGGGCTTTTGCCTTTGGTAGGCCTTGACTGTGATCTTCCTGCGTGTGCGTCCCATAGCCAGGACTGCAGAAGTGACTCTGTCTGTGAGCCTTGCCCTCTGTCTCCACCTCCTGAGTACCTGGAATGACACTTGGGAACTGCCACACCCAGCCGGCCTTTGGTCTCCAGGCAGGGTCCCTCTGTGGGGCCCAGGCTGGCCTTGGATTCTCAGTGCACCGCCACGGCCTTCCCAGAGCAGGGGTTACCGGTGGGCACCACCGCTTCCGGCTTTACGTTCACTTTAGATGTCTTCAGCTGCTGACGTGCCGTTGCTTTTGAGTGCTCTCCCGTCATGGGCTATTTGAGGTGCTGCTTACTTCCGTACACACCACTGCACGGGGCTCGTCTGTGTGGCGCCCCTTCGCCCATTCTTCCCTGCTCTGTGCTCATTCTTTGCTTGTTCTTCCATCGGTTGTGCTCTGGGTTCCTGCAGACGCCCCCTCCCTATTAACGTCTTAGTTTGGATTTCGAGATGGGGAATTAACTAGCCAAAGGGCCGGGAAGTCCCCAGGGCTCTTCCCACTTTCCACCCCAGAGCCCAGACCCCAGCTCTGCGTGAAACTCGGAAATGCCCCTGAGTGGACCCTGGACCCTGTTTTGATGAACACTTCTTTGGGCATAGGCAGTTTGAGTTCCTGGGTTGTGAGTGGACCTCACGTAGTTTGCTGTTTGTGCTCTGGGTCTTCTAGATTATTCTACGAGAGTTTTTTGCTGGCCGTGTGTTCTCCACCCTGGCCAGCTTTCAGGAGGTGTAGTACCCGGCTGGCCTCATGCTTTTAATCCGGGTGCTCTTCATTGAAAGGACATTTTTGTAACCAGATAGGATCTTTTCTATTCCTTTTCCTTTTGTTGGTCCTGGGGCTTGAACTCCAGGCGCCGTCCCTGAGCTCTTTTTGCTCAAGGCTAGCGCTCTACCACTTTGTCACAGCTCTCTCTGTTTCTGGTTTTTGAGTGGTTCACTGGAGATGAGTTTCGTGAGGACTCTCCTGCGGGGCTGGCTTCAAACCTCAGTCTTCGGATCTCAGCCTCCCGAGCAGCTGGGATTACAGGTGTGAGCACCAGCGTCTGGCTTCAGCTTCCACCTTGTTTTTGGCGATTCCTTCCTTACAAAGCTTTCCTCTGCTGTGGGGGCCAGGCTGGCACTGGCTGGCTCTGCTTCCATCTCAGCACCAGCTACGCAGCCCAGCCATCCTCGATCCCTTCAGACGCCCTGCCGCCCTTCCCAGGTGCGGCCTCTGGTTGAGCAGTGTCTTGGTCCTTCCTGAGATTGCGTTGGGGGAGGGCCCTGTGGGTGGTGGGCAGGCTCTCCACAGCTTGGCCAGGCCTGTCTCCACTTTGTGCTGGTCATTTTTGTGGCAGGGTTTTCCCTTATGCCCAGGGCGGCCTGGGCTGTGACCCCCGGCGTCTGCTCCCTGTGTCACAGGGAGCGACCGGCCCGAGCCACGGCGCCCAGCCACGGCCCCCGCCCCTCACTTCCCTCCCCACCCAGCCACCGAGTGAGCCAGTCTCATAAGCATTTGGGGCAGGTATGAACCACCACACCCAGCTTTATTGATTGAGAGGGGGTCTCACTGTTTTCTTTTTCAATCTGGGCAGGCCTGGATCGGATCCACCTGACCCACCTCTGAGATGACAGGTGTGAGCCATTCCACCCAGCTAGTTGGGAGCCTTAGTCCTGACAAGGAGCTCTGTCCCCTGCACCTGGGGATCCCCCCACCCCCCGTCTCCGGCAGCGCCCTCCTGTGGGAGATGGGGTCCACTCAGGCCCTGTCCATGCTGACCACGTGTCTGCCTCTTCTGGCCAGGTAGGCAGTGGGGTGGGAAGGGGTCCCGCGTGACCACCTCGCCTCCGGCCAGACTCCACAGCTTCACCCACCCCACCCTCTTCAGGGGACCTGGGGCATTAGCATATTTTGGGGTGTGGAGCACGTGACAGCTGTGTGTAAGGGGACCTGGGCCGAAGGGGGAGTGAGCCCCAAGTGTCTGGAGGGGCACCACACAAGCCACAACCGTTAGCACTGGGGCGGGGGTCTGGGAGCACCCGCGCCCCTCACCCATGTGCTGCCGCTCTGCCCGGGTCAGCAGAGAGGCAACTGGGCCACGGGGGGCCGGGGCCTGGCTGGCATTCCTTGTGGGCATGTCTGCTGAGGGGTGGGGAAGGCCTGCACAACCCCCCCCCAGGCCTGAGCTGGCCCCAGCGCAGCTGGGCTGGAGCGAGCTGCCTAGGCCAGCCCCCGGCCCCCGACCCCTGACCCCCGACCCCCGACCTGCTGCTCAGGTGCCAGGGCTTGCTCTGGAAGTCTTGTTTTTGCCCTTTTCCTTCACTAGATGTGGAACGGGAGGCCTGGCCGCGCTGCAGTGCTTCACCGCACCCCCACGCCCTTTAAACATTTCTTATTTGTTTTTATTTTTGCCACATGCCCTTTTATAGCCCGAGTTAGGGTCTTTTTAGCTGTGTCTGAGCCAGCCTCGAACCCATGCTCTTCCCCTCTGCTTTGGAAGCAGCTGGGTGCAGGCAGGTGCCCTGCGCAGAGCCTGTGGTCTTTTGCCAGGTGTCAGGAGCTTGGGGTAGCTCGAAGCTGACAGGTCCAGGGCTGGGAAGGTGGCTCAGGGGTAGAGCGCTCGCCTTGCATGCATGAGGCCCTGGGTTCCATTCCTCAGCACCACATACACAGGAAAAGCCGGAAGTGGTGCTGTGGCTCAAGTGGTATAGTGCTAGCCTTGAGCAAAAGGAGCTCAGGGACAGCACCTAGGTCCTGAGTTCAAGTCCTAGGACTGGCACACGCACACACACACAAAGCTGGCAGGTCCAGGTGTGTGTGTGCCCCTGTCTGTGGGTGGGCAGAGGTGGGTGCTGTGTCCATGGGTGGGCAGAGGGGTGTCTGTGCTGTGTCTGTGGGTGGGCGGAGGTGTGTGCTGCGAAGGTGTGTGCCGTGTCTGTGGGTGGGTGGCGGTGTGTGCCGTGTCTGTGGGTGGGTGGCGGTCTGTGCCGTGTCCGTGGGTGGGCGGCGGTGTGTGCCGTGTCCGTGGGTGGGCGGCGGTGTGTGCCGTGTCCGTGGGTGGGCAGCGGCAGTGTCCGTGGGTGGGTGGCGGTCTGTGCCGTGTCCGTGGGTGGGTGGCGGTCTGTGCCGTGTCCGTGGGTGGGTGGCGGTCTGTGCCGTGTCCGTGGGTGGG
>NW_012267223.1:126105-130824 GCF_000151885.1 Dipodomys ordii
GTGGGTGGGTGGCGGTGTGTGCCGTGTCCGTGGGTGGGTGGCGGTGTGTGCCGTGTCCGTGGGTGGGTGGCGGTGTGTGCAGTGTCCGTGGGTGGGTGGCGGTGTGTGCCGTGTCCGTGGGTGGGTGGCGGTGTGTGCCGTGTCCGTGGGTGGGTGGCGGTGTGTGCCGTGTCCGTGGGTGGGTGGCGGTGTGTGCGGTGTGTGCCGTGTCCGTGGGTGGGTGGCGGTCTGTGCCGTGTCCGTGGGTGGGTGGCGGTCTGTGCTGTGTGCCGTGTCCGTGCCGTGTCCGTGGCCGCCGCTGTGCCCTTGGCCGTGCCTCGAGACGCCCTGCTCTGGCACCTTCTCTGTCTTGTGCTGGGGGTGTCTGTGGGTCCCCCACCCCTGCCCTGGCCGGGATGGGTTCACCCCCAGCTGGGACCGTGAGGATGTGCAGGTGTCTCGGCCTGGGTGTCTCAGGCTTGGCCGTCACCTGCTGCTGTGTGGGACATGGCAGGCCCCAGGCCTCTGGTCACCCCGGCCTCTCCCCTCCTCCTCTGGTCACCCCGGCCTCTCCCCTCCTCCCCCGGCTGAACAGGGGTGGCCGGCGCCGGGCCTCCCGCTGCCCTCCGGGAACAGCACTGAGCTGGGCCCCTCAGGTTGCACCCCTACAGTGAACGCCGGCAGAGCCGCGCAGCCCCCTCCCCCCAACCGTTTAAAGGGTCCGGAGAGCGCCACCTTGTGGCAGGAGAGGGTCCCACGGGTCTCCCCTGGTTGCCCCTGAAATGCGCTTTGAATAGAACAGGGGTCCCGCAGCGCGCTGCCCGCCCCGTCCTGGGCGCCGCCCTCGGCTGGGGGCGAGTGGTGCTCGCCAGCGCCTCCCTCTAACAGTCGGTTGGTGGCTCCCAGGCCGTGGTGACACTGGGCATGAGTTCTATGATCTATTGGGAGTCAGCTCTAATCATAGGGCCCACGAATGAAAGGAGGGTGCTGCTCCCAGGGGATGCTGGTCAGGAGCAGGGCCCCCCCACAGCCACGTCCTCCCCCCTCCTCCCCCGTCCTGGCTCCCGCAGGGCCTCTGAGACCCTCCGGAGCCCCGTTCTCTTGGCTGTATTGTGGGCTGGCATAGCCGTGGAGCAGGGTTAGATGTGTGTGTGTGCACGCGCGTGTGTCTGGGCTGTGCTCCCGTGGCGGCAGCGCGCAGGTCCGCCTGGCTGAGCGCACCGGGGCAGCGCACGCGCTGTGTGTCCCAGCAGCAGGGACAGGTCCCTTCCCAGGGACCTGTCTGCAGGCGGGTAGCACCGGCCTGGCTCTGCGGCCGCGCTGTCTCTCCCCACGGGGCTCCAGAGACCCACAGGCACTTGTAGGTTCGAAAGTTCCAGGCTGCGGTTCTCTCTGTGACTCACGCCACACTGCGCTAACCGTCCCCCACCTCAGGGACTTGGGCACGGGGGGGATGGGCAGTGCTCCGGGCAGTCCCCCGCCACCCTCCCCCCCCCCGCTGGCGGGGGACCCCAGGAAGGCCTCAGCCTCTGAGGAGGGGAGGGCTGTGAGGCTGGGGTGGAGGCTGGTGGCGGCTCGGCCCGGGGGCGTTGGAGGGGCTGTGGCCTGGGCCTCCTCCACCGAGGGGCCTCCTCCTCCGAGGGGCCTCCTCCTCCGAGGGGCCTCCTCCACCGAGGGGCCTCCTCCACCGAGGGGCCTCCTCCACCGAGGGGCTCAGCCATGCCGTCAGGGCTGCCAGGCAGAGGCGGGGTGGAGAGGAATGCGCTATGATACCCTGCCCCCAAGGGTGAGAGGGGTCGCCCCGGGGACCCGGGTCTCAGGGAACGGCTGCTTCCTGTGTGTGTGGGGGGTGCGTGGGAGGTGTGGGGGACATGGAGCAGCGGTGGGGGGTGCACGCATGAAGTCACACAGCACATCTGTGCACGTCCACATTCACGTACACGTCGCACAGGCACACCAACACGCACACGTGAAGTCGCAGCACATGCATGCACGTGGTCATGCATGTACATCACCCAGGCATACAAGGATGCATGTACAAGCTTGTGCATACAAGCACACCTGTGCACATAAGCACACACACGTGCAAGCTCACATGGAGACTCGCATGCACAGAGGCACACAGGGACACACGTGCAAGGCACACACACACAGGCAGCCAGACCCAGGGCCTCCCTGTGGATGGAGTCCCCTCTGAGGGCTTTCTACTTCGGGCCCTTGGTGCGGGGGGGGGGGAGCTGTGGGCATGGCTGTCCCCTGTGGTCCCAGCATCCCAGCAACTGCCTGTCACCATGACCTGGTCCTGCTTTGCTGGTTGGCCTTGTCCTTCTCCCCCACCTCAGCTGCCCACGGCCTCCCGCTCCCACGGCCTGGGCCCGCGGGGTCCGCGCTGGCCCGTGGGGTCAGCACTGGCCTGCAGGGTCCACGCTGGCCCTCGGCTCACGCTGCCTCTGGCCATCCAAAGCATAGCGGGGCCTTGTCAGCGGCGCCTGGGGGGGGTGGCGGTGGTGGTGGCCGCGGCCGCCTCGGTGGGCTGCTGAGTCACGGAGAGCCACGGGGGGCCGATGGCTATGGACATGGTGCCCGAGAACTGAGGTGGTCAGGACACTTTCAGGGGCCATGTGGGGACGTGGGGCAGAGAAGGCCTCTGGGACACGGTGGAAGCCAGAGCCCGGGGGAGCCCGGCCTGGGCAGAGCCGCGGCTCCGGGCTCCGGGCTCCGGGCCGGCCGCACCTGTGTATGCGGGTCCCCAAGCCCCGGCTCTGCGAAGCTCCAGTTTGGGTGGCTCAATGGAAGGGGTGGGGTGCCTCAGTTTCCCCATCTGGGAGAAGAGAACCGTGTGACCGCGTGCTGCAGGAGGTGCCTGTTGTCCTCAAGGCAGAAGTGGCGCCAAGGGGCCTCGGTGTGAAGCCGGGGGGGGGGGGGGCTGCCGGGGGAGTCTCTTCCCTTGGAGGCCAGACCTCAGGGCTCAGACCTCCAGTGTGGCCAGTGGCGCAGCCGGCTGCACAGCCTCAGAGGGGCAAGGTGGGGGACCAGGGTCTGGAGGAGATGCAGGGTAGCATCTGGCCTCTTGGCTTCTCGGCAGCTCTCCAGGAAGCCCAGAGTCGGGAGCTGGGCCCGGTGTGGCCATTCTGCCCATGGCAGGAGTTCCGGTGACCCCCACAGAGGCACAGGCTCTGACCGCCAAGGCCAGCCCGCCGTCCACCCGCTCGGGGCCTCGTCAAGTGCCCACCTGTCCGAGCGAGGGGTCAGGCGCCGGTCAGGCCCAGCCCCGACGGCAGCGGGTGCGCCCGGCGTCTCATGCGCCCCTCTCTCGGCAGACGGCGCCCCCCTCGGTGAGCTCTCCTGGTCGTCCTCCCTGGCCGTGGTGGCGGTGTCCTTCTCCGGCCTCTTCACAGTCATCGTCCTCATGCTGGCCTGCCTGTGCTGTAAGAAGGGCGGCATCGGCTTCAAGGTGAGGCCGGGGGGAGGGGGCCTGGGGTCCCATGCGGACGTCCTCTGGGGCAACAAGGCTCCGTCACCCTGGCATGGGGTCCCTCAGGGACCCCCACCCACTTTTGGGTGCCCTGGGCAGGGCCCTCCCACTGGCCTGTCCTGGTGGTGGGAGCTGGGGACGGCCGGGAGGCATCATGGACTCTAGACTGGCGTGGGGGGGGGCTGTGACTCCCAGTGGAGGAGCTCCCCGCGAGGCCCCGGACCCCACTCCGCTAGAGCCTGCCATCAGGCGTTCCTTTGGGGCATCTTCTGCCCCTGGTGTGGGTTTCTAGAAGCCCGGCCGCCATCCGTGGCCACTGCTCTTCATGGACCGTTCGCTGAGGCCCTGCAGCCTCCAGAGTCCCTGCGAGGCTGGGCTGGGGAGGAACCCCTCTTCCGGGGTGATGGCCGAGAACACCGCTCAAGGGGTGCCCCCGCCCTGGCAGCCCCCATGTGCCCCCCGCCCAGCAGCGGCACTGAGTGAGGGGCGGGAGCACAGAGTTGAGCCCCAAGCCCAAGCGCCTGCCTGGGCCTCGGTCTGCTGGTCAACGCATCGTGGCCGGGCAGGACCTCCCGCCATCAGCCGGCCCTGGGCACTGGCTGGCCCCAGGCATGGGCCGGCCCCGAGCATCGGCCGGCCCTGGGCATCGGCCGGCCCAGCCCTGGTGGAGGCCAGGCTGGGCAGAGCCTCCTGGGGCTGGGTGCAGCCCCCAGCTGTGTTTCGATGGCAGCCCCCTCTAAACGACCTGTGCCCAGCACCTCTCCCTGCCCGAGGGAGCCCATGGCAGGCAGGCAGCAGGAATGTGCTCCTTGCCTTTCCCAAAGCCTGAATTTGCTGGCTCAGTGATTCTTCTAGAACCCCCCCACCAGGGGGGCTGAGGGCTGCATGGCGGTGCTGTGGCCCTGCCCTGGCGCCCCCACCCCGGGACACCGCCCCTCACCCACGGGCCCCGGGCCATTGTACAGCGGCCTCCTCGGGCCCCGAGAACAAGGCCCCACACAAGGGCTCTCGTCCCCCTCCTACCCATGTCCTCCTCGCCTCCTTGGGAGCCTGGTGCCCGGAACATTCCAGCACCAGCGTGCCTGGCGGGAGGGCTCCCAGCCGGCTGCCGGCCCGGGCAGGGCTCTCTGCAGCACGGGGGGCAGCTTGGGGTCCTGGTCCTGGAGCCGCGCGGGGGGCGCCGGCCGGGCTCCCATGCTCACTCTGTGCTACCTGCTGGCCCGCTGTGCCAGCACCGCCCAGCGGGGCCCCGGGCACAGGGGGCA
>NW_012267223.1:131009-137883 GCF_000151885.1 Dipodomys ordii
ACAGGTTGGTGGTGTTACGAGTGAAGCTAACGCGGTCGTGAGTTACACTACAGATTCAGTTGTCTTTTTTTCCTCCTAATCCTTAACACCTACAACGTAGGATCTCGTTTCGAGATACAGCGGCGCCTCCGGGCAGTTCTTTCCCCTCGAAGCCCAGAGCCAGGGCACCGCCGTCGGGGGGCGGGGGGGGGGCCCGGCTGGGGGGTGGGGGAATTGGAGAGGAGAGAAGAGGGGGCAGAGGGCATCTCAGTGTATCTGTGTGTGTGCGTGGGGGGGGCCCGGCCAGGCTGGCCTCCCCGGGGTGGGGGTGGGGGCGCAGAGCCAGAGTGTGGATCGGGGGAGGGGGTTGCCCAAAGCACCAACAGCGCTGTCCCGCGCGCAGCTCAGATGCGTGCAGACCCCAACTGGACCCGGGAATCCGGCCAGAGCCCCAAATCCCACTTGCAGAGAGGATTCGGAGACCCTCAGAGGGCGGACGATAGGGAAGGGCTTGGGCTGGTGTGGGTGGCTGGGTCCCAGCCTCTCAGTGCCTCAGTTTCCCCACTGGGCACTGAGGGTGTGGGGTGGGGCAGAGAGGTCTGGGAGGGGCAGAGGCCTGGCTGTGGGCTGTCACTGCCCCCACCTTGATTTTGGTCTCAGTGGGACTTGAGCAGATTTTGCTTGAAGTGCTGTGGGAGCTGGTGGAGGGGAGCTGGGGGGGCTGGGGGAATCCCCACAGATCCCCGCAGCACAGACAGTGCAGGGACTGAGGGTCTTAATAGCTCAGCAGCTCCCCGTGGGAGGTGCCGCCCAATCAAGGGCCTTGGGCTGTGGGCGGCCTGGACACCGCGGCCAGTCTGTGTGCGTGGCCGAAGGGACTAGAGGCCGCGAGCGGGGAGTGGTGTCGTGGCCGGGCTCTGCGCTCCGTTGGAAGGCAGGGAGCGGCCCCGGCTCACGGTGGTGCCGCCCTGGCCCGCAGGAGTTTGAGAATGCCGAGGGGGACGAGTATGCGGCGGACTTCGCGGCCCAGGGCTCCCCAGCCGCCGCTGCCCAGAACGGGCCCGACGTGTACGTCCTGCCGCTCACCGAGGTGTCCCTGCCCATGGCCAAGCAGCCTGGCCGCTCAGGTGAGGGGTGCCCGCCTCCCCGCGAGACGGGGCTCCGGGCTGGGTCAGCAGGGCCTCGGCCCTGGGGGGTGACTGTGTGGGGGACTGGCTGAATCGGAGGGGTGCTCCCCGTCTGGACCTGATCAGGTTTGAGGACAGCTTCTGCCTGTCCCCCCCCCCCCGGGTTAGGGTACAGAGGGCAGCCATGGGGCGGGGCGGGGCTCTCGGGCCCTGGTATCGCCTGCTTTCTCTGGGACGCTCACCCCAGATTCCCGCTCCCGTGCACCCCCCCGCCCCGCCTGCCCGGGGACGTGGGTGCCATTGTGCCTGCCGGGCGCGGCTGGCCCACGCAGCCAGGGCGGCTGTGTTGACTCCGGCCTGGGCCTCCAGAGCGGGCCGGATCCCCCCAGGGCGCCCTGGCCTCTCCCCGCAGCTCCCGGGCTGAGGCCCACTCTCTGCATGAGGAAGTGGTGGTTCTCAGCCTCCAGAGTTGACGTGCAGATGGCTGAGACTCTGGAGGCTGAGGCTGAGGCTCATGTCAGGGGGTCCCCAAACTCAGGCCACCTCTGAGATGACCTGCTCCCAGGTGCCACCTAGACATTCCGGCCACTGGCCCCCCCCCCCCCCGGGAGCCCTGCCGGCCCCAGGGCCGCCCCCGCCTGACCCCACGGCTTCCTAACACAGCCTCTCCCTCCTCGTGTGCTGGAGGCCTGTGGAGGCTGGGGGGGCCCTGCCGCCAGCCCGGCCCCCAGGACGGGGCAGGGCGCAGGTCGCGTCCCACCGCTGGCCCACCGCTACCCCAGCAGGGAGTGGAGGGTGGGCGGGGGGTAGGCGGGCTCTACCACATGGCGTGTGGCCTTTCCTGGTGCACTGGAGTCCGTCCTGGGGTGCCGTCCCCCGTTTCCCAGGCAGGGCGAGGTTGTACTTGAGATACCAGCTCGTCCTGGGACAGCAGAGGGTGCATCGCCCCATTGTCTCGGCTTTCTTGGGAGCGCCCTGCTTTCAGGGAGGAGAGACTTGGGGCGAATCTGGGGTCCACACTTAGGAGGCGGACGGCGGCTTGGTCTGGCCTCGGTGGCTGCCACGTGCCCGCAGCCAAGGCCTGCAGTCACCCAGGACAGGTTACGGCGGGGAGGGGCTCCAGACAGACTCCAGGGAGGAGCTGGGGCTGCAGCGCCAAGGCCACCGCCACCCTGGACTCTGTCACGCCCAAGTCCCCAGGGGCCACTTGCCGACCCTGGGGTCTCTCTGGAGCCAGGCCGGGCCCCGGTTCACCTCCGCAAAGGAGCAGCTGGCGTGGGAGCGGAATTCAGGGAATCTGACGGGGCACGCGGGGGTGCGGCAGCCACGGCCCCTTCCCGGCCCACACTGACCCTTCCTTCCCGCTGACCTCACCGGCCTGGCGAGCAGGAGAATGGGCCCAGTGTGGCCCGTACGGGGCTGTGCCAAGCAGCCCCCAACAAAGGGCCCTTTGGTGTGCCTGGTGTGGGCCTGCCAGCCTGAGCGAGGGCAGGGTGGCTGCTGACCTGCCTAGGCCCCGCCCCGGCCTCCGCCCCGGCCAGTCTGCCCGGCGCCGCCCTGCAGTGGGGCCAGCTCTGTGCTCGGTCGCCTCCAGCCTGGCTTGTCCCCCCCCCCGGCGTTGGGCACTCCCTCCCCAGGGCAGAGATGCCCGGATGGAGCCGGTGGAGCTGTGGTTGTCCCGGAGGGATGCTGGTCCCTCACCGCAGCTCCCAGTCACCAGTTCAGCCTCTGAGCTCTGCCCCCCATCTCCCTCGGCTAATGCTGGGAGACCTGGGGTAGCTCCCCAGGGAGGGAGACAGGGGTGGAAGAGGCCAAGAAGGATGCTGAGCCGGCCGCCCTCTTACAGTCCAGCTCCTCAAGTCCGCAGACCTGGGTCGGCACAGCCTCCTGTACCTGAAGGAGATTGGCCACGGCTGGTTCGGGAAGGTGAGCGCCCCAGCGGGCGGGTGGGAAGGTGAGCAGCGGGGGAAACGCCACAGGCCTGGCTCTCCAGCCTGGACGGGGCCTCTGGGTCCCCTGTCCTCACTGGGGACAACCAGAGAAAGCCAGGGCAGGGAGGGCTTGGAGCTTGGCACAGGGCGGAGCTTCCCTGAGGGCTCCAGAGCCTTCTGTGGAGGAAGCCCCGGAGGGGCTGGGGTGGAGGTGACACCCGTCCCCGCAGGTGTTCCTGGGGGAGGTGCACTCGGGCGTGAGCGGCACGCAGGTGGTGGTGAAGGAGCTGAAGGCCAGCGCCAGCGTGCAGGAGCAGATGCAGTTTCTGGAGGAGGCCCAGCCCTACAGGTGGGTGGTGTCGGGGGGTGCCGCGGGGGGAGGCGTCGCGGGGGGGTCTGTGTCCTGCGTCTGGTGGCTCTGCGGGGGGGGGCGGAGGGGGGCCATCGGGGGAGGGATGGGTCTGTGTCCTGCCCTGTGTGGCCAGTGTGTGGCTCTTGCAGGGCTCTGCAGCACAGCAACCTGCTCCAGTGCCTGGCACAGTGCGTGGAGGTGACGCCCTACCTCTTGGTGTTGGAGTTCTGCCCGCTGGTGAGTGGCGGCCGCACGTGGCAGGGAAGAGCGGCGCCCTTCTGCGCTAGCCTTCCCTGCAGGCAGGCCCTAGGGATCTGGTCCTTCTTAAAGTAGAGCCCTAGGAGGCCCCGCCCTGCCGGGAGAGGCCGGCCCCACGGCACCAGGGGCCGGGGCGGTCAGCGTGGACCTCCACGGCGGCCCGGGGCAGCTGGGTGACCGCCTGTACTTCCTCTCGGCAGGGGGACCTCAAGGGCTACCTGCGGAGCTGCCGGGCGACAGAGGTCATGGCGCCCGACCCGCTGACCCTGCAGCGCATGGCGTGTGAGGTGGCCTGTGGTGTCCTCCACCTGCATCGCAACAGCTACGTGCACAGGTGAGGACGCGGCGGGAGCCGGCCGCCAGCAGCCTCTGCCCCCCCCCATACAGCGCCAGATAACCACTCATCCTGCAAGGAAGTTGCTAGCTTGATTATATTTGGGGAGTCCAGGGAAGAAGGAAGAGTTTGAAACCTGGTTTATAGAATTAAATGAAGAAACGTCTGCTGTCCCTGGATGGGCCCCACCCAGGGGGCCCCACTGGCCCCCACTTTCGTCCTCGGGCTCTGTGGGGGAACCCTGCTGGCCTGCAGTGGGAGGGACAGCCCTGTCCTGCCCCCGGGGGTCTAAGGATGGGCCGGGACCTCAGCCTCCTGGGGCCGGGCTAGAAGACAGGCGAGGATGAGTGCGCCGCCCGGATGCCGCACGGCCGTCCTCCCCAACAATATCCTGGTGCTGAGTGGTGACTCCGGCAACTCCAGCATCAGTGATTTTGTTGAAGAGGGTGGCTGCCAGCCTCCCGAGCCGCCGCGCGCCAGCCGCCCTGCCCCGGGCCCAGACAGGCCGAGTGCTCAGCGAGCAGCAGTAGCGCAGCTAAAGAGACCTGTCCCTTGCTGTCCCCCTGCCCCGGGCCCCAGACGCCCATGGGGCCGCAAGTCAGGTGGGGCACAAAAGCTGGCAGCAGGGGCCAGCTGCTGCGTTGGAGGTAGCCTGGGGATGACCTGGTGTCCACCCCGCTCCTGGGGCCTCAGCTCCAGCCCCGAGTGGCAGGGCTGGCCGGGCCCTGGGACCCTCCCTCCCCCCACCCTGCCCCATTCCTACCTCCCAGGGCTCCGGGCAGGGGTGGGCAGGGCGGAGGGGAGTCACTGGAGACACCCAGGACGAGGGACACTGGCGTGGGGCTCCTGACAAGCAGGTTAGAGACAGTGACTCCCAGTGGGAAGCTGGGGAGGCAGGAGTTCGGAGCGGCCGGCGGGGCCTTTGCCGGAACTGTGTGTTCCAGCCCCTTCTAGTCCCATCTGGGCCTCATTTGCATCGTCACCTTCAAGGCATGTCCACTCTGGCCTGAGGTCAGGGCTGGGGTACACTGGGCGGCTTCTCAGACCACCAAAGCCCAGGACACCCCGAGGGACAAGCCATCCAGGGTGGGCAAAGGTGTCCCGGGGCCAGAGCGCCCAGCTCAGCTGCCCCTGCCTCCCCCTGCAGCGACCTGGCCCTGCGGAGCTGCCTGCTCACAGCTGCCATGTCGGTGAAGATCGGCGACTACGGCTTGTCTCACTGGAAGTACAGGGTAAGCTGGGCCTGGGCCGCACCCGCGGCGGCGGGCGGGCGTGCAGGCGTGCGTGCGGGCACGCGCATGATGCTCAGCCTGCCCCTGCGCCCACAGGAGGACTACTTCGTGACCGCGGACCAGCTCTGGGTGCCGCTGCGCTGGATCGCGCCCGAGCTGGTGGACGAGGTGCATGGCAACCTGCTCGTGGTTGACCAGACGAAGGCCAGCAACGTGTGGTGAGCGTCGTCCTGGGCTCCGGGGCCTGCGCACGGTCAGGTCCTGTGACCAGGACCGCCTCCCCTCCCCCACCTCCGGTGGCCGGCCTGGGGAAAGCTGCTGACTTCTGAAGCCACCCTGTGGCTTCCCTGGCTCACATGGGTAGGAGCCAGCAGCCCAGCAGCTGGGGTTCTGGGGCCCCAGGCCGGTGGAGGGATCACCCCAACAGAGCAGCCAACATCTGTGCCAGAGCACACATTCGGGTCCAAACCCCAGGTATGTGCGTGTGTGCAGCCTTGATTCTTCCCTGTCCCTGGAAAGGTGTGGCTGCCCCTGGGGGAAAGAGGCCAGGTCGTGTTGAGGTGAGGGGGGTTGTCTCCTCGGCCGGGAAGCCCCCACCTTGAGCCCCCAGAGCTGCACTGGCTCTGTGCTCTACGAGGACGGGGGGCCAGACTGGCTTTAGAGTCTGAGGGGGCTCCGCGGTTCCTAGCCGGGACCGGCCTCGGCCTCCCCTCTGGTGACCCTCCGAGCCTGCACACAGACCAGCTAGCTCCTGAGTGCCGATGCTGCCCAGCTCCCTAGCCTTTCCTCTCCAGTGTGCCCGTCCTGCCCCCCTCCCATGGCTGGCTTCCTGGTCACAGCTCTGGGGTGGGTCTTGGTCGCTTCCCCACTCCCAGATCGACCCCCCTCGCCCAGCCACCCGGATCGGCGAGGGTGCAGGGCGCCGGGCAGCGCTCGCATGGCTGGTGCTCAAGTTGGATCTCCCCCCCAGCTCTGCTTGCCGGACCTGCTCCTCCCAGCCCTCCCCAGGCCCACAGCGCGTTCCGGGCTCAGCTCTCCCTCAGCCCCGAGCCCTCACAGCCTGGGCCTCCCCGGCTCAGCCCCCTCCCGCTTCCCCGGGCAGCTCCCGGACCACACAGCCCCTGCATGACCAGCGTGGAGTGAACAAGTGGACGACAGTGGACTTGACCCGTGTGGGGCCAGGTTTACGTCTGTGGGCCAGGCTCTCGGGGTGCCGGGCTTGGGCCCGGCTGGCGGGGAAGCTGGTGCAGATCTGAGCTCGGGTCCCAAAGGGGCTGGCACACTGTGAGTGTGTCTGGCCGGAGCTCACCGTGGCTGTCCCGCAGGTCCCTGGGTGTGACCATCTGGGAGCTGTTCGAGTTGGGTGTGCAGCCCTATCCCCAGCACTCGGACCGGCAGGTGCTGGCCTATGCTGTCCGCGAGCAGCAGCTCAAGCTGCCGAAGCCCCAGCTGCCCCTGGCCCTGTCTGACCGCTGGTGAGGGCCGGACTGTGCTCTCTGAGACCCCAGGGCACAGGGCACATGGCTCCAGGGCTGGGTCCCCGCTTTCCCCAGCCTCCTCTCAGCTGTGGCCTGTGCCCCCACCCCGCCCCGCCCTGAGTCTGGGTCCCACCTGTAAGCGAGTGGAGGACTCCAAGGGAAAAACGCTTCTCTCCCCCCCAG
>NW_012267223.1:138733-140704 GCF_000151885.1 Dipodomys ordii
CGCTGGCCATGGAGCCCCTGCTGGGCCGCGTGCTGCCCACGGACGGCCCGTGGGGCGGCCGTGACCACCACCACCTGCGCAGGGGTTGCGCCCAGGGCCCGCCCTGCCACGCTCGCTCACCCTCGCCCACAGCCCCGATGCTGGCAGACACCGGAGAGGATGATGCGGACTGGGGTGTGGCCTTCTGCCCGCCCTTTGAGGACCCACTGGGCACCTCTCCCTTGGGGAGCCCGGGGGCCCCGCCATCCCAGGACGAGGAGGAGCCAGGGGAGGCTGAGGCTCGGAGGGCCACCCAGCGTGGACACTGGAGCTCCAACACGTCGTCCAACAACAACAGTGGGAGCCGCGACCCGGAGTCCTGGGACCCGGGCTATGCGGGTAGTTTCACAGACAGCTTCGCGGATGACCGCCTCAGCCCCCCCCAGACCCCACCGGCCTCCCCAGAGGCCGGCCGCCCCCCAGAACAGGAGGACCCGGGAGGGTCTCTGCCTAGGCCACACGCAGCCTGGCCTGGCCGGGAGCCAGGCCGCTGCCTCGGCCTTCCCTCCCTGCGCCCTGCCCCGGCCGTGGCCCCCGCCTCGCTCCCCTGGACAGAGGAGGCCGTGGGTGGGGGGCACAACCCCCAGGGGGAGCCCGTGCTTGCCCGCGAGGCCATGGGCGTCGCAGGGCCCCCGCTGCCCCTTCCTTCTGTCCCCTCCCCCTCCCGCGAGGGAGCCCCGCTGCCCGCGGAAGAGGCCAGCGCTCCCCACGTCCTTCCCACCTCACCCACACCTGCGGGCGGAGTGGCCACCGCCCCCGGTGCCGGCAGCCCCACTCCCGAGCCGGCGGTGCCCGGCAGCCCCGCTCCGGAGCCGGCGGTGCCCGGCAGGGAGGAGGAGGGCAGCACGGGGGCCACCTCGGGCGTCTTTATCGACCTGTCCGGGGAGGGCCCCCCGGCTGGGAAGCCAGACGCCGTGTCGGCCCCACTGTGCGCGCGGCAGAAGCCAGCAGGGACCCCTGACTCCTTGGACTCGCTGGACACCCCGTTGGCAGCTAGCGATGGTGGCTGTGAGGTCCTGAGCCCGTTGGCCACCGCCCCCGCCGCCGGGCAGCCCCGCGCGCTGGACAGCGGCTACGACACGGAGAACTACGAGTCTCCTGAGTTTGTGCTCAAGGATGCCCACGACACAAATGAGGAGCCAGCCTCCGGAGGCGAGAGCCCGGGGCCTGAGACCCGGCTCCCCGCCGCCCCGGGCGGCCTGGGTGAGAAGAACCCCTATCGAGACTCGGCCTACTTCTCCGATCTGGACGCTGAGCCGGAGGCCCCCCTGGACTCTGAGAAATGCAGTGAGGCCCAACTGTCCCCACTGGAGCTGGGCCTGAAGAGCCCGGCGCAGGCCGCCCCGGCTCCCACTGGGCCCGGAGGGCCGAGGGTGGCACCAGGTTCTGGCCTGGAGGAGGTGCTGTCCCCCGGCAGCTCCAGGTCAGAGCCTCCTGGGGACCAAACGCCAGTCGAGGTGGGGCCTTCCGAGTTTTTCCTGCTGACCCCCGTTCTGCTGAACGCGGGTGGCGGCGGCCCTGCGCCCCAGGGGCACGCCCCACTGGGCTCCCTCAGACCCCCGCTCTGCCTGGCTCTCCCCGGACACCCGAGGGCCTCGGAGGGCCCGCCGGAGGAGGAGGAGGAGGACAGCGAGGACAGCGACGCATCGGACGAGGAGCTCCGCTGCTACAGCATCCAGGAGCCGAGCGAGGACAGCGAGGAGGAGGCGCCGGCCGTCCCGGTGGTGGTGGCCGAGAGCGAGAGTGTGCGCAACCTGCGCAGCCTGCTCAAGACGCCCGGCCTGCTGCCCGAGAGCCTCCGTGAGGACCTGGAGCGCAGGAAGAAGGCCGTGTCCTTCTTCGACGATGTCACGGTCTACCTCTTCGACCAGGTAGGCAGGCCCGGGCGGTGGGGCCGTGTGTGCGGGACTCAGGGCCCGTGGGAGGGGGGGA
>NW_012267223.1:141559-210131 GCF_000151885.1 Dipodomys ordii
TTGGCCCTCCAGTGACCGCCCACCCGGGTTGCAGGCGGGCTCGAGTGGGACGACGATTTCCGGCTGGCCAAGTCAATGGACATGGCCACGCCCCCCGCGCCGGCCACACCTCCCGCGCCGGCCACGCCCCCCGCGCCGGCCACGCCCCTCTCGCGCTTCACAGTGTCGCCCGCACCCGCGTCCCGCTTCTCCATCACGCACGTGTCCGACTCGGAGGCCCAGTCCGTGGGAGGTGAGGCGGAAAGGCCACGCGGAGGGGTGGGCGCCGTTTCCGGGGCAGCTCCTGGCCTGGGGCCCAACAGCCGCCCAGGGCTGCGTGACAGGGGGGAGATCTTTCTAGATCACCCCAGGGCAGGCTGCAGGAAGCCGCCCCCACTAGCTGCAGCTGCTCCTTCCAGAATGTTCCCAGACCACCCCTGCCCGCCTTGCCCCCTCCCCGCTGCCCACCGCAGAGCGCCCGCTGCTGGGCCCCGCTGCAGTGCCTTGGCACAGGCCGGGCTCCTCCCCGGACGGTGCTCCCGCAGCCCGCAGCCCAGCCTCCAGCCCTTCCGGCCTGCCTCTCACCCTCCCCGTGCCCGCAGACTTCCTTCCCCAGACGCCCTGGGCCTGTGGCCGCAGCCCCGAGGGAAAGGCCTACCCCTCCTTCCTAGACAAGCAGACCACCGGGAAGCGGCTGGACAAACTCTCTGGTCAGGCCTCAGTTTCCCCAAGGGCCGAGTGTGTGATAGGCCTGGCCAGGGTGGTGACGTCGGGAAACAGGGACCCATCGCCGGCCCAGCAGGGCCTGCGTCCTCCTCGCCCACCTAGCCTCCCCCTTTGCCAGGCCCCGGTGACCAGCCCCAGGGGGGGTGCATGGAGGCCTGAGGCCCAGGGGGCCTCACCCTGTGGTGGCTGGCGTCACTGGAACCCCTGCTATCCTGTCCCAGGCAGCAACGAGGACGGTGACCGGGAATGAGTGGGAACCACAGTAACCAGTGGTAGCAGGTCCCAGGGCCACGGTGTACCCACAGCGTCCTGGAGCAGCAGGTGGACGAAAGGCCCGACTCTGGCACTGGATGGCAGACTGGCCGTGCCGCCACTCCCAACTGCCCGGGGACAGAATGTGACCAGGACACTGGAGTTGTCTAACAGCCCCTGACGAGGCCCGTAGCCTGGGGGCCGTGGGTGTCTGCACACACATGCCCACACTGGAGAGGGCCCTGCCCCGTGGGTGACTGCCCGCCCTCCGTTTGCAGCTGTCCTGCAGCAGCAGCTGCTGGCTGCGGTGCCCTTGGCCATGACGCCCGGCAGGTTTCCTCCCTGTGTTCACAGGACCCTTGGCTGGGTGAGGCAGTGCCAGGCCTGCAAGTCCCTTCCTAGCCTTCCCACCCCTCCCACTTGGGTCTGGGTCTACTCAGTGCCAAGGACAGGCTCCTGGGCTCCATGTCCTTATCTCCGAGTCTCTGGTCCTGTCCCCTTCACTCCTCTCCCGGAACCCCCCCCCCACCAAGCTGCTCTGGCCTGGGCCTTCCTGAGCAGCGGGGAGGGTCCTGGCTGCAGCCCAGCCCAGCGGGGCCCATTCTAGGTGTGCCCTTGTTGGGGCGGTGCAGGCAGCACCCTTTTATGGAGCAAGCGTCTGGCCCACGCCCTGGTGGCCGAAGGAGACTAGGGGCCACACCCCACGGTGTGGGGCTCCTGCCTGCTGGGAGGGCTGGGGGAAGCACAGTGAATATTTTTGTAACTTGCTGGAGCAAATGGACATGGGCTGATTGTTTCTAAGTTATTATTGCCAAAGACCTGTCAAGTTTATTGTTGCTTTGGGGGGGGGCGGGCACTTGTTTTTGGTGTTTTTTGTTTTATTAGTTCGAGGCTTAGGACGCTGGTGCAATGGTTTTCTTGTTCTTTTTTTGTTTGTTTTTTAAGAGAAATCAAGCTAAGAAAAAAACAGTCTTCATCGCAGTGTTTTCTTTGTGGGTCTATAGCTGATACCCTGGGTGCAGCTGCCAGCTCTGCCCGTGATCAGGAGGGAAGCTGGCCTCTCCTCCCATCCCACGGTGGCGGCAGTCCCTCAACCCCTCCCACCCCAGAATGGTCCTGTGTAGGCCAGAGGAAGAGGTGGACCCGGACCTCCCTCTGGCAGCTGCTCTTCTGCCCCTGCCCTTGCCAGGGGCTGCGTCTGTCCCTGCCTAGCAGTAGAGTAGTAGGTGGTAGGAAAGGCCCAGTCTGGGCTCCTCTGCCTTCCTGCTGTGTGCGGGGCTGTGCTGCCTGGGCCCTGGTGGCCGTGGGTGCGGAGCAGGAGCAGGAGCAGGTGGTTGAGTCTGACAAAGGCGCACTGCCTGGCATTCTCCACGGGGCGGGGCTGCTACCGCCAGCTCAGCTCACCTCGTGCTGCTGCACATGAGACCCGAGGAGCGGTGAAGTCTGGCATTTCAGCTCAGGCCCAAGGCCCTGCCGGGGGCAGCTGGACGGGCCATCCTCAGGCAGGCCCCGGGGGAGGACCTGCGCTGGCGGTCCAGGCCGTGGCAGCTGCCCGCTGAGCACTCAGTGCCTGCTGGGGCTGGGGCTGGTGGGAGCCGGGGAGCCCGAGCTGGTCAGGCACAGCGGACAGGGTCTGAAGGGAGGTTAAGGGTGAGGGGAACCTCCAGCACTCCCGCAGCCCCCGGCCGACAGATCACACTGTGTGCTCAAGTGCCCATTTATTGACCAGAGGGGGAGCTCAAGGCAGTGTGAGCCCGGCACACTCAGGCCTACAGTCCCAACCCTTGGGAGGTTGAGTCAGGAAGATCCAGAGTTCAGTGCCAGTCAGGACTGCATGGAGAGACCCTGTCTCAAAATGGAACAGCTGTGTGGGAGTGGAAGCTCCCACGGCAAGCTGAGTCTCCTGTGCTCCAACACATAGTGCTCCCGAGCCATGGATGGACGGTGCCCGCCCAAGAGCCAGCCCCTCTGCCGGGGAGGACCCGTGGCCAGCAGGCCTGGGCATCTCCTTTGGCTTCCACCTGGGGCCTGCCAGGGACTGCCCCCGGAGCAGTCAGGGTCCAGCAGCGGGCAGGCTGGGGCCAGAGCCGTGCGGTGGAGGGCTGGCAGGCGGTTCTCTGAACCGGAACACGGGTGCGACGCTCTGGCAGGCGGTGGGGAACAGCAGCGTCACAGGCGTGGCCCTCAGCTGAGGAAGGGGGCGGACCGGTCATTGGTCACTGTCGGCTTCAGCTGGATGTTGGCGAAGGGATTCCTGAGGAGAGAGGAGGGGCTTCAGCTCGGGGTGGCAGCCAGGCATGAGTGCTGCCTGCCCCGGTGACGTGATGCCAGCTGCGGCTGGCTGCGGACCCCCGCGCTGTCCCTGCTCGCCCCACAGGCTCTGCGTGGGGCAGGGCACCTCCACTTGGTCCCGGCAGCCCTCCCAGGCTAGAGGGAGGGGGTGGTGGTAGGCCAGCCCTAAAGGTTACCCCACCCCCACAAGCCCAAGAAGTGGCTGGTCTGAGCACAAACAGCCTGTTTACCAGGGACCCAGCTCCACAGCCCACGCAGGCTGGTCCAGGCATGCAGGGTGCCCAGCAGGCACGCCACAGACACGCAGACACGACAGACACAAGGGGCACACACACGGGCACCCTCGGCAGAAGGCTCACTGCCCCTGTGGCTGGACGGAGCTGCTCCTCGCCCAGGGCTCGGCCCCCTCCCCAGAGGAGCACCGCGCCCCATGGCCGCAGCCAATGCACAAGCAACAGAGAATGGAACAGAGGAGCGCGGACGGGCCGTCCCCACGGGCCGAGGAGGGCTCCCTGGCGGGGACGGCCCAGGGCGGCAGGCGGACAGCGGGGCTCTGCAGTGACAGCACAGATGTCGGTGGACAGGACGGGCAGGCACGGGACTGCACTCCCGGGGACACCGTTACCTGGAGTGGGCGCCTCTGGCCCAGTGGAGACGTCTGGAGCAGGGGAGGTGTGCCCCTGGGGGTGGGCAGATGCTCCGTCCAGCACCTCTCCCTACCCTTTGCTGAGGACTCTGTTTCCTACACACCTGAAACACTCTGGGAGGCTTTCAAAGGACGAGATGGAGGACAGGGGCTGCTTTGGGATACCCGGGGGCCAAGGCCCCCGTCAGATGGCCTGCCTGGCCTTCCCCCTCACCCATGGCCAGGCAGTGTGTAGGACGCGGGCAGGGGGGGGTGAGGACCGGGTCACTGCGGTGCTCGGCTGCCCGCCATGCACAGTGGCTCACAGAGAAGTTCCTGGGCCCAGGTGCAGCGGCCCTGGGAGCCTTGAATGGTGCAGCACGCCCCCCCCCCCCGTGCCTGCCGCGGCTCCCCCTGCAGAATGAGCTTGCAGCACAATGCTTGTCCTGCCCCGATCTGGCTCACATCGGAGCTCACAGTGGCGAAGCTGCGGCCTAGAAGGTTCACCCGAGAGGCTCTGTACAAACTGTGCCACCCTCTGGACCCAGCACACAGGACCATCAACACTATGAGGTTCTGAGAAAATTGAGGCTTGTGACCCCCAAATGTCAGATCAGCGCTTCTGTATCTCCTGCACCCCCCCCCCCCGACTGCAGGGCTATGAGAGGAAGGCTGGACGGCTACCAAGTCCTGAGATACAGGGAAAGCAGGGCCGGGAGTGACCCTGGGAGCCACCCGGGTAACCCATGGGGCTGGGACTGGACGAAGCAGCACAATGCCGACTCAGAGCTCACGGTCACCATGGCGTGGCACTGTGTGCAAAGAGACTGTCCTCTGTCCTGCCAGAGCCACGCTTCCTTCTGAACGTACAGCCACGCACAGATGCGGCCAAGGCCGCGGGGGCTGCCGGGAGGGCCTGGAGCGCTGGCCCTGGACTCCCGGAATAACTGCAGCTTTCCTGCCCAGACCAGCGCCCGCTCCCGGCGGCGAGAGGTGGCGAGGAGACGGCCAGGGCAGAAGGTAGCCAGGGGAGACAAGCTGCCTGGGGGTGGGGTGGGGGAGGGCAGGGTCTCCCTCACTGACTGGAACCCTATAGAGCCCTGGAGAACCCAGCCCCCGACAGAACGGCACGGCACTGCAATTTACACAATTTACGGTGCTCTGCCAAGGCTGCCTGTGGCAGGAGCAGCAGCGGGATTCTGGGAGCCAAGCACATGACCACGTCAGTCTGCAGCCTCAGGAGGACCACGCTGGGGCAATGCGGCGGACGCCCGCTTCCACTTAGCTCTTCTGGAAGTCCTGGGGTTTGAACTCAGGCCTCATTCTTGCCAGGCGAGCCCTCTAATCACTTGAGCCACAGCCCAGCCTCTCTGCTCTATTTTTTGGGTAGGAACTTACATTTTAGCCCCAAACTGGCCTCAGACTGCGGTTCCTTCCTAGTGACTCCTGTGAAGCCAGGATGGCAGGCGCATGCCACCACACCCAGCATGACAACCTCCCAACCTCTGCCTCCCAAGCAGCTGGGATGACAGGTGGGAGCTGCCGCAGCTCATCCTAACTGGACTTCCGTGTTCTGGAGCAATCACACTCCCAGAATCAAGTCAGGGGTGGGCCTTGGCCTCAGCTGGCCAGAATGTGGTTGGTGGCTTGAAGCTCACCGGTCACAACCCTAAGGTGCAGCTGGGCAATGTGGGCACCTGTCAACAGATGGCTGTTGATGCCCACCAGGTGAGTGGTCAGGCAGACGGGCGGGGGGTGGTAGTCCAGCACCATCCAATGCCCATGTGCTCCCAGGTCTCTTCCTCAGTCTTCCCGATGCCAGCATGGCCCCAGCCCACTCGCTGCAAGGCTGGACATACAGGCTTCCTGGCATTTTGGCAGGATGGAGAAGCGGCCTGCCTGTGACCACCAGAGGCGCTGCCATTCTGTCCTGTCTCCACACTTCGCCATTTTGCCACGTAACTTTCTAGAATGCTGCAGGCCCTCAACAGAAAGAGCATGGGTTCAGGGCTGGCCTGAAAGGCCTGGCCATCCACAGGCTGGTGTATGTAAATAGGCCCGTGCCAGCCCCTGCCGTCCCCTCCTGTGCCGTGGCCAGAGGGGTGGGGCCTGTGCCCGCAGCACCCTTTCACACACACCCCCCCAGTTCCACCCTGGGCTTTACTGCTCAGCTTTTTTGCTCATGGCTGGTCTCTGCCGAATGAGCCATGCCTCTGTCCTGGCACAGCCGGTTACTTTAGAGATGGAAGTCTCAGCCCATTTGGGCTAGACTGGCGTTACACTCTGGTTCTCTGGATCTTGGCATCCTGAGCAACGAGGATCACAGGCATGAGCCACCGGTGTCTGGCCCAGCTGTGCACCTGGGCATTTTCCCAGGGCCAAGGACAGGGGTTGTCACCAGATGGTGACCAGGAGGCACTGGAGCAGGGGGCTGCTTCCGGGCAGCCTGGCCACTGTCTGGGGACCATATGAGGAGGGAATCCCAAAGAGGTAAGGTCTGATGGCAGAGAACATCAGGGCCACAGAGCCCGTCCCCAGGACTCTGAGGAGAGGCCCAGCCTGCCTCCCCTCCCCCATGCTCCCACAGAAACACCCAAGTTGGGGCCATGTGGTCACCATGGACAGGCCTGACCCCAGATGCCCACCAGGGGTTCCAAGCACCCAGCAGGGAGGAGAAGATGAAGGGCCAAGCCAACCCCACATTCAGCAGGGAAGGCAGCGACGGGACAGACAGAGCCAGACCCATAAGCCTCTGGGTGGAAGGAAGGAGACCCCCAAACCCAAGGAGGGTGCCAGAAGGAGGAAGATTCAAAGCCCACAGCCAGGCAGCCTGGCAGAGCCCCCAGGCCCACTGCCCAGCAGGGGCTGGAGGTCTGTCCGGAGTCACTGCAGATTAGACAGAAGGGCACAAGACCAGGGCAACTTACTAACTCTAGTCAGAGGCAGCTCAAAATCTGGCCACTTCCACATCGGCGCTGCAAGGAAACACAAGCCTCGTTGGTGGAGCTGGATGGGGGAGGGAGTAGAGGGCTCGGGGAGCAGAGTCTGGCCAGGATGAGGAACGCAGCCCTCAGCACACTCTGCCCTGGAGCAGCTTCCAGTGCCCGCCTTATCCTTAGTCCACAGGGAGCCTGAGGTGGCTCTGAGGGGCCACCTGCCCCCTCTGCGGCCCGCAGCGGGCCTGCCGAGGCCCTGAGCTCTGAGCCCGGGCACTGTCAGCAAGTGCGCGGGCAGCAGCAGGGGGCACCCAAGCCAACTGGGCTGGCATGGCCCTGCCAGGCTAAGTTTGTTCACAGACTGCCACGGGTGCTCGGCAGAGCCAAGAGGCTGAGGACGGGCCCCGAGCTGGGGTGCACAGAGGCACGGCCTGGCCCACACAGCCCCGACACATGCCGGAAACTGGAAGGAGGCTTCAAACCCAACTCGATGCAATAAATAAAACTTTTATTCAAACAGTTAACTGCAGTACAGGGCACAATTCAGATTTAAAAAAAAAAATTAAGGAAAGGAAAAAGGAAAAAAAATATTTTCAGCACTTTACATCTTCACACGAGTGTTGCTGACTTGTGTCTACATTCGTCCATTGCACATGGAGTCCCCTGGATTTAAAATCTTTTAGCAAAGTCAGAACGACACAGAAGGTTCCTTACACAGGTCCAGGTTCTGGCTGTGTTTTCCTTAAATATAAAACAGGGCATGTCTGCCGGAGCGGCCGCTCGCGGACACCACGGGCCACACTCTAGTCCTCGGCAGGGGTGCGGGAGGGTTTAGCTAAACCACACTGGAAAGAGGCGCGTTCACCGCTTCACAAGGGGCTCCCACCGGCCGCATGTGGACCCCGGCCGTGCCTTGGCTCGGCTGCCCAGAATTCAGTGTGTGAAGAGACAGAACCAGTAGCCACTGAGTCCAGTGTGCTTGCTTCTAAAGTCACCGAGACACACAAAAAGACGAGAGTGCTTAGGAGGCAGCGGGGCAGGGGCCGGCGCTCCCCGAGGGCCGGAGGTGTGGGGCAGCCTGCCCAGAGCCCTCCTGGGGCCAGCCTCGCCAGGCTGGCCACACACACCCTGCCCCCTGCAGCCCAGTGGCCACAGGTGGCTGTGACTCCCTCACAAGGCTGGTTAAAGAAACAAGTTCCAAAAACAAGTGGGGTGGGGTCGTCTCTGGAGGTCTTTGGAATGTCTGCGTGTGGCCGGGCAGCGCCTGCTCCCGCCCCCGCCCCCGCCAGCACACCGCGTGAGGTAACGCCACCCCGCGCCGGGCGCCGCCGCGCGCTCGGGACACCTGGCCAGCGAGGTCCACCGAGAGGCCCTGTGCCTGGCCTGGTGGGCAGGGCCAGGTGGGCCGGGGCTGGGGTCTCCCTCACAGGAGTGGCCAGCTTCCTCAGGAGGCGCCCCCCCCAAGCGTGGCACAAGCCCCCTTTCTTGGTGCAGCCCTTGGAAGGGGCCTGGGGCAGGTGGGGTTCTGAGCCTGAGCCCCCTCCCTGTTCTAGAAGAGCCGGTGCGCCGGGGTGGGATGCGGGATAACAGTACGTACACCAGAGTCCATGCATATCTGTGTGTGTTCCAGGGAAAGAAGTCCTTTCCCTGTGCCCCCCTTTTTTGTTTTTGCTTTTTTTTTTTTTTAGAATTTTTCTTCGAGCTCTAGGCTGGCTCGCAGCGAGCCTGAGAAAAGGGCTGTGTGCTGTGCACACCGCAGGGCAGGGCAGGGCAGGGCAGGGCTGGGCAGGGCGAGGTCGCTGCTGGCCACCGGCCCACAGGCCACGCCTGGCAATGTCTGCTCAAGGCCAGGCCCCCGGATGGTGGCTCGAGCAGGGGGGCGGGGCGCAGGGAGCAGCACCATGGACCCTGGGGGATCAGAGTCTGGGGTCACCAACCAAAAGGCGGGAGCAGGTGGGGAGAAAACCCAAGAACAAACCAACGCGAGCTGAGGGAAACCGACGGAGGCGGGGGAGGGGCTCTTCGGAGCGGCTGCCGGCTCACATCCTCACACTGTGGACACCAGCGTGCCGCTGCCGCTGCGGAACAAAGCACAGGACAGCTGCCACACGCACGCCGCCGGCCAGCGCGGCCGCTGCCTGGCCTCAGGGATGGAGGTGGACGGAGGAGCCAGGACCCTGGAGGTGTGGCCCCGGGGAACAGGTGGCAGCACTGTCCCACCCCGCTCTAGGGAAGCGCAGATGAGGCCGGGTGGGCCTGTGACCCCGTGGCGGCCGGGGCAGGAAAGAAGACCAGGGCAGAGGAAGGGCCTTCGCTGCTCAGAGAGACTCGGAGCCGGGAGGGCGGGTGGCTGCCCGCTCGGGTGCTGCTCGAGGTCAAGCCGGGCTTCCAAAGGAAGAGGGGCGGGCCTCTAGGTCCCAGGAGAGGGGGCTACCCCGCCGGAGCCCCTGGCTGCCGCCCACAGCCCCAAGGACAAGTCTAAAGCCCTTACCTGCTCCCAGACCGGGCTCCGTAGTCATCCAGTCCCTGGGGAGTAAAGAAGCGGTCAGGCTGGGCCGACACCTCGCCACCAACCTGGGACCCGTGACCATCCGATCCATGCTGGGGTTCAGACTGGGCCCCAGGAAGGGAAGGTGGGCCCCTACCCCTTCCTCCCCACTCTGGCTGCAATGGCTCAAGACTCCTCAGTAGCCCATGGTTCCGAGTAGTGCCATGATGGACCCCCAAATTAACCAAGACCCCTGCGTGGTCCGTGGACAACTGGCTCTTAGTACAAAAAGCGGTCATCTCTGGACCCCCCTTTGCACACCCTCCCCACAGGAGGACACCTAAGAGCTGAGGCCTGGAAAGAACGCGGCCGCTCGCGTGAGTCGAGGACAGGCCCAGCGGGTGGTCTGGGCAGCGGAGGGGCCTCCCTGAGAGCCAGGGCCCTGGCCTGGACGCACCACCATGGGTCTGGAGGTGGGCGTGAATGCAGGCAAGGGCTGCGGCGGGCCTGCTGGCACAGGCTGGCAGGGAGGCAGCTACAGGAGGCGACCACCCGCTGGCCTGCTTCACACAGGCTGGGCTGGCCCTGGCTACCCGCAACTCCCCGGGGAAGACACGAGTGCTCAGGAAACAGCGTCCCCAACATAGACAGCTCCCTGTGTGCACGAGGCCGGCCCTGCCCCGGGCACTGAGGGCTGGTGGGTCAGCCATGTCCCACCTGGACACACCTCCAGGAAGGGGGGCCGAAGGGGGGTCAGGGGGACGGTGGCCAGCAGGGCCCATGTTGAGGACTGTACCAAGCCACAAATTCCCAACCAGAGAACCCGGGCCCTGGGCCCCGTCAGACCCAGCCTGAGCCCACAGTCCTTCCATGCAGTCCATCCCGCCCTGGCCTGCCCACTCACCTGCGAGAAGGCGGGCACAGCCACGCTGTAGGGCCTCTGCTTGAAGGCGCCGGCAGTCTGCGTGGGGAAGGGCCGGGAGGACGTGCCGTAGTCGGGAGGGGGGATGGCCAGGTCATCCTTGTCCAGGAGGTTGCCAGTGCTGCTGCTCTTGCCCTGCTGCAGGCTGTGGGGGCACACAGGGCTTAGTGCGGGCTGGGCAGCCCGTCCCAGTCTTCCTCTCCAGTGGAATACAGATGTCTGGGTTTTGGGGGCCCAGGCAGAGCTGCACCCTGCCAGCCTGCCCTCTCTTGGGCGGCCAGATACGCAGCCCAAGCGAGGCCTCCGCCAGCGGGCTGACCCCACAGGCCTCCCCTCTTCCAGTTTCCCCATCTCCTCACAGGCAGGTCGCCCTGGGCCTGGCAGGATGTGCCAGGACAGAGCGCACCGTGCCCGTTATGCAGGCCACAGTGACGGGCAGCTGTCACTCCCTCCACCAGGTCCAGCTGGGCCTTTCAAGGGCTGGGAGAGCCTGCAAACCCCAAAGAGGCAGCTGGGGTGTCCCCATCCCAATGCACCACCCAAGAGCCACTCCCAGAGCACCTGCTGTTCCTCTCAGCACCCTGACTCCCAGAACCCCTGTGCTGTGTTCCCCTCCCCCACAGCCCTCACACATGCAGCAGCAGCCCTGCCAGGCACAGGAGCCGCAGCCAGAGGCCAGGCCTCACACGGTGCCGAGCCGGCTGGCAGAGAACCCAGGCACAGCCCCGCTCACCTCATGTGCAACCTGTCCCCGCCGTCGCTGTCCAGGACCCGGGTGTATGAGAAGGGAAACCAACCCCTCCTGGAAGAAAGGCCCCAGTGAGCAGCCAGAACCTGCCCCGCACAGGCACCCCACCAGGTTGTATCCAGGCCCCTACGGACCATCACTGGACCCCATGTTGCACTGGCTCCCTGGCCTGGACACACTCGGTGGTGGAGGGCAGGCACTGGCGTCCCAGGGTGCCCGCACCCTGTGCTGTTCTGCGGTTGACACCAGACCCACTAAGCCACAGAGCAAGGGGTCTAAGCAGCCTCTATTTGGCAGCCCTGTGGACCCCACCACCTGCACCCCAAGGTTGGGATGTGCGGGTGGGGCGGAGTGACCCGGGCAGAGCTGCTATTCACCTGCCACCCAGGCCCCAGCTGAAGGTCAGAGGAGACATGGGAGGGGGTAAGCAGGGCCCTGGCTCTCAGGGACTCTCCCGGCTCCCTCCCCATGCCTGTGGCTTTCATTGGGCTGCAGCCAAACTCCTTCCGGCCACATGAGTGGAGGGACCACATGTGTCCCTGCCGCCCAGGCTTCGCAGCCTCGTGGAGAGCCGGTGGTGCCAGTGCGTCGGACACTGATGCCCCTGGCCAGTGCCTCACACTGCCCCTCGATGCCCATCTTGCTCACATCTTGGTCTTCTCGCTCTCGCCGTAGTGCCAGCCATCGCGGGCCTCGGGCACCAGCAGGGTGATGAAGTCGCCTTCTTTGAAGCTCAGCAAGGTGCTGTTGTCACCCGCCGCGTGGGAGAAGATAGCCTTGACTCGCATGCGGCCGTTGCGTTCCAGCCCGGCTGCCATGGAGCTCGAGCGTGGCAGAGTCTTGTTCTCAGCTGCCAGGGCAACAATGGGGTAGGAATGACGGGGCTGCGTATGGCAGAGGGAGCCCAGGACACAGGCCAGGGAGCCCGGGTGAGGCGGGCACTGGGCACTGTCAGAGCCCTGGTTAACTGGACCTCCCCCAGCCCGTCCACCTGCTCCTACTTCTATACCACGGACAGGGCCCCAGCCCAGCGGCGCTGTGTCCCACCCTCAGGCCGGCTCACGTTGCACGCACTCACACACAGCACACCCGTGCGTACAAACTCGCACCTACACACGTATATACACACATGCACACTGCCCCAGGGGTACGCACACACATGCCATGAAGACACACATCATGCACATGCTATCCACATACCTGAACACATGCACACCACACACATGCATCTGCACAAACGCATGTCCACAGGTAAATGTACACACAGGCATACACGTACACCGGATAGGAGGCACATGCTTGTACATGCACACACATGCGCACACATTCACACAGGCCTCAGTTTCCCAGGCCTGGGAAGTCACATAGGGGGTTCCAGCCCCGCCCCCCACCCTCCCGCGGCCCCTTACTGGTGGCGTAGCTGTTCTTCGGGGTCACGCTCTTGCGCACGGGAAGTGTGTTGGAGTACGAGTCGCTCAGCTTGCCCTGAGACTGCGGGGGAGACAGGGATTTGGGCTGGGCAGCCTTGCGGTCGGCCCAGGGGTTGTAGTCCTCGCTGTCCGGGCCTGCGACGCCATTCAGGACGGGCACATTCTCCTGAGCAGACATCCGCTGGAGGGAGAGGAGGCAGGGGCGGGGCGTCGCTGGGGGCCAGCTCGGGAAGGAACCCTCTACCCCCATAGGGGCCCTGCCCTTTGGTGGACAAGCTACTGTAAATGGGGACCACCCTTCCCTCCATACACTCCCCAAGACCCAGGACTCACCCCCACGAATGGTGCCAGCTCTGGGGGCACCGGCAGGGGCTTGGCTCCAGGAATGGGGTCTGAGATGATCAGGTTGGATTTGGAGGCCGACAGGGCGCTGGGGAGGATGGCACCGTTGCTACTGGCTATCTGCTGCATCAGCTGCACGGCCCGGTCTGGGATCTTGTTGGGGTCGGCACAGGCTTGCTGCCACAGCGGCAGCTTCTGGGCCAGCAGCTCCTTGCCCTGTGTGGCAGGAAGGGGGCGGGAAGGGGGTCAGAGCGGCCGGCTCCGGCAGCGGGCAGGAAGGGGGTCAGGGCGGCCCGGCTCCGGCAGCGGCGTAGCCCACAGGCCCCTCTGAGTGCATGGGTGCCAAGGTGCTCCACTCTGCCACCCCACAGTGAGGCGGGGCACCTGGGAGCCCAAGCCATGCAAGCGTGACTGTGGAAAAGGGCCCTGTGCACCAGCGAAGCTGTGTAGACAGGACGACACCAGGGTGAAGGGGACCTCAGTGGCTTGGAGGAAGGAGAAACAGCCCAGCTGCTGGAGCTGCAGAAAGGTGGCCCCAGCGGGAAACAAGAAGGGCTCACTGCTTCTTCCCAGCCTTCCCTGGGGCGTCTGGGGCACACGGTGGGGGCATGCCCAACACAGCACCAAGTGCATGAACATAGAGTGGACATGGAGCTGAGGTTGGCGTTAGGGGTCCTGTGTCTGTTGCAGGAACTCAGGCACTGGCAGCAGTTGTGCACGGCCCCAGCCATGGGCTAGGCAGCCCTTGCTCTGATGGCATTATGCGGAGAGGACTGTAAGGGCTGCTTTACAGCAGCCAATCAGGACCTGACGCGGGCCTGGTCCCCACTAGAGGGCGCAGACGACTGCATCTGGCCTCCCCCACGGCCTGTGCGGTAGAGTCCAGGCAGGGAGGACACAGGACACAGGCGGGAGTCCTGTCATGCTCTTCACGCTGGGGCGGATGCCTGGATACCAGGAACTCTCCCTGTGGGGACTGCAGGGGCTCAGTGGGAGGAGAGGCATGGCCGGAGGACCCTCCCACACCGAGAACACAGATGCCGTCCTGCTCTTAATCTGCACCTGCCCACAGCCAGAGCAGGCCTAGGCAAGTGGAGAAGCCTCTGGGGGAAAAGGGATGTTTGTCTCCATGATGCCCCAGACCAGAGGGACCAGATTACATTTGTGGGAATATGTGCCTCAGTGTCCCATGCTGGTCCCTAAGGCACATCTTCACTTTAAAAGTAGGGGAGGCCAGGCACCTGTGACTCACACCTGTCATCCTAGCTTCTCCTGAGGCTGAGATCTGAGGATTGCGGTTCAAAGCCAGCCCAGGCAGAAAAATTCATTAGACTCTTATCTCCAATAAACCACCAGAAACCTAGAAGTGTGCTCAAGTGGTAGAGCACTAGCCTTGAGCTGAAGAGCTCAGGGACAGTGTCCAGGCCCAGAGTTCAAGCCCCATGACCAAATAAAAAAAAAAAAAGAAGGGGCCAGGTGCTAGTGGCTCACACTTATAATCCTAGCTACTCAAGAGATTGAGATCTAAGGACCCATGTTTGAAGCCAGCCTGGGCAGACAAATCTGAGACTCTTATATCTCCAATTAACAAAAAGGCAGAAGTAGAGATGTGGCTCAAGTGGTACAGCACCAACCTTAAGTGAAAAAGGCAAACAAGAATGCAAGCCTGAGTTCAAGCCCCAGTACTAGTATCAAAAACAAAAACTTAGTGAAGGGAAAATAGGAGGAAAGGCCAAGCAATAAAGAGAGTTAAAAAAAAAAAAGACATTACAAAGCTGGGAACCAGTGGCTCATGACTAATTCTAGCTACTCAGGAGGCTCAGCACTCAAGATGGAGGTACAAAGCCAGTTGAAACAAATCCTTGAGACTTTTGCCTCCAACTAATCAGCAAAAAGCTTAGAACTAGAAGCACAGCTCAAGTGATAGAGCTCCAGCCTTGGGTAACAAGGCTAAGTAAGAGCCAGAGGCTGTGAGTTCAAGCCCCAGCAACTGGCATAAAGGAGTGTCTGCACACTTCCTCCTGGGATTCTCTCTACAACTGAGTGCATCTTGGTATCACTGCACTGTAGATAGAGACCAAACGCTACCCTGGCATACTCCAGAGAACACTAGTGTGTGCAGTGTGTGAGGTTGCACCGTCGCTGCTCACCTTGGTGTGGTAGGCAGCAGAGTTCTTGGCCACGGCGCATTGCTTCTCCACCAGGAAGCAGAACCTTCGGCGCTCTTCGGTGAGGGCTGTCTTGTAGCCATCAGATACGTAGCTCTCCAGCTCACCCTGCTTGTTGCTGATGGCGTCAATGTACTATGGGGAAAGAGAAAGAAAGGAGAAAGCTGGAGATGGCGTGTGTCTGTCATCAAACAAGCGGACCACAGTCTAGGCCCAGGCAAAGAAGAAATCAGACCAAGGGCTAAGAGTGGCTCAAACAGTAGAATGCCTGCCTAGCAAGCGGAGGGATGGTGTCAAAACTTCACCAAACACTAAGCTTAAAAGTCAGTGCAGCTGCGCGCTGGTGGCTCATGCCTGTAATCTTAGTTACTCAGGGATGAGATCTGAGGATTGAGGTTCAAAGCCAGCCCAGGCAGGAAAGTCTGTGAGATACTTATCTCTAATGAACCACCAGAAAACCAAAAGTGGTGTTGTGTCTCAAGTGGTAGAGTGCTTGCCTTGAGCTGAAGAGCTCAGGGACAGTGCCCCGGCCCAAGAGTTCAAGCCCTGTGACTGACAAAAACAAAACAAAACAAAAAAGTCAGTTCAAACAATTCACACTAAGAGGCCACTGGACAACTGGCCACACCTTTGTGACACGTGAGACACAGAAAACCCCAGGAGAGGAGGAGTTGTAAGGAAGAGCCATGAGGTCAGTGTGGCCTGTAGGGTGGGCTTTGCCTGTCCCTCCTCAAGACTTCTCTGCTCGGTGACCTGGCTGGGAGATGATGCACCTGAGGTCTGGGGGCCTCATGTGGCACCTGTATTGAGTGGCTAACAGACCTCAGGCTTCCTGTAGTTCCCATGCCAACACTTGCCAACCACCTTGTCAGTTAAGGGGAAGTCCAATCTGTCCTCTGTCAGGGTGACTGGATCACCTGGGCTGGGACGCAAATGAGGATCCGAGAACAAAGTGCCAGCAACGTCTGCAGAGCCCCGGCATGCACTCGGCCAAGGAGGTGCAGGGTGGTCTGGTGGGGCCCCACCGCCCAGGGCAGAACAGAGCGCCCAGGGCAGTGTCTCTGTCCAGGAGCAGCTTCTGCAGCACTGCTTCCTAAGAAGGCCGTCCTCCGGCAGGGGGCAGGCGCCGCTGCCAGGGCTGACTCACAGCTGCCTCAGAGCTGACTCAGCGTGGGTGGGTGGCAGAGCCGTGGGCGGCAGAGGGGGCCAGAGCAGGCTGTTCCCTGGGTCCCTCCCCACGCAGAGCTCAGCTGGAAGGATGGGGGGGGGGAGAACCAGGTGGGTGTAGGCCTGTCTCTACCAGAGCTACCAGTGCAACAGCTCTGCTGCCAGCCAGTGTTAAGTGTGCCCCAAGGTCAGGGCTGGCACAGAACATTTCTGCCCTGTAGACTCCCACCCCTTCACACGAAACCCCGTCCTCCCCCCCACCCCGAGGAGCAACTGAAATGGGCCTCAAAATAGCTGGCTTGCTGCCCCCACCCCAAATCACAGCCCAGACGTGGGGCCTATGTGAGGGGCCATGACGAACCTAGGAAGCAAGAGACGGCGGTGCGGGAGACCAGTGAAAGGCCTGAGGGCAGCCTGGGCACCATCCGGCCAGCCGGCTTCGTGGGTCATGGTGGTGGAGGCTGCTGCCTCCGCCTCCTCCCTCTCCTCCACACACTGAGTACTTTTCCTCTGGTTACACAATATGCTCCTGTCAGGGCCGCCTCCCGCTCGAGCCTCCCCTGCACACTTAAGCTTCTCTGAAAAGTGGGGTGCAGCACCCACAGGAGCTCAGCCAGGAGACCCTAGGGATTCCTTTTCCCGAGCCTCAAGGTAGAAAGGGCCTGGGTGAGGCCAGGTGTGCTCAGGAAGAGAGAGGGGATGCCCAAGGGGGCCTGGGGAGAAACCCATGCACCTGCCCATACCCAGTATGGTGCCCACAGCAACCTGGAGTCCCTCTCGCTCCGTCTGAGGACTCTGAAGACCAGGGCTCTTCCCTGGTCCTGCCCTTACGCACAGGGGCACAAGGAGAGGCTGGGCTTAGAGAAGGGCAGCTGGGAAGGAGACAAGGCTCACCAGAGATGTAGATTTCTCCAGCTATTGCCAGGCTCAGGGGGCTTGGTGGTCATTCTATGTCCAGCCCAAGGCCTGAGGGGCTCAGCAGCAGACCTGACCACTTGCAAGGGGCACTGAGTGCTAAGAGGAGCAGGACATCACCTCAATAGCTTCTGTGCAGGTTATTATCTGAAGGACTTCGGAGAAGGACGTCACCAGGACAGTAGTGTAAACCAGGACGCAGGGCCCCCTGGGTCCTCCCTCCCTGAGAATGGCTCCTTCTGCACAGGCCCAGAGCCTGCCAGCTGCCCACCCACAGCGTTTCTGGGTTTGTAGGCTGTGGCTGCCGTCACATGGAGGCCTCTGCTCCCTGGAGTGCAGTGTGGCACGGGGCTCTGGCCTCATTAGCGGGGTCTGGCAGCAACCGGTGTTGGCTGGGGTGGTTTTTTATTTGTATTATTTCTACTTTCTCATATACCCCCAAATCAACTGGCATCCCCAGAGGTCACCACAGGAGCCCACAGGAGAGCTGGGGAGAGACAAGACACGGGATGGGACAAGGTGCCTGAACCCTGTGGTCAGGCTTAAGCCACATGGCCACCTGGATGTCAGCCCGCGTGGGGGCCGCACGGACCCTGGGAGTGGCAGTTTCTGTCTAGGTACTGAGCTTGGACAGGCCCTCAGGCCACAGCTAGTGACATGTGGCTGCCACTTCTGTCTAGAAATGACAGCCAACGGTGCCTGACCTCCTTTCCAGGCCAACACCTCCTCAGGGAGGGAGACCACAACTTCGCCGGGCAGACCCTGGAAATCTAGGCCAAGCAAGGCGCATCGCCTTGTGAGAGGGGCAGGAGGAGGACAGGGAAGAGCCAGCAGCCAGCTCAGCAGGGCTCCAGGCTGCTCCGAACAGCGGGCGGATGGGGCACCCCAAGGTGACAGCGTTGGAGCTTTCTGGAAACGCACAGAGGACAGAACGCCGCTTGGCCCGTGCTGTGGATGGCCCTACAACAGGCCATTCAAAATGGTACTGTGCCTGAGCCTGTCCCCGCCCCCCCCTCAGGCCCAGGGCCCGCTGTCCCCACCCTCCCCACCTGCCGGGAGGCTCTCTGCTTAGCTGGGTGCTATGGCAACCGCACTATAGAAACGCCCAGCTGAAAGCATTCGAGACCCACAGAACGCTCCCACTTAGTCACCCGGGGCTGAACAGCCCTGTAATCCGAGAAAACAGAAGTGATTGGAAACCGTGTCTCTTCTCCAAAGCAAGCTGGTGACTCAGAGTGGGGGAGGGTGTTCCAGAACAATCTGAAGCTGCTGTGGCTCCTCTTCGGAGGGCTGGTGTGGCTTCCCCATGTCTCTCAATCACCTCGGCAGTCCCCAGTGGCCCAGCTCATGAGTGAGAACATGAGGCTGGGCCTTCCTGTCACCACGGGGAGCAGCGATTCTTGCAAGGAGCCAGCTCAGAACGCGATGGCATGCTGGCCTGTGTCAGGGGAGCCAGCAAGGCCCTCAATGACACTCGGGCTGGCGTCTGGCAGTGCCAGACAATGGTTCCCCTGATCTGGAAGGCCTGGACCCAGACACTGTCAGGCCCAGAGCCGCTGACAGCTGGAGTTGGAAGGGCTAGACACAGTGCCCTGTGAGGACTGTTGCCGTGGCTTCCATGTGCCATGTCTGCCCCCAGAGTCAACCTTACTCTCCAGGATAATCTGTTACTCTTGGTTCCAGCCAAGCCGGCCTTCTGGAGGCCACAGAGCCCGATGAGCTCTGGACGGCAGTCCCAGGAAGGCTCTGGCAGCTTTGAGAGGAATGCGGGCTGGCAGCCTCGCTCTGTCTCCTCGCCACATGCCTCACCAGATGCCAGGCCTCTCCCTCTTGGACTCACCAGCCCCCAGGACCATGAGCTGAATCCCCCCCACTCCCGAATCTGTCCATTAACTAACCTCGGGTGTCCAGTTAAAGCAAGAGAAAATGGACTAAGGTAAACTGTGTTCTGGGTACATCTTTGGCAGGCTTCTGGGACCCACAAATCCCAGGACCTCAATTTTTCTGGGGGAGGAGCCCAGAGCTTTATATCAGATCAACAAGGGGTGTCTATGAGTAGCAGGTCCCATCTCGCCCGGCATGCACAGGCCAAGGGTCCCACCCAGCACTCTGTGGAGCACTGGGGTGCTTGGTGCAGGAGGGGCTTGGCTGCTCTGTCCACACCAAGGCTGAACACGCTGACCAAGGATGGTGGCCACAGATCAAGCTGCCACCCTCTCCCCTGGGGACGGCCAGGTCCTGATGGGGAGGACCTGCAGCCTCGGGGTTCCCACACTCCCTTTTCCACCCCTGGCTGGTTCTTATCCTGAGGAGAGGCAGTGTCTGCTCTGCAGTCCAGACTGCCTTCAGCTGGGAAAGGATGAGAGTGGGCTCCGTGCCCGCACCCCCCGACACGCTGAGCCGTGGCCCAGCCTCTGCTATTATCCTTTTTGAAGATCTAAACCATGGTTATTTTGTCTTTGCTTTGTTAATTACACAGCCCTTTAAATAGAACGGTTCTCTCCCCTCTCAGACCGCAATCTGGGAGTTTGGGCCTCAAACAGGCAAACCCACTGAGGGCAACACAACCGACTCAAGACTCCAGAGGTGCGACTGCCACCGGACCAGCTGTGTCATGGAAAACAGAGGTTCATAGGATGCAGGGATGCCCACGTGTGGCCCAGCCCCCACGACCACGCTCTAGAGGCCAGCCAGGGCTGTGCCCACCTCCTTCTTCCCAATCAGCTCAGCTGGGACAGGTGAAGGCTGACCTGGGCAGACTCCTGGTATCTCCCTCGAGGCACAGGCATCCCGCTAGCCAGACCCAGGGAAGGTAGGTGGACGTGGGGCAGGCCTTGTCCCTGCACCTGCAGGATCCCCGCACAGGCGGCTATGGAGCTGCCTCTAAGAACCCTGGTTGCTCAGGCAGGGCCGTTCGGGGCTGTCACCCTCTTGCCTCAGATGGCATGGTCACCCACACCAGGGTGATTCAGTGGGGCTGTGGGCCTGCCCATGCTCAATGCTGGCTTATCTGTCCACTTCTAGCTGATCCATGCTGGGCTTTCTCATGGTCTTTGGAGTTCCAGTACTGTATGGATCTCTTGGCTACCCCTCCCCTGAGCCCAGAGCCTGCACAACGCTTCCTCACACTCCGACCCACCCTGCAAGATATGTCTTCGGTGCTGGCAGATTCCCCTCGCAGACCAGGAGCCTCTGAGGCCCAGCCCCGCACCTCCCACCTTGACTGCGGTCACATGGGGGAGAGCAGAGGACTGTCATATTCACAACGGCCTGCTACAAGAGCTAGGCTGGGGGAGGCGTCTAATGGGACAAACCAAAACCTGGAGAGATCCAGCCTGCAGGCTCTACAGAGAGGGCTGGGCCCTGTGTGCCCAGCTTTGGTCAGAAGCTCTAGGGATACTGGCCCGTGGGGGTACAGGCTGGCTTCTGGACTTACCCGTAGGGTGCCGGTGTGACCTGTGTCTCTGGGGAAGGGAACAGGTTGGCCAGAAAGAGGTTCAGGCACTGCCCACCTCCTGGGGCTAGGCCACAGCTAGCACCCAGGGAGCCGGGCTCCCCTCCACCATGCTGGCACCCTCAGGCCCATGGTCTGCTGGGGAATGGGGTGGACTGTGGGTCGTGCCTGAGCAAATGGCAGAGGCTGGCTGACACGGAGGCCTCACCTGGCTTCTGCTGCCTGGTGCCCATGGACTTGGCCGTGCTTCTCTGGTTCCTGAGGTGGGTGTGGCTGGCCCAGAACCCTGAGGAACACACGCACGTCCTCTACCGGACGATGCCCACTGTCCCTTGGGGAGAGCATTCCCTTCACACTCCATGTGTACCAGGGAGCAAGGTGCCTGGGGGGGACAGTGCCCTCAGGCCAAGGGGCAGCTCCTCCAACATCCTCTCCTTTATATAAACACTCCATGTCCTAATTAGTGCCCCAAATGCTTCTGAGCTCCTATTCCCTGACCTACAATTAAAATTAGTTCCTTCTATCGAAATCCCAACATGCGGTCTTGGTTACAAGCTGTTCCTGACAGCGTGGCCGCTGCATCCAGCCCAGCATGGAGGCAGCCGGGGGCCTGCAGACCTGGGTGTGTGGTCGGCCTTCCTCCCCGGGGAGGATGAGGCTCTCAGCCTCCCCACCCCAAGCAGCTTCGCCTCTGTTCCCTTTAGCACCAGAGGCGGTGACCTCGGCCCTGCAGATGGCCTGTCCTCACCCAGCCTGGGCCGCGGGCCTGGCCTCTGCTGGAGCCCAACAGCAGAAAGGCTGCTGGGGAGAGCAGCACATACTTGGGGGCCTCTAAGTCCGTGGGCTCCGGCTCCGATGTGCGGGGGCCTTGGGATCTCTCTGGTGATCACATCTCTGTTCCTGGGCACAGGCTCCAGCCCCACCAGCAATCTCAGAGACTAATCACCCCAGCAAACCGCTCCTCTCTCAGGGGTACCGAGCAAAACACACATCTGACAACTGCATCGTGGAGCCTTTCCCCTTGTGCTTGTGGTACCACACCTGAGAAAAGCAGGGGCGCGGGGATGCAGCAGGTCTAGTGCACAGACTTTCCCTCCAACAGCAACAGAAGCGGCAGGCGCTGGAGCGTGGGCTTAGCTTGACTCAGGATCCTAGGATGGACCCAAGCTGCCTGACAGGTGAGGACACCCGTAGCCAAGACCCACTTGGCTCTGGTCCATTAGGGGAGAAAGTCACAGGGCTGAGACCCTCCAGATGCTCTTGAGGGCAAAGGTACAGAGGCAAACAGAAAAAAGAACTCTCCAGAAGTGAAGGCCCCTTTCCTGGTAGCCAAGACTGCTAAAGTTCCAAGACCCAAAAGACCCTGAAGGCTAGCCGGTGTGGGGGAATGCAGCTTTGCAGAGGGGTGGGGTGGAGCAGGGCAGAGCTACAGCAGAACTGGCCCAGGCCAACTCCACTCACAGGCCCAGGGATTTCCTCCCCTTCAAGGGAGAAGGTGCTGCCACACCAAAAAGCCTCAGTGCTCTGCCTAGCCCCCAGCAGCTACACCCAGAGCGGAAGTCATACCCTGGCCCGTGGCCAGGTTGGCAAAGGCGTGGGGCCAGAAGGAACTGTCCCAGCGGCCAGGGTCCCAAGCAGCCTGGTGGACAGGGCGTCCCAGCAAGGCTGCCGGCAGATGGCCGCAGTCCAGCACTCCTCCCGCCCGGCTCAAGGTACTCAAGAGCCAGGCATGGAGGCTCACACCTGCAATCTGAGCTAAGATGTCAGAATCAAGGTTTGAAGCCAGCCCAGGCAGAAAAGTCTGGGACGCTATCTCCAACTAATCAGCTAAAAAGCTGGAAAGGAGGCATGGCTCAAGTGGCCAGCAGTGAATAAAACAGCCAAGTGAGAGCAGGAGGCCCTGAGCTCCAATCTTTTTTTTTTTCCTTTAAAGAAGGACCCCGTCCAGCTGTACACCAAACACACACTACCCTCAAACTCAGACGTGGGGTAAAGGACTCAAAGGGCACCCTGCCCTGTCCTCTGGCCTCCATGAGGGGCATTGGCTTCCTCCTGTTAAGAAGCCGGCAGTGCTGAGCACGCGCAGACTGTCCACGGCAAGCCAGCCTGCTGACGGGGGCAGCAGTACAGGACCCAGCCCTTCCCAGGAAGGTGCGATTGTCTGGGGAACAATCACGGAACGTAAACACTACCTGGTTAAGGGCCAAAGCACTACTCTCCATAAAGAAACAAGGAAGGGCTAGAGAGGAAGAAGATGGGGGTTCAGGAGAGGAGATAGGACCCAAGTGACAGAAAGGGAGGCAGGGCTTTTCCTGTCCACCATGAGATGAGGAAGGCACCCCACTTCGCAAACAGGGAAGCCAAGGCAGGAAGCAGCCATCCCAGGGCTGTCACAGCCTGCCAGGGGGCATAGAGAGGGACTGAACGTCCTTGAGAGGCAGGTGGCAGGGAGAGTGCTCCCCAGCTCTGCTGTGGAAACAGGACAAAGGAAAGCCTTGGTCCGGAGGCTGACCTAGGGTCTGGGAAGGAAAGGCCAGCGTGAGCCATGGCCAAGGAGAAGCACCAGAGGCCAGGGCCTGAGGCTGAGGCCATCCGAGGCATCTCAGCATCCAGGCTGTGTGTGTTCTCAGCACCCAGCCCCAGGTGGCCAGGCACACCCAACCCCGGCACTACACAGCACTGGCGACTCTCTACCACACTCCTGTGAGCCCTCACACCAAGCACGGCCAGCCCCTGGTCACCCACATCCCCACACTGAGCTTCCTCCAGGCCCTACCCCTGGGCCTGGGAGGGCCGTGGGCCTCAGGCACAACTGGCTACAAGTTCAGCATCATTTCTTTTCTTTTTTTTGTCAGTTGTGGGGCCTGAACTCTGGGCCTGGGCACTGTCCCTCAGCTCTTCAGCTCAAGGCAAGCGCTCTACCACTGAGCCAGCCCTAGTTCAGCATTCATTTCTGAGCACCCCAGCTTCAGGCTGTGATCCAGCAGGATGGAGACAGATGGAAGGGCGTAAACACACACCGGTCTTCCACATCTGCTCAGACACCGAACATCCCAGAGCTCAGCAGCTGTGGCTTTGCAACCCCAGCTGGCACAGCTGGTCAGGCTGCCGGGGAGACAGGCGTCTCTGGTTTGGGATCACCCACATTTACCGTGGAGGAATACCCACGAGCCACTAGGTGAGCCCTGCCGCTGCACTGTCAGCTCTGTGGCCCAGTGCTCTGCACCTGGCACCTGCAGCAGCCTTACCGGCAAGCTGAGCTGCTGCCCACATGTGCAGGTGAGGGAAGTAAAGGGCTCTACCAGGCCCAAGACCACAGAGCACAGAGAGGCTGAAGCTACACCCCACAGCCCTCAAGTCCCTTCCACACTCAGTCTCGCCAGGAACCAGGTCTGCTGAGACACTAGAGGTAGCCAGAGAGGCCCAGGAGGAGAGCACACAGGTGGCCCGGGGCAGGTTCTGTATGTCAGGACCACAAAGCCCCACATGCCACGGAAAGACTAGAGGAGTCACAGCACTACACACCCAGCATGCAAATCCCATTCCTTGGGCTGTTGCCCACCTGGGATCTAGGAAAGAGAGGAGGATAGGCAGAAAACTGGGGTGTGTGGTAAGGGCTCCCCTAAAATGGTGGGCTTTAGAATGATGTGCAAGGGCAGAATGAAAAGGAAGCAGAATGGAGATGCCAAGTGCTCAGCCTCCGCCTCCACCTGGCTGGGCCTCAGCAAGCCCGTGTGGGTGCCAGCAATGGATCTCAGCCTCAGGTGGCAGAAGAAAGGCCTGACTCTGAGGGAGAGCTGTTCACCTGTGAGAAGGAAGACCTTGATGCCCCAAAGCCTAACAATGCCCTGACACATGGGAGGAAGGCGTTGACACTTAAGAACAAGAGTGAACCTTGGGAACAGTACTAAAGCCAGATATGAAAGGCCACAGTCAACATCCACAACAGAGACATGGACAGACAGAAGGCAGGTAGGTGGTGGCTGGGATAGTAAGCTGGAGGGGAGCAGGCAGAGAGGTTACTAAAAGTGGTCCAAGATTGACTGGAATGATGGATGCACATGTCCAGGAATACACTGGAAACTCCCAGACTGTATGCTGTATACGCTGACGGCACCTTTGGAGGAGAAGGGCGGCAGGCCTGGCTCCTGCTGGGGGCTGGTGCACCGTCACCAGCCTGCCACACCAGGCCCGAAGGTCCCCCCAGAGAAGGGCTGTCCTGCCTGGCTTAGTTGCTCAGGGAGGTTGACCAGAGTCCTGTCTGTGCTGACCGATCAGGGCCTGTACTGTGGAGATCACTGCCCTCCTGCACAGTCAAGGGCCAAGCCACCAGAGGTCAGAGAAAGAAGAAAAATGGACACACAACTCTGTGTGAGTGTGTATGTGTGTGTGTGTGTACTCTTCAACCCTCACTGGGGAAGCTGTTGAAGAACAACTCAAGATGGCTCAAGGAAGCCCAGCCGTGCCTGCCTTGGGCTGCACATGGCTGCAGAGGTGGACATAGCTCATGGCAGCCACTAAAACTGAGCAAAACACAGCCAGGGGCTGGTGGCTCATGCCTGTAATCCCATCTACTCCGGAGACCGAGATCTGAGGATGGCAGTTCAAACTGAGTCCAGGGAAGGAAAGTCCATGAGATTCTCATTTCCAATGAACCATCAAAAGGCTGGAAGTGGAGCTGTGGCCCAAGTGGTAGAGTGATAGACTTGAGTGAAAGAGATCAGGGACAATGCCTGACCCTGAGTTCAAGCCCCAGGTCAGTCGGTCGGTCTGTCTGTCTCTCACTTTCTGTCTCTGTCTCTCTCTCTCACACACACACACACACAACTGAAGACAGATCTAGACCCAGAAAATATATCTGATGTAATAAAGGCAAGGCAAGAGCCATTCTGTCCATCTTGCAAAAAGCACAAGAGCTACAGGGTAGCAACGGGGTCAGTCACAGGACCTCTGGGCTCCCCTCCACTCCTGTTCTATTGTTTTCATCTACCCAGGCAGCCCGGCTGACCAGGTGACCCCACAGGCCTGCAGGCTTCTCAGGGCTGGCTCACCCAGACCACCAGCTTCAGTGTGGTCAAGGAAGGAAAACGGATCCCACCACCAGCACTACAGACACCACAGGACACACACACACATGCACGCACATATATACATGCACATACACACTCATACACAGGTGGATGGGGCTACCGGGCAAGGGACTAACCCCAGAACCACACCCATGCACCCTAGGGTGCTTCAGGAGCTCCTGCTCATCGGCTGGGGCTTTCAGGTACCTCTCTCCAAGCTGGCTTCCCTGCCCTCTTTCCCATTCTTTTACCAGCCTTCTTAGGCCCTCAGGAACAGGCCAGGGCTTTCTGGGCCTGCTCTGTTTCAGGAAGTGAGCCCAGGGTTGTGGCATCACTAGGCCACAACATCCTCGACCGGAGCCTGCTCTGCACCTGGCACCTGCAGTGCTGGCAGGACAGGGGGAGCAGCACTAACGAGCTGCCCCGGGAGCCGCCACAGATGCCGTTGACCGGCCAGCCTGGGGCAGGCGATCACAGTTGATTAGTTTAACGGTCTGGGGTCTGGCTCCTGGGCAGGAGTTGAGAGGCACAAGGGAGAACTTAATTTGAGTTTCTGCTTCTGCAGCCAAGAACCATCCAGAAACCTCTGAGAGCAGGGTGGGAGGGCCCGTGCTGAGTGTGGGGGCCTTACCTGCAGCTCCTTGTCCGAGTACTTCTGTGGATTCTTGCTGCCCTGGCTCTTCTTCCGGAGCTTCTTCAGCTCGGCCTGACACTTGTCCAGAGCGTCGCCCTTGCTCCGCTGTTCCGTCTGGTATTTCTTCAGTGCTGCCTAAGAGCCCACAACAAAACCCGGAGGCCTGTGAGCCTCGGTGCTGCTCCCAAGCTGCTCAGACTGCAGCTAGCAGGGACAGGAAGAGGAGGGGGCCCCACAGTGGGCCTCAGCAATACCCATCAGAAGCAGGTCACACGCCTTAAAGACAGAAATCGAACCTGTTCCTGACACTGAGGTACAGGACATACGGCCAGGGGCCTCGGCCCTGCTCCTTCCACCAGCTGAGGCACAAGTGGACTCAGGAGTACCATGCCATCCTCTTGCTAACGGTTGGCCAGGGTTAGGGGCACACACAGGAAGCGCTCTGGCAGAGCCCCCGTGGATAAGAACCCAGCCTGGGGAGGCGTGTGGAAGCACAGGCCTGCAGAGGTGGCCCACAGGTACTTACGCTCAGGTACCTGGAGTCCAGCTCCACCTTCTGCTCCAGCTGTGTGAGGAGCTCGTTGTGAAAAGACTTCAGCTGGACACAGAGAGAGAATAGACCGGCAGTCAGCTGTAAGGCAGTGCACGGCTGGGGCAGCCTGAATGCCAGCACCGCCTGACCTGTGAGCAGAGGACCCTGGGTGGCCAGCAGTGCTTCCCTGACAGGGGTATACAGAGGAAATCTGGGACCTGACTAGGCCTATCATAGGGTGCATGTGACTCTTCCTCAGGAGAGGGCTCCCTGGCCTCACCTGGTCCCAGCCTAGTCTGATACCCTGGCCCAGCCCAAACCCCCCGCCCCAAGGCTCCTCCTGTACCCTGGGACCTTGAGAGTTACCTCCTGGGCTGCTCAGGATGACTTATGTGACCTGTGTCCCAAGCCTAGGCAGCACACCTCTGCCTGAGGGTGATGACAAGACCCTGAGCGGGCATCAGAGGACCTGTGGCCAAAGCACGTAGCCAGCCTGATTATCCCCAGCTACTGTGCTCACCTTGTTGGTCCCTTGCACGCAAGGAAGGGGCGTCCGACTTACCATCTCTTCCAGCTGGTTCTGGATCTGCCGGTGCACTTCAGCCATCTGGAAGAGGACGTCTCCTGGACACAGCAGGAAGAAATGAAGTTAGAAACCCTACGCATCACAGCCCGGGTCCCCACCCTGGGGCTGGGCCTGACATCATAGGCCAGCCTAGGGGCTGTGGTCCATCTGCCCAGACCCCTACCTGCTACCTAGAGACCAGCAGTTCTTGTATGCACACACTCCAGCCCAGGCACAGGAGAGAGCATGAGCATGTGTCCACACACAGAGCTCACGGTCAGTCACATACACACCAACGCCCACCTGCCTCACACAGGGCCCAGCCCCGGTGCACAGCCTGTGCACAGCAGACAAGGCTCACCGGGGTGCGGCAGGGCATGTTCGCTGCAGACTGTGACCATCTGAGGCCCAGCCTGTGGGAACAGGGTGAGGCTGCATGGCACCTCTGAGCCTGGCTCACTCCTCGACTCCAAGCTGTCAGTAGCCAAGGCCCACCTGCCCAGAGGGACCGCTTTTTTACCCAGTTCTGCCTCTCTGAAAACCACGGCAGAGCTGAGGGATGCTGAGACCGCCCTGCAGGAAGGCAGGAGGCCGCGGCCCTGGCTGCGGGGCTCCCTGGGTGAAGCTTCCCCAGCACACAACACGACAGGATGGAGGGAATGCCCTGGCCCACCTGCAGAAGGAAGGCAGCTCACAAATGAAGGGAGCCAGAGGGAAGTATGAGGCAGGGGACACACTTCCTCCTCCACTGGACAGTGTCTAGGTCAGCAGAGCCCAACTCTTGCCTCCAAATCGACACTGGGGGCAGGCATGGCACCTGTCCCGAGACCCTCAAGGCTGTCTGCCCCCGTGAGGCACATGTGCGGGGGGGGGGGGTGAACTTCACTGGCCAGGTGAAGGACTGCAGCTCAAGGGGAGAGAACCTGGTGATCCTGACTTGCCTGATTGGCAGACACTGTGTTGACTCTGCTGTGGACAGACCCAGAGGCTTAGCTCGGCCTGTCAAGCCCTGTCCCTAAGTCTCGCTTGAGGCAGTACTCTTCTCTCCAGGGTTCTCTGAGGCCCCAAGTGGCAGAATAGCCACTGAGGAGACCCGTGGGGCCCACCAAGGCCCAGCCAAAAATCACAAGCCCTCTGACAAACTCCACAGGAAGCCTAACCAGATGACGTGTCCCCCAAATGACAGCTGGACCCTGATGTCACTTCTCTCCCAGGAAGCCAGCTGGGCTCTGGACAGGCCAGCTTCCACAGAGCCCTCTCATAGTTCTGTGAGCTGCCAGGCTGTTTTAACCTAAGGACCACGGAAGCCGAGGACGTACATTTATAGACAAGTCTCCTTTATCAGGTTTACTAGAGAAACCCCACCAGCATCCTGGCTTCCCAGTAAGCAAGGCAGAACAGCTGAACACGAGCGACCAGAGCCAGGACTCACCGGTCCACCCATACCCTCCCCGCAGGGTCACTATGACAGACACCTTACACTGTGCACAGACCACCTGTCAACCGGGTAACACCTACCAAGTGCCACGGCACGCGGGCACCTCCACGGAAAAGTGAGCACAGGCTCCTGCCTGCTGCTGGGTGTTACGGCCGCCCAGCGACAGGGACCGGAGTGCTTGCAGGCCTGACCACTGCCACGCGACCAGCAGCAACTGCCCCCCCCCCGTAGGAACCAGACAGCAGTCACCCCCTGTGGTGGCCTCCAATGGCTGATATGAAGCTGTGACCACAATCGATTGGAATTCATGTGCAGAGGAAGGGAGAGTCTTTCACTGCCGAGGACACAAGTCCCACTCCTACCTCTCCTTCTGGGAAGGAGGCGGGGCCAACGGGGCAGAAGGAGGAGGGCAGCACCGAGACAAGCATTCTTATTGGTCGTGGGGCTTGAACTCAGGGCCTGGGCTCTGTTCCTGAGCTCTTTTTTCTAACGCTTTACCACTTCCTGCCACAGTGCCACTTCTGGTTTTCTGGTTAATTGGAGAGAAGGGTCTCATGGGAGACCCTCCTTCCAGGCTGCCTTCAAACCATGACCCTCAGATCTCAGCCTCCTGAGTAGCTAGCCACCCACACCCAGCGAGACAAGCATTCTGAGCTGAGGTGGGTAGGGTAGCACAAGTCCACATGCACAGACCTCATGGAAAGAGGCCTGGGCGGCAACCAGGACACATACACACAGACACACACCACCCTCTGACTGGCACACCATGACCATGGGAGGGCCTGTGGCACACAGGAAACCCAAAGCCTATCCAACACTCATGTCACAGGTGCGCTGCCGAGAACCCTGTGTCCTTTGCTTTTCGGCATGAGTGAGCACTCAGTTGATCAGCCACTGCGGTGAAGACCGGAAAGCCCACCAAACACACCAGAGCCTTGCTCGGGTTTTGGTTATCGTGTTTCTATGGTGTGTGTGTGTCTTGGATTTACCTCCTGCTCTCAGGACCCAGAAGATACTTGGGGCTGGCCTTAGTCCGGGTACCTGGCTAGGGGAGTCCACCCAACTATTTGGCCTCATTGGTGCTGCCGTCACTCTTGGAACACAGGGCCCGGCCCCCAAGGCTGCTCGCCCTTGAGAGGGGTGAAGTCCATGAACAAGGGGGACAGTGCAGGCAGCAGCAACCTTGACCAACCACCCGCCCTGGAAGTCTCCATGCTGGAGCTCCCTCGGCTCTTCACACAGCATGTACGTGGGCACGCATATACTCTGCAGACACTGGGGCTCACACTCAGGCTCTGGGCAATGTCCTGTAGCCACTCAAAGCTGTCACTCTACCACTTGAGCCACAGCTCCACTTGTGGCTTTTTCTGTGTGTGTGGTGCTGAGGAATGGAACCCAGGGCCTGGTGCTACCAGGTGAGCACTCTCCCGCGGAGCTGCCTGCCCAGCCCAGAATGCGTTAACCATTCTTTAGGCCTCAGAATTAAGTTAGCAGCCAGGTCAAGTGGGAAACACACATTGCCTGGCACAGGTACACACAGTGAACAGCATGAAGAAACAATCACCAAGCAGCGAATACGGAACAGGAACTGGCCGTGCCCAGTGGGTGTGAGGCTTCTACAGGGTTCTGAGCAGGCAAAGGCCAGCACCACTCCGCCAAGGCTGTGCTGCACTGTCCCAGAACCCTGCATCCCCACCGGCTGAAACCCTCCGTCTCAGAGCCCTAAGCAAACGGTGGGTGTATTTGGGGACGCCCAGGCAGAGCTGCAAAGCGCCGGGTATGCACACGGCCCTGAGCTGGCTGCACGCCGGGGCTGTGCAAAGCCAACCCACACAGTGAATTTTTAAACTGCCTGTTACAAGCAGCTGCAGGAGGCCACGTGCACATGGAGTGTGTGTGCACAGTCTCACCAGCACTTAACCCCTGAGGTGCTGCAGGTGTGCCACACCGGCTAGAGGCACTGGCCAGGGGTGGTGACTTCTTCCAGACAAGCAGCTGCAAGTCTGACTCGCTGCTTCCTGTGCCCTTCACGGTCCTGGGAGGTGGGATGGCGAGGGGCTCCAGGGCAGAGCAGGCCTCGGTCCGGGGAGACGCGAGGCAGAGCCCCCTGGTAGGTTCCAAGACCCCCTCTCCAGGTGGGCAGTCCTTCCCAGGCCACTGCAGGGGACTGTGAACTCTCTCCCCACCCTCTTCTTGAGGCGGACTGCCAATCCGTTGGGGACCTGGTACCACTGCACAGGTGGGCCCTAAACTTGAAAAACTGGGTTCAAAGTGGGAGGTGTGGCCCAGGCATGCCAAAGCAAACAGTGAGCAAGCCAGGGTAAACCATGGTGGAGAGCAGCCTCTGAGGGACTGCCAGGGCACACAGCCAACAGAGGAGCAGCAACAGGCGGTTCAGCCAGGGGGCTGGCCCAGGAAGGGGGGGTGGGCAGGAGCCCCTGGCACACCCAGGATGATGAGTCAGCCTCAGTCCTGCCCGCCAGGGCTGTGAAGGGGGGAGGGGGGCTGGGCGGAGTGCTGGAGGAGGGCTTCAATCTCCCCCTCCCCCGGGATTGTCTGCAAGTGTGGGAAGCAGGAGAGCCCCCAGTGGGCACGTGTTTGTCACAGGCAACATGTGTCATTTGGGATGAAAGTGTAATAAGCACACATAGCACCAGAGAACAAGACCACGCCCTCCTCTCAGCCCTCCACCGAGTGAGGCACGAGGTCGCTGCTGGTGAGCCACCTCCCCTCCCCCTCGCCCACTTCTGCCTTAAAGATTTCTGCTTACTGCTGGGTGCCAGTGGCTCACGCCTGTCATCCTAGCCTCTCAGGAGGCTGAGATCTGAGGATCAAGGTTTGAAGCCAGCCCGGGTGGGAAAGCCCATGAGATTCTTATCTCCAATGAACCACCAAAAAGCTAGAAGTGGAGCTGTGTGGCTCAAGCAGTAGAAGGACAGCTTTGAGTGAAAATTCAGCTCAGGGACAGCACCCAGACCCTAAGTTCAAGCCCCAGGACTGGCACAAAACAATAAAAATAAAAAAAAAAACGGTTTCTGGTTACTACTGTAGCCCTGAACCCAGCCTCAGTCTGAGGTGAGTAGATTTGGTCCTGGAGGCAAAGTCCCTCTCCCAGGGGCAGGCGGACAGGGCAGGGCAGTGAAGCCATCACACACGCCATCACACATGCTCACCCTCCCCCGCTCCACCGCGTTTCATTACAGACAGCAGCACGGTGCTAGGCCCACTGGAGTAGACAGCATGCAGGGCAGGAGTGGCTGACCCTCACCGGACAAGAATGCTCCCCATGGTCCGCATTCCTCACAGCTGGCTCACTGACAGCCCTGCGTCCTGAGGACCAGCCCTCCCCTCCCCCAAGCTATGGAGAGGGGAGAGGTGCCTTACTGCCCAGGCTGGGGCACAGGGCTGGAGCCCACAAGTTCCTGGTCACCCTGCATGGCACCTAGATTTAAGAAGCTCCCTTGCAGCTGGGCACGGGTGGCTCATGCCTATTCTAGCTACTCAGAAGATTGAGATTCAGAGGATCACAGTTCAAAGCCAGACCGGACAGAAAATCTGAGAGACTCTTAACTCCAGCAAAAAGTTGAGGTGGAATTATTGTTCAGCCTCAACTGAGCAAACAAGCTGATCAAGTGTAGGCTCTGAGGTCAAACTACAGTACTAGCAAAAACATAAAATAAAAAGCAAATCAAAATAAACAGAGCAAAAGAATTCTCCCACACTAGGCCACCCGTGGCCAGAGTAGCAGAGCTCAGCTGCCCAGCTCCTGTCTTCCTGCTTGCAGGGGACCAAGCTGGAGCTCAGATCTAGCAACACCTCCTCTGCCTAGGATGACGAAAGTGGCAAGGCCAAGTGGGCAGCGGCCACACAGCGCATGCACAGGAGGGCACTGTGGCCACAAGGCTGCACAGGGCCCTGCAGGCACTTGCAGCTCAGCAATCACGCAATCCTAGGTCCTCCTGGGGTGGCTGTCTGCTTCTGCCCCCAGGTGGCCAGCACCACAGAGCTGGGGGGACATGTCTGACACCCAGAAGTCTGTCCTTCCCGTCAGCCAACTTTACTTTCTAAGCTTGTGAATAAAACATGTAAAATTTATCACTTTTACCATCTTAAAGAGCAACTGGGTGACATTTAGTAGAGTCACAAAGCTGAGCAACCTCCCCTTCTGAATTCCAGAACATTTCATCACCCAAATAAAGACACCCACAGTCCTTAGCAGCCACACCTGTTCCTCTCAGGACCTTCCCACCAAACTGCATTTTATTTTTATGTTTTGCCAGTTCTGGGGCTTGAACTCAGGGCTTGGGCACTGTCGGCACTGTTCCTGAGCTTCTTTTGCTCAAGGCTAGCTACCACTTGAGCCACAGCTCCACTTCTGGATTTTTCTGTGTATGTGGTACTGAGAGGTTGAACCCAGGGCTTCATGCATGCTAGGCAAGCACTCTACCACTGAGCCACATTCCCTGCCCCCAAACTGCATTTTATTTATTTTTTGGGGGTCCGGTCGTGGGGCCTGAACTCAGGGCCTGGCGCTGTCCCTCAGCTCTTCAGCTCAAGGCAAGCGCTCTACCACTGAGCCACCTTCCCAGCCCCCAAACTGCATTTTAATCTGCAGTTCTGCCCTGCCTGGGCACTTCACCCTGATGGGACCTTCCACAACAAGCTTCTCTCACCGAGCAATGTCCAAGAACATCCTTTCTCAGGGCCATTCACAGATGCTTCAAGCAGCCTCTACGTTGGGGCTATGACAACCAGTGCAGCTGCAGAAGTCTTATGACGACCTGAGCGCTTCCTGTCACATGCTCACCAGGCAGGTGTTGAGGTGCTGTCACTTGAGCCACAGCCACAGCCCTTTTTGCCTTGGGGCCTGGGATTTTTTTTAAAAAAATGTATTTCTTTATCCTGGCTAAGATTACAGGCAAGTAGCATCAGGCCTGATTTTTTTTGTAGGTCGTGGGGCTTGAACTCTGGGCCTGGGTGCTGTCACTCAGCTCTTCAGCTCAAGGCCAATGCTCTACCACTTGAGCCACAGTGCCACTTCTGATTTTCTGGTAGTTCATTGGAGATAAGAGTCTCATGGGCCTGGTGCTGGTGGCTCACACCTAGAATCCTAGCTTCTCAGGAGGCTGAGATCTGAGGATGGCCAAACAGGGCAGGAAAGTCCGTGAGACTCTTACCTCCAATTAACCAGTAGAAAACCAGAAGTGGCACTGTGGCTCAAGTGGTAGAGCGCTCGCCTACCTGAAGAGATCAGGGACAGCGCCCAAGCCCAGAGTTCAAGTCCCATGACCGATCAAAAAAAAAAAAAATAAAGAAAGAGTCTCATGGACTTTCCTGCCTGGGCTGGCTTTTGACTGAGACCTTCAGATCTCAGCCTTCTGAGTAGCTAGGATTATAGGCTTGAACCACCAGTGCCTGGCTAGGCCTGATGTTTTTGTTTAGGTAGGATCTCACTTTTTACCTGAGCTGGGCTCTAATCAGGGGCCTCCTGATCTCCACCTCCTAAGTAGCTGAGATTACACCACTGCACTTGGCCTGATTAAATGCTCTTGAGGGTCTCCCACATATAAGCCAACCAGCAAACAGGGCCCTTGTGGGGCATATCACCTCAGGCAGCCCCAGAAACCCATGTGAGAAGCCCGGAGACTCATCCTGGGCCTGGTGGCGCTCTTCCAGACTGGAGTCAGTACCCTCCTTGGAGAGAGGAGGAGCCTGATTCAGCAGCCCCCCACCAGACACCCAGCCAGCCTCCTGCCTGTCCTTCCCAGGGCAAGTCCTAGTCCCTGGATGTGGTGGGTTGGGGACGTGAAGGGCTTGCGCTCCCCCAAGGCTGGGCACTCACACACTGGGAGGCCTCCTGTTGACTGTCCCTAACCTACCTGTTGGCAGGTGCTGGGATCCAGAGCAAGAGGGGCACCCAGGCTCTGCCATACCACTTCTCTTCCTTATTCATTTTCACCGCAAAAAGAAAAAACAAGAAACAACCAAAAACAAAAACAAAAACCCAGGGGCTGGGAAGGTGGCTCAGTGGTAGAGCACTTGCCTCACATGCATGAGGCCCTGGGTTCCATTCCTCAGCACCACATAAGCAGAAAAAGCCAGAAGTGCTGCTGTGGCTCAAGTGGTAGGGGGTTAGCCTTGAGCTGAAGAGCTGAGGGACAGCGCCCAGGACCACTCCCCACCCCCCCAAAAAAAATCCCAACTGTTCTTCCAAACTGTCTGAACTAGACAGTGTGCATCCCATACTGCCAGCTATCTGGAGGCTGGGAAGTTGAGATCCTACGTCTACAAACACGAAGAAAGGAGAGAGTACAGATGGCAGCAGCAGCAGAGGTGGAGGGGCAGGACCTGCTCCCCAGGGCAAGGGCCAGGAGCGGCTGGGCCTGGGGTGCAGGCCATGGGAAGTGGGGCTCCCAGCAGCTCTCACCGTGACTCACCCTGTCCTAGCGAGCCCCACACAGGCGGCAGGGGAGAAGCCTGAGAAAGTGCTTGGGCCTCCACTGGGCACAAGGGCATGAGCAAGACCTGCTCAAAGGACACAGGGCACAGCCCAAGGTAAGGACCAGGATGGCAGGCGGCACTGTGGCATGGTGGTATCACAGGATTTCTGGTCCTTGGCTGCTTTCAGGGCTTCTGGGAAGACCAGTGGAGGCAGCAGCCCACCCAGAGCAGCAGGTCTTGAGCGTTTTGGGGTTCTCCTAGTTCAGATTTTGGGTGCGTGTGAGCAAGTCTTCCTTGTTCAGACTCCTCTGATCTAGAAGCTCGGGGTAGGCAGCGGGAGGTATGGCCAGGCATAAGGGTTCCAAGGATATCTGCAGCTGAGCACAGGGCCATGGGCAGCACAGAGCAGCACCTATGGAGATGCCTGAACTTAGCAAGCACCAGGAAGTCACCAGGATGCGGAATGCAGCACAGCAGGGCTTGACCACACTAGAGACAGCTGGGGGTGCGTCTGAGTCTGAGGCAGGCGCTACAGCCTCACCCAGGAACAGGTCCAGGGAACACCGTGAGAAGCCACCAGGAGATCAAAAGAGCAGACAGCATGGCTTTGCAGCCTTCCTTCTCTGAGCCTTGTGACTCAGAAGACAACGCGTTCTCCGCAGCCCGACCTCTGCAACCCACGGGGACGCTGCAAGAACAACACAGCTCCCCAAGGCCAAGCCACCATGCATACAGGCAAGCTGTGTGCACCTGAGCACACACGCATGGATGAGGAGCACAGGGACCACACGTGTGCAGACACACGCACACACACACAAACACACACACCTTATTCTGAGCCAAGATTCAGTCTCAGGCACTTGAGCCACATGCTCACACCACCACCCAGTACTCAGGCAGGCTACAGCACCCTCCTCTAGTCCATGATCCTGATGCCCTCCATGGCACCTAACGGGAGCCCTAACACCATGGGCACAGCACATCCTAGCTTGGGACGGCTTGGTCAACATCTGAAAGAACTGCAAATCTACAGACAGGGTTTAACTATGGGTTTGTCTGCATCCTGGATCAAAATCCTCCCATGCTGGGAGTCTCTGATCTCTAGTCTAGGACCCCACCCCCACCACTCATGTGGCACCTTCCACAACGGTGGCATATTAGAATAGTCAGGCCTTTTTCTGCTTCCCCCACCCCGAAATTACACCATGTTCTTATAATATACAGATGACAAGAAGCTGAGGGGGAGCGTGAAGCTGGAAGGCTGTGAAGGCAGCGGAGAGAGAGTGGAGACGGGAGCCCGGGACCTGCACATTATGTGCAGCATTATACCCTCACCTGGGTAGGTACCACTGCAGATCTCAGAATAAGGCGCGTGTGCATGTGTGTGCCTGTGCACACGGGTGCGTGTGTGTGTGCCCCATCCGTGTGTGTGTGTGCTCAGAGGCACACACACACAGAGGACCCCAAGTTGAACATGGATGGCAGTTCTACTGGTGCAGAAGAAGTCTGTGAAGAAGTCCAGTCTTAGCCAGGTGCCGGTGGCTCACACCTGTAACCCTAGCTACTCAAGAGGTTGAGATCTGAGGATCTCGGTTCAAAGCCAGCCTGGGCAGGAAAGTCTGTGAAACCTTTATCTCCAATAAACTACCAGAAAACCAGAAGTGGTACTGTAGCTCAAATGGTAGAGTGCTAGCCTTGAGCTGAAGAGCTGAGGGACAGCATCCAGGCCCCGAGTTCAAGCCCCACGACCGACAAAAAAAAAAAAAAAGTCCAGTCCTGACCTGACCGCATGGTGAAGCTGGGGCCCCACATGGGGCACAGAGGCCAACCGGCAGATGAAACACCGGTGCGCCTGGATCTCAAGGCTGGGCACACTCCACGTAAGGCAAGGACTCACCCATGTGCAATGGGGTGACCCAGAACTCGCTGGGCTACAGGCTCAGGCCCCCCCAACATTTGGGCCCCCCAAGGCTAGGCAGGCTCCCAAATCGGTGCCCAGGAGGCAACTCAGGCAGCATCTAACCTGAGAAACTGTGGAAATGCAGACCCCTGGGTAGAGGAGGCCTAGGGAGTGGGTTAGTGCCTCTGAGCCCCTGCCTGGGCAGCATGGGGCAGGGCGGAGGGGGAGCGGGGAGAGATGGTGGAGAGGGAGTCGGAATCAACAGCCTGACTGCATGAGGCAGAGGATGACCTGGGTCAGGGCTGGGCTGTTCCTCAGAGCAGAGGAAGAGTTGGTAGGGGCCACTAGCCAGCCTTGTAAATCCCAGGCTCAGCTCCGATGCCACCTGCTCTATTGTCAGAGTGGCAGGAGCTGAAGAACCAGGACATGTATAAGCTAAGGCCTGTAGTCTGAGCCTCTTTCCTGGACCCTGCCCTGGATCCTGCCAGGCCTGGAGCCTGGAAGGTGGCGGCATTGGTCAGAGCAGGGGGAATGCGTGCCAGAGCCCTGTTCCCCTCAAAGGTTCTAGGAACCTAGCTAGCATCTGAGGACCATGGGGGAGCCCCCTGGGACTGGGCTGGCCCGTGGTGGAAGGGAAGGCCCCCCACCACCATGCCCCGCTTCAAGGTGCTGGCATTCCCGAAAACAAGCTGGAAACAAGCCCAGATGGAGCTGCGGGGTGTGGAGAGGAGGCGCCTGGCCCCAGTTGGAGCTGGACTTGAGTCCCCAAACCGTGGCCGGGGGTGGGGTGGGGTGCGGGGGGGGGGAGAGCGGAGCACTGCCGCTATGGCGTGTCCCTGGTGGGCACTCTGTCCCTGGGAATCTTCGGAGGTGCCAGAGCTGCCACCCTCCCTACCAGGTTAAGAAGAGTCTGAGCCAAAGGGTCAGCTGCTGAAACTTGGCTATGAACACACATCACCTTCCAGAACCTTCTGAAGCAAATATCCATAATGCTCAATTATTCTGGTGGCTTCCGGAGCAGAAAGGCACCTCGGAGAGCTAATTAGCATGCGCCGAACAAGGCACAAATGTAGAGCTCTACATTAGGGGAAGACAGTCAGTGGCGGGCTGCCAGGCACGGCGCGGTCAGAGCCGGGCTGGGGTGCTCAAGGGACCCCCCTCCACGCCTTCCTCTCTGCTGCCCTGCCTCAAGTGTCTTCCTTGGGATGACTTGCTTCTTTCTCTCACCTACTTAAGAGGCCAGAATGGAATGTGGCCGGGGGTAACCCACAGAAAAATCAATGCCTGTTACCATGGTGATGACAGCAGAGGGGGTGCTTACGATGATGCTTACGGTGGCGGTGTTCTGAACCAAACCAGGTCTGGAGAGTCCCCTGGGGGTCTATCCACAACGGGCCTCGGGACCACCAGATACAGCCTCCTCGGCTCACTCCCGTACCTAGAGAGAGTCACCTGGCTGGGCAGCATCGTCTGGGAGGCTACCCCATCTCAGCATCTGCAGGCTGCTGGCTTCCTTGCCTGTTGGGTTGTAGAGGTTCAAGGCCCTGGCTCAGCGGTGCCTCCGGATGGGGTGACGAAGGTGGGCTGCTGCAAAGGGGCCCCCAAGCGAGGCGTGGGGAACTCTGAAGCTGAGTCCTCCCCACCCTTGCTGGGCAGTGGGAGACCTGTGTAGGCCTCTCCCTGCCTGTCATCCACTGGGAGCTCATCTTAGGAGGACCTGCTGGACCTCAGTCCTGTCTGTCCATCCTTCAGCCTGATAGCTGCAATATTTAAGGTATGAACAAGGCAGAGTGGGCCATGTCCCCACTTTGGCCAATTCAAAACACACAGTGACCAAGCTCACCTGGTGGAGCAAACCAGACAACCAGGCCCCCTGAATGTCTTCCAAGGGAGTGGACGCCAGCCCATGCCCACAATCCTAGTTACTCAGGATGCTGAAATTTGAGGACTGTAGTGCCAAGCCAGCCCAAGGCTTGAGAGGAGCCCACTGTGGTCTTTCTGGGTGAACTTGCCTTCCACGGCCGGCCACAGAGAGACTCTGTGTGAGCCCTGAGCACACTTTCCTGGGCTGTGGAACGGAGATGGACCCAACACCATCCAGGAATGCACTGGCCAGCAGCCAGGCTCAGTCAGTCCCTCACTGGGGCAGAGCCCGCCACGCAGGCCCAGCCGAGCAGGCCCTCCTGGCTCATAAATCCCACAGAGAAGGTGCTGCAGACCTGGAAACTCCCCCTCAACACCCCTGAAATCTGTCCTGGGACCCCTGCTAACTGCACCATTTGGCAGAAGTCAGAGACCACAGCTCGGAGATACGTAGGCAGTTCAGACTGGCGCAACTTAAAGGCCCATTCTGGGCGAGCCAAGGCTCAGTGCTGGCCTAGGACGTGTGGCCCTGTCTGCTCTCCAGTGATGGAGCCACCTGTGTGTGACCACTGGTGACAATTATAATAAACAGCTGCTTCCAGTGCACAACACGTACCAAGGACAAGAGGAGAGACTCTCACGGGGCCTTCTCAGGTGGGGGCCTCAGCACCTCGTGGGAGGGGAACTATAAGCCCCCCCACCAGGACTCAGCACCACAACTAAGAAGCTGCAGTCTAGGCTCAGGAGGCAAGGACAGGAGGCCCATGGGCTGAACTCCTGAGAGCTGGGGCTCCCTTCCTGTGACCCCAGGTCAACTATGTGACGAACCACTTTCTCCAGTCTTCAGATTTCACCGTAAACCGAGCCTGGAAAGGGAACTGCAGAGCCTCCTGGCTAGAGCCACCCCTGCACCCGAGTCATCACCCTTGCAACAGTGGCTGTACAGGGGACGGAGCCAAACAGACCTTCGCAGGCCAGTCCTGCAAGCAGTCTTGCCCTGGCCCACGAGAGGCTGTATGCTGAGCCTGCCACTGGGGCCGTTTGAAGACACCGTCAAGGTGAGGGCTGGCTCTGAGTGCCCACCTGTGGTGCCCCAGGTCACGTGCCGCGGGTCACCTCCTCTGGGACGGCTCCCCACGCTGGCTTGCTGGTGACACAGTGAGAACAGAGGACACTGGGGAGCCCAAGCCCTTGCTTCTCAGGCTGCTGTGGTGACTTTCTGTCTTATGGGCTCCCTCCAACATCTGGCACCCCCACAGGGACCTGTACCCCGGGGAAGGCAGAGTCTTGCCTACTAGCAGGAGCCCACGCCCTAGGCTACTGTGAAGGTGGCCAGTGCCTCACAGCCTTGGGCACCATGAAGAGTGAGCTGGTCACCCTCTTCCCCGCTGTGCTGGCTGGGAACAGGACTGAAGCAGGACGCACAGCAGGTAGTCAGTAGACCTTTAGCTGGGGCACACGGCCAGCCACAGGGCTGGAGTTGCGCAGGGCCTCCTGAGCCCTCCAGCAGCCCTGGCATCTCAGGGGCACACTGGCTGTCCCCTGCACAGCACGGCGGAGGCCTTACACTCGCGTTCCAGCCTTGGATTGCTACCAGGGGAATGAGGTTCAACGGGTCTCAGTGCCTCCCACCGCTGCTACAGCCCGAAGGCCTAGGTCAGGACTGGGCTGCTCCTCAAAGCAGAAGCAGAACTGGAAGAAACCACTGGCCATTCACACAAAGCCCAGGCCCTGATGCCACCTGCCCCACGGTCAGCACACCCTCACTGTCAGGAAGTGGCTTGGCTGGAACCGCAAGCTGACAGTCCTCTTTATTTGCTCAGAAACCACCAGTCACCCGAACAGTGGCCCTGCGGACACCAGCGCAGCGCTGCATCCTTATTGATATTCCCCCCACGGAACAGACCCGGTGCTGGGGAACACGGCCACACGCCACAGCTCCCCTGCAATCACAGAGCTGCTGCCCAGGGCCCAGCAAATCCAATTAAGTCCATTATTAATCTCTGCTGAAAAAGGCTCAATCAGCTTTTAGCAGGACCAGAGCCGGCAGCGAAGGCCAGGCCCACACCACCCCCCCCACCAGAGTACCGGTCAACCAAGCGGAGCTCACCTGCAGCAGCCCCAGACCTCTCCTATGTGCTGGGCTGAGGACCTGAGAGAGAGAAGGCTGTCCAATTGCCCAGTGGCTGAGCTTCCACAATCGCATAAAGCATGTGAAGTGGAAAGACCCCAGAAAAGTGGCTGTGTGAAGTCCATTTGGGCTCACTGCTGCTTCCGTGGTGTCTGCAGAGCCCTGACTTCCTGTGTAGGAGTGATATACTGGGGAGCGTGGGGCCATGAGCTGGGAAGGGGCAGCAAAGCAGGCCGCAGCAAGAGTTCTGCTCTAGAGAGTCTCCACGCAGGCCGGGCACAGCCAGGCACATTCCCCTGCAGCTGGCCAGGTGGAGGGCAGGCAGCCAGCTGCCAGAGAGGCCCAGTGCCAGCAGGACCTCGAAGCCAAGCTCCTTGTGGATGGGAAATCAACCCAGCCCCTGCTGTGCAGATCTAATTAAGGCCTCCGAACGGTGCCTGTCAGGAGGATTAGCAGTCTGCAAGGTGGGTCCCCGCTGGTAGGGTCTGACAGCAGGTGCCACTGCCACAGTCTCTGTCATGTGCCCAAAGGGAGGTGCGACATGGCCTCCCGCTGTGGCTGGGCCGCACTCATGCTTGGCTAGGCATGGATGGATCTGCCCAGCCTGGAGGAGCAGGACCAGCAGACAGCAACATGGCCTCAGACAACAGGAGCCACAGACTGGAAGGGTCTGCAGGTGACACAAGCTAGAGTGTTCTCTCCTCCCTGCCCCTTCCACATTCCGAGACACCACACAGAACGGGATCAGCCAGGGCCACTGATGAGGCTGATGTGGGAGAGCCGCTGCCGCCTGCTTCCCACAGACCCACAGGTGGGAGAGAGAGAGACTCAGTAACAGGGTGGACAGCAAGGGGTAGCCAGGCCACCCCTAATCCCGTGGCTCACACTTTCAGACCAGCTTGAAATCACCTGTCTGAATGCCCAGCAAAGAGCTCTTCCTCCCTGCAGGTGCCTAGGGAAGCCAGACAGACAGCAGGGCCCAGGCCTGGGGCACCTGGCATGCACACACATGCCCTGTGATCACAAACAAGTGTGCTAGAGGCACCGGCAGGTACAAAGAAGCCCATCAAAGGGCACAAAGACAGCAGAAGCCTCAAGAGACAGGCGAGGGCTGAGCACAATGGCCTAGCTCTGCTGCCAGCCTGGGCACATCCTCACCAGGTGGGCGACAAACACCTCCACGGCCAATGCCTCCAGACAGACGCTGTCTCCACAGGCATCTCAGCCACACAAAGCAAACGGGCACCTGGCGCGGGCGGGCCAGTGATGGCACCCCTTCTACCACACCAGGGACGGGCTTGAGCCAGGCTGCCTGGATGATTCTAGCAGAGTGCGGGGACCAAGGTGTGCAAGCATCAAGAGTCTCTCCTCACTGGCCAACTCAGGTGTACCCTGATTTCTGCAGACCTGGTTTTCTTGGGCTGGAGAGCCAGAGGTATCTAGCTGCAGACAGCTACCCATCAAGTGGGCTGGGCTGCCTTTAGCTCTGCAGCCTGCAGTGGGGGCGAGGGGAGACAGACAGACAGCACGTCTAGTGGTGAAGCCCACTGGACAGGCACCCTCCACCACATACACAAAGCGCCAGAAGGCCATCCATGGAGCTTCCACACCCTGGCAAGGCAAGCCGCCTGCCTGCCCTCTGTCCTACAGCTCTGTGCCAGTCCCTCCATGCCAGCCACTGCCAACGGCATGGAACAGAGAGAAGCAGGAGAGAGAAACAGGAGGCAGACACTGCAGTCAAGTCTCTCTGAGTCCCAGCTCCCTGAGTGGATGAGCACAGGAACACAGTCCCAGTGGGAACTGGGACCAGTGCCCAGCACCGCTTCTTTCCCCAGGGTCCACTGCCCTCTCTCATGCTACCCTTCAGGTTCCTAGGCCACAGGACAGTGACTGGCTTGGAGTCTCAGACCTGGCCACCTAGCCACATTACCCAGGGCTGCTGGTCAGACTGAAGCAGCAGCAGAAACCGCCCCCGAGGACACACAGATCAAAGCCATGTGAAAACGCCAGGGCTCACCCATGCAATTAACTTGCTGGAAGCTGGGGATGGCACCAGGGCGTGCCTAGACAGACAGAGGCTGAGGATCTGGGGAGGCAGAGCCAACACACAGACAGGAGAGTGGGCAGCTGTTGACTAGGGCATCAGAAGGGCTGTGGAAGCCCGGCACCAGTGACTTACGCCTGTAATCTTAGCTACTCAGGAGGCTGAGGTCTGAGGATCACAGTTCATAGCCAGCCCAGGCAAGAACCTCCGTGAGACTCTTATCTCCAACAAAAAGCACCAGAAAACCAGAAGTAGTGCTGTGGCTCAAGTGGTAGAGCACTAGCCTTGAGCTGAAGGGCTGAGGAACAGTGTCCAGGCCCAGAGTTCAAGGCCCATAACCAACAAAAAAAAGAAAAGAAGAAGGGCTGTGGAAAGTCGCTGGAACTCAGAGCCACCCTCCATTCCCCATCATATCAAAGCAAAGCTCTGAGAGTCGACTGTAAAGACTTCCTCACTGCAGGGAAAAACCACTGCAAGTGAAGATGAGAGGACTTCCCTCCATGTGTCTGCAGGCCCAACGCTCAAGGCTGCCTCTCTGGCTGAGAGGTCAGAGCTCGAGTACAGAGAGACCAACAGGACCAATGGGACCAAAGGCAGACACTGCCTGGGCTATTCGCTCAGTCCAAAGGAGAGAAAAGGAACAAAGGGCAACCTGGAGGCTTGTCTGAAGCAAGAGTGACTCCCCAAGCCTGAACTGCTATGGCTGAGCCCACAGGAAGCACTGTCTGCTTGGGGTCCCTCTCCAAGCATGTAGCTGCTAACACTGGGGTGTGGCTTGTTACCCTCAGCACTCATAGGAAAAGACGAAGATGGGATCAAAGGCAAACAGACGCTGGGGTGAGTGAGCCAGAGCATTGTCTATAGCCGCTAGCTGAGGGCGGGTGCGGTGGAATCCTCACCATCTAACAGAACTGTCAGCCTTGGGAGTAGAGCAGGAACCACTGGATGCTGGGGTGGGAAAGAAAAGGCAGGAAACACCAGAAGAATGGAAAGGGGGAGGGGAGGGGCAGCGACTGAGGAGGAAGAAGCCACCCCTGGGCGGCAACGCTTGTCCTGCACAGCCACAGGACCCAGGGAGGAGCCTGGGAAAGACGTTAGCAGCAAAGGGTGTAGTCAGGACCCCCACAATGCTGGCAGTCAAGATCATGTCACTAGACCAAGATTAAACTACAGGTGGAGCAGAGCTGGGTGCTGGTGACTCACACCTGCAATCCTAGCGACTCAGAAGGCTGAGATCTGTCAGGATCTCAGTTCAAAGCCAGCCAGGTAGGAAAGGCCCTCAGACTTCTCTCTCTTATAAACTACTCTAATAAACTGGAAGAGGAGCTGTGGCTTAAGTGGTAGAGGGCTAGCCTTGAACAAAAGGAGCTCAGGGATGGCGCCCAGGCCCAGAGTTCAAGCCCCAGAACCAGGGGCAAAAATTACAGGTGGTACACACCTGCAGTCCCACCCTCCTTGGGAGAGTATGGGGGAGGACAGCTGCTTGAGCCCAGGTGTTCAATACAAGTCTGAGCATCACGGCAAGACCTTGTCTCACAAAAAGAAAAACGAGGAAGAAGAAAAGGAGACAGAGGAAGTGAGCAAGATATTAAACTACTAAAACAACCTAGGGTCCAGCAGAGGGCTGGTCTGGACAGAGCACCTCCACACCCGATCTGGGAGGACCTCAGATCCCCTGCTCAAGGGCTCTTATCCACCCCCAAGAGAGTGCGGATGTCACAGCATACCCTCCCATCCTGGGGCAGTGGCATGATGAGAAAACGAGCAGAGATGGACAAAGCTATAATCTGGAAAGGAGCCAAAACACCAACAACAACAAAAGCTGAAGTGAGACTAACCAGTCTAGAGAAGGCCATTCACAATCATGTCCAGCTCATTAGACTGAAGATAAAAGTGCACAAAATACATGCAACACAACTACAGCTACATAAAGCAAAACTCTCAGAGAAACTAGTAAGCCTCACCCTGAATATGCCTCCTCGAGGTATTTCACAAGTGGCTGGTGAAAATGCCACAAAGACTGGGGGCATTTGTCCTGCAAGAGGAACTGAGCCTCACAGTCCCACGGACTAGCTCGTAAGAACTGCAAAACCCACTGAGAATAACTCAACTGCTCCTCAAAGGGCGAACAGAGAAGCAGATGGTTAATTATGTGTTTATGGAATATTCTACAGCAGTGAAAATACATGGCACCTGCTGCATAGCTGGATCTAAGACAATAAAAGTCGTTTCTATGAATCCATTTTTCCATAACTGACATTCAATAGCCTCAGGCCTAAGAATTCCTACAGGCCCTGGAGAAACTCAGCCTTCCAGACCAGCCCACTTGCCTCTAGGCTTTTCCCACTTTATGTTTACTTCACCAACTGTAGGCACACCTCTGCTGCTCCCTTGAGCCCTTCCAGCAGTGCCCGTCCTCCTCACCCCAAGATCACCATTCTGGTGGTCCATTAGACTACACGTTGTCTCCACTATCAGGTGACAGTGTTCAGCCCCCTCACCTCCAGTCCTACCCCTGAACAAAGAAATTTTCAGAATGCCTAAGACAAAGGTCTTGAGCACTTCTAGGCGACTGGATGCCCAGCAGTTCCTATCTACAAATCCTAGCTACTCAGGAAGCTGAGATCTTAGAAGGAGGTTCACAGTCTTATCTCCAATTAACTATCAAAAAACCACAAGTGGAGTTGTGGCTCAAGTGGTAGAGCACCAGCCTTGAGCAAAAAAAGATCAGAGACAGTGTGCAGGCCTTGAGTTCAAGCCCTAAGACAAGCATAAACAAAAACAAAAAATAACAAAAAAAAATCTTCCAGGGAAGGAAACCAAGCTCACATACATTGTAGAAATTGGCACCAAACACAGTGATGTCAGTGAAGGCAAGGCCTTCATATCTGAGCTCAATCATTTTCCACCTGGAATTCCACACCAGTCAGGTAAGGATACATCCATGGATCCACAAAGCTCCACACATTTCTCAGTTCCCTACTCAAAAAACTTAAAAGGAAAACAAGACATTCCCATAATTGAGGGAGTCAGGAACAGAGAAGACATGTGAGCCAGAGAACAGGGAACCTCCCTGGGGCAGGGGGGCCAGATGACCTGGAAGGTATCCCCACACACAGCCAGGCAGCCCAGAGGTGTGGAAGACGGGACTGTGAAGGGGAAGAGGAACAGACAACAGATGAACCCAGTGAACAGCAAAAATGAGTACAGGAGCAAGTATGCAGGTTTGGGAACAAACCAGAAATCAAAACAGAAGCAAATGAAGAACATTAAAAATTCCAGAGAAGCCAAGCACCAGTGGCTCACACCTATTATCCTAGCTACTCAAGAGGCTGAGACCTGAGGATCGAGGTTCAAAGCCAGCTTAGGCACCAAAGTCTGTGAGACTCTTATCTCCAATGAACCACCAAAAAACCAGAAGTGGAGCTTTGGCTCAACTGGAAAAGGGCTAGCCTTGAGCAAAAAAATAAGGAGGTCAGACAGTGCCCAGGCCCTGAGTGAGTTTAGACCAGCACACACATACACACAAAAAAGAATTTCAGAGAAAACCAAGTTATAATAAGTCCTAACCATAAAAATCCAGGAGCTGGGTACCAGTGGCTCACACCTGTAATCCAAATACTCCTGAGGCTGAGATCTGAGGGTCACATTTGAAGCCAGCCAAGCAGGAAAATCTGTGAGACTCATCTCACAGAAAACTGTAAGTGGCACTGTGGCTCAAAGTGGCAGAGCACTATCCTTGAGTGAAAAAGCTCAGGGTCCTGAGCCCAGACCCCGAGTTGAAGCCCCATGACTGACAATTAAAATAAAAGTGTCAGCGGGGGCTGGGATGTGGCTCAGTGGAAGAGTGTTTGCCTAGCAAGTGCAACATCCTAGCTTTGACCCCCAATGCATATTAAAAAGACACACAAAAGGAACAATTAAAGTAAGCAACATTAAAACTGAACTCTTGTTTACAAAACACTGTGTAGCTGGGGACAAAGGCTCATGACTGTAATTTAACTACAGAAAAGGCTGAGACCTAGAGGGTAGTGATTCTGAGCCAGCCTGGGCAGAAACCTCCAAGATACTTCATCTCCAATTAACCAGCAAAGAGAGGTATGGCTCAAGTGTAAGAGGACCAGATGTGTACCTGCAAGCTGAGCATTGCAGGACCAGAGTTCAAGCCTTGGTAGTAGCAAAAAAACAAAAAACCTACAAAAAAATAAAAGCCAGGTGCTAGTGGTTCACATATGCCTATAATCCTAACTACTCAGGAGGCTGGGATCTGAGGATCACACTTTGAAGCCAGCCCAGGTAGGAAACGCTGTAAGACTCTTATTCGCCAATAAACCACTCAGAAAAAGACAGAAGTGGAGCTGTAGCACAAGTGGTAGAGCGCTACAAAGAGACTAGGGGACAGCACCCAGGCCCCAAGGTCAAGCCTCAGGACTGGGAAAAACAAATCCAAGCATCATGATAGAGCTCTGTCCCAGTATGCACAAGGCCCTGGGTTCCATTTACAGCGCTGAAAGAAAACCTGTTACAAAAATGAAAAGCCAATTAGAAAATATTTGCAAACTACACACCTGACAAAGGACATCTATGTTCAACACAGAGAACTTTCATCAATCAGCAAGATGACGAAAACCCAAATAAAACTAAGGGGAAAGATGTGAACTGACATTTCACTAATGAGAAACAAATGGCAAATAAGCATATGAAAAGATATTCAACATCTCTAATTAGGGAAATGCAAATCTGGAAATACCCCAAACAGCCATGAACAGACTAGAAGAACAGGCTGTGGCACCTCCGGGGAGGACAGCCGGGGGGGGGGGGGGACACGGGGGGGGGGAACACCAGGGGGACATCATCCAGCAGCACCGCATCAGAACCATGCTCAGTCACTAGGGCCTCCAACACTGTACTGTGTGTGTAGACCTGGCAAGGCTGGACAGCAATCACGTGAAAACTGACTGCATGACTGCATGACCCCACCAACCCTGGCAAATATTAAGTACCAGCAACAGAAAGGCCAGTGGCTGGGGGCATGGCTCAAGAGGTACAACGTCCACCTAGCAAGTACTGTTCCAACGCCCCAGGTGAGTGGGTGCCTAGAGGTGGAGAGGGATGGAAGGAAAGGCCCATGACTGTGGGAGGAATGGACACATTTCCCACCTTGTCCCTGGCACTGGGACAGGCCCATGCCACGCAGTTCCCCATGCTTCCATTATTCCTCAGTGATGCAGCAAAAACAAGGAGTCCTAACATACGGTGGGTCTCTGCTCTCAAGACAACATACCATCACATAAACACTGTACACTGAGTTCAGCAAAAGTTATGACTGTGATGCTGGATGTTGCAAAGGGATAGCACAGACCCCAAGGAATCAACAATGTCCATAGTTAAAAACAAACAGGCCAGGGCTGGGAATGTGGCTTGGTGGTAGAGTGCTTACTTAGCATGCGTGAAGTCCTGTGTTCCATTCCTCAGTACCACATAAACAGAAAAGGCCAGAAGTGGCACCATGGCTCAAGTGGTAGAGTGCTAGCCTTGAGCACAGAGAAGCTAATGGTCAGTGCCCAGGCCATAAAGGTTCAAGCCCCAAGACCTGGGGAAAAAAAATATAACAAGCCAAGCGTCCATGGCTCATGCCTGTTAATCCTAGCTACTGAGGAGGCTGAGATCTGAGGATCTTGGTTCAAAGCCAGCCCAGGCAGGAAACTCCATGAGATTCTTATCTCCAATAAACCACCAGAAAACCAGAAGTGGCACAGTGGGTAGAGTGCTAGCCTTGAGCTGAAGAGCTGAGGGACAGCGCCCAGGCCCAGAGTTCAGGCTCCACAACCGGAAAAAAAAAAAAAAAAAAAAAGAACAGGCCAAGAATCCTGGCTCACGCCTATAATCCTAGCTACTCAGGAGGCTGAGCTAGATCTGGGTAGAAAAATCCTTGAGACTCTTACCTCCAAAATAACCAACAAAAAGCAAGACAAAAGGCTCCAGCAGTTAAGACTCAGCAGAACAAGCAAACATAGTACTAGGGATGGAGTTCAAGCCTAGGTATTGGCAAAAAAGATGAGAAGGAGGAGGAAAAGGGAAGGAAGGGGAGGAAGAGAAGGAAGAGGAAAAGATGGTCATAGATAGCAAGGGTGTAGGCAAACTAGTTTTCATCAAAATTGAACTTCCAGCATTTGATCCAGCAATTCCACTCCCAGATATACTATTAGAGAAAACAAAACATCCATCCATGCAAATACTTCCACATCCGTGTCCACAGCAGCACTATGTGTAAGAGCCAAAAAGCAGAAGCCCAAACATCCACTAACAGGAATGGGCAGACAGGATGTGGCCCGTGCAGCATGGAGTATTATTGGCCATAACCAGGAACCAAGTTTTGACACATGCTATCAGACGGTGACTACTGTATGTCAGTGAAAGCCAACCAAGGTCATATGCTGCACAACTCTTTTACATGAGGTGTTCATGGAGAAAGCTCAGGTGAGGGCTTCCAGGGCTGGTGGAACTCTGGGGACCAGGAGGATGAGGGAGGGACCGCAAATAGTATTGTTTTCTTTTTCAGGTGATTAAGTATGAACTAGATAAAGGTAATGGTTGCAACTTCTACTGAATTGTGTGTGGAAATGGGTGAACTAAGAGTTGTCAACAAGGAAAAGCCCTGAACAAGCTTAGCCAGTTCACTCTCCAGTTCAGCCCCAGGACAGATTTCAAAAATCCCACACAGGAAGCAGCTCCCGATTCAAGGCTGAGGCAGAGCCTTCTGACTCCTCACCTTCACAGACCCTAAAGGACTAGCCAGCAAAACGCTCTAGGATCTCTTCTGTCTCAGACATACCAACCCTTACTGTGGGGTCTCTGCTAGAGCCGGCACCTCAGCCTCTGCGTGGGGACACGGGAACAAGGCACTTGGTGGTTCAGCCCAGGACACTGGGGCTCACACCCAACCCCGTGTCATCCCCCAGGGGGCCGGGGCCGGCCAGGCTGAGCTGAGAGGCAGGACACCAACTCCAAACTTCCACGGACTGGTCCAGGAGCTCAGGGGTAGGATCTCCGCGTGGCCAGATCTGACCACCCACTGCCCTACCCACCTTGCCTACCACCTCAGGCTGCAGGCGTGATCTCAGCGGGCACTGGGTAGCCCTCTGGCCACACCCTTGGCTCCTCAAGCACAAGAGGAGAAAGCTTCCCCCCAGAGCCACAAGAGCTGGGGGCATATGGCCTGAGAGCACCGTCTACCACATAGGCTCAGCCCATGCTGGAGGGCTTCTCACCCCGCTGCCCCGCTCTAACAGCCTGGCCCCTTCCATCACACAGCCACCACTTGGGATGTCCAGGCCACAGAACCTTGGTATCCTCAAACAAGAGGATACCAAAAAAGGAAGTGAAGCCCGACTTCCATGCAAGAGGGTGTGAGATGCAAAGCTGCACCAGGCAGGGGAAGACAGAGGCTGCTTTGGGGAGAGAAACCCAGCACCACTAACATGACCCAGTAGCCAAGGAGGCGGCCAGCACCTGACCCTGGCATGTCGCATCTACTGGCTTCCCAGTGAGCATCTCTACCTGGTGTCCTTGCTGGCCACACCTGAAGGGGATGGCCTTCCAGAATGGTGCCCACAAGGAGGCTTTGAAGACACGAAGATCTGTCCTCCATGCCCAGAGCCTAGAAGAATATAAGTGGTTCTTGGCTGACTTGCCTTTACTCAGAGGGTCACGACCAGCACACAGGAGTACTATAGCCCCAGGCCTGCCCAGAGGTCCTGTGAGGGAGGGTGACCTCAGCCACATGACACCTCCTCCCTGTGCTGAGAGCCACAGAAACTCGGGGCTCTACCCAATGTCAGATCTGCAACCACGCCACATGGGAGCCCCGTGACTTCTAACATTTCAGTGTTCTTGATTATGTTGTCAACAGCAACTCTTTGTAAGACATCCACAAAACACAGAAAGCGGCTGGGAAGGTGGCTTAGTGGTAGAGCGCTTGCCTAGCAAGCATGAAGCCCTGGGTTCCATTCCTCAAAGCCACATATACAGAAAAAGCTGGAAGTGGTGCTGTGGCTCAAGTGGTAGAGTGCTAGCCTTGAGCAAAAGAAGCTCAGGGACAGTGCCCAGGCCCTGAGTTCAAACCCCAGGACTGGCAAAACACACACACACACACACACACACAGAAAGTATAAAATAACCTGTCAACAAGAGGAGTGTGCTCCTGTGACATATCTAAGTAGTGTGGGAACCATCATTCACAGGCCTGCAGCTCTCCATTATTACTGGTCACCAGTCCCCTCTGCCAGCAACACAACTCTCCTCACCACCCTTAAACACCCTCCACATCCTCAGCCATGCTCCTCAGGGGAGACAGTCCACCCACGGAAGCCACAGAGCCTGCCTCCAAGGTTGTCTGATGCACCCCACTTTCAGTGAGGGCTAACCTTCAACAGCCCTCATGATTTTTCTTTTGTGGTGCTGGGGCTTGAACTCAGGACCTGGGCATTGTCCTTGAGCTCTTTTTGCTCAAGGCTAGTGCTCTACCACTTGAGCCACAGCGCTTTGGGGTTTGTTTTGTTTTTGAATATTGGAGGTAAGAGTCTCACAGGGACTTTTCTGCCCTGGTCCGGTCGTGGGGCCTGAACTCTGGGCCTAGGTACTGTCCCTCAGCTCTTCAGCTCAAGGCTAGCGCTCTACCACTAGAGCTACAGCGCCACTTCCGCTTTTTTCTTTTTGCTTATGTGGTGCTGAGGAATTGAACCCAGGGCCTCAGGCATGCAAGGCAAGTGCTCTACCACTGAGCCACCTTCCCAGCCCAGTGTGATTATTATTTTTAAGCATATTTTGACAGGCCAAATTTGATCCCAAATTGAAGAAGGCCCAGATACAGAACAGCACTGGGTCTACACAGCATATTAGGCGGTCTAGTGTTAAGAGTCTTACCAAGTTCCTTGGAGCCCTGGCTCTCACTGGCCAGCTCTCCCATCTTCACCAGGGCATCAAAGTAGCCTTTGGCAGCGAAGGTCACACCTGAGAGGAGAGAGAGCAGTTAGGTCCATCACAAGGCCTGGCCGAGGCCCATAGCCAGCACTGCAGTCACAGCTGAGCCACCCCCTCATGAGCCCGGACAAGCGAGGACTACTCCAGCTTTATTCCTGCTTCTTGTTGGTCTTCTTATTCCGTTCCCATCACGAGGGCTCCTTTTATTTGTAAGAACACAGTGTACTGTGCAGGTCCAGAGCTATTCAAGTCAAACTGTAGAGCATGGAGCCCTGTCACATCACGTGCTGTTTGCTGAGGGGGAGGGCCAGCTGCTCAAGTGTACTTCAGGAGACTGGGTGCTGACTCAGGGTTAGAGCTCTGCAAACATGGAAAGCAGGGGCCGCTGATCTACCCACAGAGTCCCCAGCCAAGCTGCAACAGGAAGAGCCACTGTCCCGGAAGGGTGCTCATCGCCCAGAGCGGGCTGGAAACATCACAGCCCTGCGGTGGCCAGAGGGCCCCAACAGCAAGTTAGAGGCACCACAGTGACAAGACTGGGGAAGCCCAGAGCCTGCTTCCCGGGGTCTAAATGGGGAGTCAGGGCTTCCTCACATCTTATTTGGGGTGAGAGGAGGGGCCTTTGCACACTGCCCCTCCCTCCTGCCCTTCAGACTGCAGGACAAGCCGCCCGGCCTGGAGTGCAGGGCCACGGCAGCCACCAGCAGCACAATTACAATCTCTCATCTGTTTTCTACAAAACCCAGTTAGGGGCTCATAATTGGACACTTTATCAAATTTTATTTATATGGTTTTCAATTAAGTGCACACAATTGTTCTGTGGCACAAGACTGTCCCCAGGGGGCTGAAGAGCTGCTGCTGCCAGGTTGGGGGTTTTGGGGGCGAGATTAAGTGGAAGAAAAGGAAAGAGAAGTTGTGTGTGTGGAGGCTGGCGAGGAAACTGAGGTGGTGCTGTGGCCAGGAGCCTGGACCACTGTGCTCAGTCCTGAGACAATCAAGGAAAACAGGAAGAGGAAGTAACCCTCCAGACTGTCCTGCACCGCAGCCTGACAACCAGCCTGACAACCGCAGGAGGAAGCCCAGGGGGAGGCAGAAAGGCCTGAGGAAGCCCAGGCTTAAGCATCAAAGAGCTGGAGGGTAGATAGCACAGGCCCAGCCTCCACCAGACCCAGGAACTCCCCAGACACAAGACAACTGGGAAAAGCATTCCACTAGCCCAAGGGGGAGCCACACAGGGAAGAAGCCCCCACCCCCACCCCCTTGGCGGCTTTGAAATACACCAGTCCTGCCCCTCCTCTCTTGAGGGTGGAGCCAGCCTGGACCTCTGAATTCAACGGGCCTGGAAATTAGTTTTGCTTGGAGAATCTGACACAGGCGCATTGCACCCAGAGACAGCGGGCCACCCCAGGGATTCGTGGGGGGGTGGGGGGGAGGAGACAATCTTCGGTATCTCCAGGCTGCAGCTCCCCTTTCGGCCTCCTCCCTGAGGCCTCTCCCAGCTGTCAGCCTCAAAGCAAAGCTAGTTTTTTCTAGGCCAGGCCTCCCAGCAGTGGAGGGAACAGGAACCAAGGACACCGTGTTCACTTCCACACCAAGCCTCGGGGGCTCCTCCTGGGGCAGTGGCCATCACCACATCCTGAGCTCTGCAGTGCCCTCAAGCTCTGTGCGTGGAATCTCTGCTTGAGGGCAGCAGCTGCTTATGAGGAATTCAGCTGGAACCAAATCTATGAGTGCACAGATGGCCTTTCTGAGCCCCGGGACCCCCCGAGGGTCATGGAGCTCAGGGCAGGGCTGTGGTTGGAACTCCTGGGTCATGGAGCTTCAGGCAGGGCTGCAGAGTGGGGAGAAGAACCCTCCCAGGCGGTGAAGACCCCCTCTAAGGGCCAGCACCATCCACCTGGGTCTATGAAAACACAGGACCAGGTTCTAGGGAGGTCTCAGATGCAGGAAGACAGGAGGACTACATGCAGGGCAGGAAGGCCCTCTGGTCCCTGTATTGGATGTAGCAAGCAGGCAGATGGGCATGACAGGGCTGGACAATCCCTTTTTCAGAGCAGACAGGAGGCCATGGTCAGAAACAGGCCAGGGCGCTGGGAAGGGAGCTCATCAGTAGAGTGCTCGCCTAGCCTGCATGAAGCCCTGGGTTCCATTCCTCAGTACCACATAAAAAGAGCTGGAAGTGGTGCTGTGGCTCAAGTGGTAGAGTGCTAGCCTTGAGCAAAAGAAGCTCATGGACAGTGCCCAGGCCCTGAGTTCAAGCCCCAGGACTGGCAAGATAAAAAATATGCCCAGATGCTGGGCTCTCTGTTCCCAAGAGACTATGGAGTAAAAGTGGCAGAAAGAAAAAATGTGAAGCCTCTTTGTTGTCTCTAACTTGAGCTCCTGGACAGAACCTCCCCGCACAGGTCAGGGCCATGACACAAGCAGGCCAAGGAAGTGCTAGGAAAATGGTGCTCACTTGGAGACACACAGTGCTCCCTACTGAGGGGAGGGTGTTGCAGTGAGTCAGGTGTGGTGGCACCACCTGCAATCCCAGCACTCAGGAGGCCGAAATACAAGTCATGAGTTCCAGGCTAGGTTGGGTTACATAGCAAGAACTTCTCTCCAAAAAGAGCCCAAAAAGGAATGGTTGAGCATCTGCCTAGTATGATCCAAGGTTTGGGTTCAATCCCCAGTAACCTGGAGGGTATTGCACAAAAAATAAATTTTAGACCCTCCCATCCCCCATAAATGTGCTACAGCCAGCAGTGGCTTCAAGCCTACATAGAGAAACATAGCCAAGGGTGCAGGAGACTAGGGGTCAGGGCTCAGGAGCTGTGGGTGTCCAAGTAAACAGCATGACCTGGCTCTACTGGGTGGAAACACCAAGGGCCACAGTGCTGGCCTGGCAACTCCAGGCCTCCTGAACTGGGCAGGGCTATCTCAGGGTTAGTGAACCCAAAGGGTCCAACACTGCCACCGCCATCCCTAGAATCTCTGGTCTAGACTCACAGGGGTGCAGGACATCCAATTACAAGGAGAAGCTACAGGTTCCTGGCTTTAGACCTCTGTGGTCTCCACCCCAGTCTTACAGACTCCAGATGGCTCTGGGGATAGAAATCCACACTCCTGTCCTTATGTCACCTAGTTGTCCCCCTAGCTGCAGGACAAGACTGGCCTGCATAACAGGGACACAGTCGGAGTTGGCCAGCACTCATGCCCTCCCGTAGCCTGTGGGGTTGTTTCTGGAACGAAGGACCCCCCTGGGCTGAGTGGAGTCCATCTGTGAGCCGGGGCAGTGCAAGCCAGGGATGGGGCTGGGTGCTGGCTGTAGGCAGCCTGCTCTACCTGCAAGGGCTTTCTCATAGTTCTTCCCCATGGCGATGAAGTTGCGGAGGCTGGGGTTGAACTGCTCCATGATGGTCTGTAAGAGAGCAGAGAGAGGGGTGTCACCAGGGCTTGTGTTGCCTCTGTGGAGGGCGTTCAGGCACCCGCCGCCTCCCAGCTTCCCGACCTCAAAGCCCTGCTCTGCCCCCGCGGCTGTCCTGAGCCTCGGCGTCCATCACATGTGCACCCTGGTGGGGCCAGAGCACCTGGGATCAGCATCGGGGTCCACAGGGCTCATGCAGCAATGGCCAGCAATCAGACACGTGCAGCTGAGCGCCTGCTGTACCCGGCTGGCTGAGGAGCCTACCGTACCCGGCTGGCAAGGCTGAGTCAGCCGTAGGAGGCCGCCTGCTGGCCACACACAAATGCTCCAAGATGCCCCCCACGCCAAAACCCTAACTCAACACATCAATTACCAACATCAACTCTGATTAGAGACATCCACAGCCTGATTTGCAAACACCACGCTATGAATAATCCACCAGGCTCCAGAGCTGTTTGCCCGACGGACTACAGTCGCTGTGCCAATATCGGCAGTTCTTAGACTCAAGAAATTAGATTTTCACTGGGAAAGCCAAATAAATGTTTTAATTACAAAGCGTAAAAACAGGCACACGCGCGCGCACATGCACGCGCACACACACACACACAAACAGCAGCCAAGTGAGAATTCTACCAGCACAATACGCAGGACCACTGTCAACAACCAACCCCAGCCAAGGAGGACCTGGGTGGAACTTAAAACCCTTCTGCAGCACATCCTAAGTCTTCTGGTCGGCTGTTTGTCCTATTAAGAGCCCAGTTCTTCTGGAAGATGAAGATAACTGGAAGGAAGGCTGCCAGGCGGCCGTCACCTACCACCCCAACCTGTGGGCTGAGGCCTGTCCCAGCTCCACCCTCGGCTGCAGGACCAGCATGGCAGGTGAGAGGGGGCTTAAGGACACCAATCCCAGGGCCCACGTGGGGTCTGACTCCAGAAACCCCAGCAACATCAGCTCCCCTCACCTGCTCTTCCCTGTGGCAAGGCCTCTCAGGAAGTAGCACCAAGATGAGTCCTTGAGTTCTGAACGGCACCCACCCACACTCAGGCCTGGGCTCGCTGTCCCCACTGTCTCATGAGGCTCCAAGGCTGAGAACCTCCCACACAGAAATACTGTCCACGGGGCCTCCCTTCCTGAACACAGCACAGATACTGGCATTTACGCAGAGCTCAAGCACAGGAGGGGACACAGCAGCCCCCCAGATGCACAAGGTCTCATCCCTAGAAACATCTTGAGGGAAGTGGGAGAGCTCAGCTGCAAAGCAGTGCAAAGGCCTCACAGCAAGGTAACAATAGAGGGAGCAAGTATGGGGATGTCCCCCAGAATGGGAGGGAGGCTGGGCGTGGTAGTCATACCTGTAATCCCAGCACTCGGAGGCAAGCAGGAGTATCAAGGCCAGCCTGAGCTGTCTCTGAAAGACAGAAGAAAGAGGAGCTAGGTGGAGAAAGAAGGCTCTAGCCAGGGCTGGATTCCTTGTTTTACACACCAGTTGTGGGGCGGTATGGTGAGCTCTGAGCAGCCATATTCAAATTGCCCTTAGAACCCAGCAATGGTGAGGAGACCAGGTACAGAAATGGATGGCGAGCCAGGCACCAGTGGCTCACACCTATAATCCTAGCTACTCAGGAGGCTGAGATCTGAGGATCGAGGTTCAAAGCCAGCCCAGGCAGGAAAGTGTATGAGACTCTGATCTCCAATGAACCACCAGAAAACTGGAAGTAGTGCTGTGGCTCAAGTGGTAGAGCGCTTGCCTTGAGCTGAAGGGCTGAGGGACGGCGCCCAGGCCCAGAGTTCAAGCCCCATGACTGACAGAGACAGAGAGAGAGAGAGAATGGAGGGGTGTTGTGGTGTGTTAGTGAAAGCAGGGCAGAACCTGGTCTGGCCAACTCTGGGGAGGCCAGTGTGCTCATGCGTGCGGGTTCATGTGTGCACACATGGGGGAGGAGGGGTGCCTGTGTGTGTGTGTGTGCATGTGTGTGACAGAGTCACCACGAGATGTTTCTAATCCAGAACAGAACAGAAGGTTGGGTAGGCAAACACCCCTCGTTAACAAGTTAACAGGACTCCGGCCCCGGAGTAATGGGAACCATTGCCATGAACATCCCAAACGACAGGTAAAATGCGGAAGCTACCCGGGCATCTGCTGTGTGACAACGCAAGAGCTGTGAGGTTTCGCTTCCTCGGTGCAGAGCTGAGCTCACACCAGAGGAATGCGAGAGCCAGTGGGCAGGGCAGCGAGTGTGCTGCTGTGGCACCAGCCAGGCCACCTGGGCACAGCCATCTGTCCCAAGAGAGGCTGGTCAGCCAAAACACACCAGGGCTGGGCTGAGCTGGGCTGGCCTGGAGGCGGTGTCAGAAGCATGAAGGCCATGGAGCTGACATACTGATGAAGCCTCTGTGGGTGGAGGCAGCCCAGGGCCTCCTTCTAGCTCTGAACACCAGCTCTTGGCCCTGGTGCCAACAGTGGGGTCTCCTGCTCAAGGCCACAACCCCAGTCATTCCCTCTCCCAGAAACTGTGGAAGGAACAGGCCTTTCTGGTAGTGGCCAGGTGTGGTCCTTCTGATCTCTCCCTATGATCCTTCCACCATTCAGATTTCCAGAAGCTTCCCCATGAGAACACCAAGTGAGGCCCAAACCATCCCCGGAGTGTGGCTGCTGCTGCTTCTGTGTCCCCCCCTCCCCAACCACCCCCCTCCCGCCTGCCAAGTGAGCACACTCAGGCTGGCCTGCTCTGGACTGGCCACCAGCCATCTTTCCTCAAGTGAAAGAAGAGTGTATGACTCCACAGGACTTCTCTGGAGAGGTGCTGAGCACAAGCACTTGAGGAAGGGGTCTGCTGACAAAGGGAGGGAAGTTACAGCTTCCTTATCAACCTCAAAGGACACAAAACCAGAGCAGAAGCTGGACCTTGAGGAAAGCAGTGCCTCGACCTTGAGGAAGTGAGCTTGGTCTCTGTGTGGGAGCCTCCCAGTGTACTGAAGGCAGCGGCCCGTGCGGAAGGCTGCCTGGGCCAGATGTGCAGTCCTTGAGCCTGGAGTGGAACTTGGGGCCTCCTGATGGGATACAAGATGGCTCCTCAGGACCCTGTATGCCATGACCTGGTCTTCTGCCAGGATAGAACCCCACCTGACAGGACGATACATCGTTTACACCCCACTTTCCGTCTTTTCTACATCACTTTGATGGTTCCTAGTCCAAGAAATATATTTAGCAGCAACCTTCTTTTATTTATGCCCTTGCACGTTCAATGTATTTATTGAGGAAGATCTTCTGTGCACCTGGGGAGGCAGGGCCAGGTCCAGGGATGTTCACCCTTCAGCTGAGGTGACAAAGTAGGGTGTCCTGTAGCGCTTCCAAAGAACCTAAGCCCAATGGCATTCCCCCTCTGGGCCAGCCTGGAGAGTGACCGCCTGCCAGACCACTGAGGACAAAGTGCGGCAGACCAGTCACCCGTGACATCCCCTGCGCAAGGGGGATGGCTCTTTGCCCCTCTGCTTCTGCGCCCAGATTCCCTGGCTGCCAGCACAGGGTTCTGTCCACTCTTCCGTCTTGGCTCCAGTCACAGCCCCTCTCAAGCACTGCCTGCCATGGCCAGACATTCCAAGCAAAGGATGGTCCCAGTTCCGGGCTGTGTCCCTGTGCCTGTGTGCTTCAGTGTGCCGGGCAGAGGCGTGCACAGCCCTCAGACACAGGCATCCTTCCTCTCTCCGCACATACCACTCCGAGGAAGAGAATAGCGAGTCTCCCTAGCTGCCGGGGGACCTCTTGCACCCTGAGCTTCACCAAACCCAGCTATGGACAATGTGGATCTCAATCTTAGGGAGTCTTTCTGGCAGGTCCTGGCTTCAGCTCTAGGTCATCCAGCTGTCATCCCATTCCAGCAACAGCAGAAAGGAAGGTGAGGGACAAGGCCACCTGCTCCCACCCCCAGCCTGTTCCTCAGGCCAGTGCTCAGAGCGGCTAACTCCTGGAGGAATCACCCCACTTGTTCTCAGCACCGCTGATGCTGGCTTCCCAGGTGTCTGGTGCTACCTGTTCGTCTGCCCACAGTGCCCTCCCACTGCTGTGAGACTCGGCGGAGAACTGGGTGCCAGTTTTGCAGGCTTGACGCAGCTTTCCCACGTCCACAGTCATGTCACTACCTAGGTGAGGAGAGGCCCAGCTCCCTGCCAGAATCCAGGTGTCCCCAGAGAGACCAGCCCAGGAAGCCAGACTCCCAGGGAAGGGAGGGTGAGGTGGGGACAGCGCCAAACATGTGGGGACCCACGGAGCCCAGCCTGGGCCCCGGGTGTGGAGCACAAGGTGCTGACAGGGTCCTCCTTGGAGGATTTCCCACAGCTCACTGATCTGAGCATACAGGCTCTGTGTGTGCATGCACATGCGCGCGCGCACGCACACACACACACACCTTGGAGTGCAAGTAGAGGAAGATGGCAAAGTCCTTTGTAACGTGTGACCCAGTAGGACACATTCATGGGTTCAGGACCCTGGGCAAAAATCCTGCTCATGGTACAAGAGAACTGAGGGTTGCTGTACTCTAAAACTAAGGGTCTCTCCTGAAGGAATCAGTGTTAGCTCAGTGGGTACAGAAGGCTGCCTGGAGGAGGCAGACCATGAATGTGCTTGGCTAGAGGCACAGGAGCAAGGAATGTGTCCCTGTAATTTCCGGCCACAGGCTTCCGGTAGGAAACAGCCCCTGGAGTGAGGATAGAGCAGGAAGAACAGGCCCCTGGGAGGGACAGGATCAGGTGACCTGGCCCAGGGCAGAAGGAAGCCCACTGTGGGCAAATAGTTCTCTGCAATACTGTACGGGAGCACCCACCACACGCACCCTGAACACCCCCGTAGACACCCAGCCCACAGGGACAGAGCATTCAAGAACAGGCCCCCTTCTGTAGGGCAGGAACAGAACCAGGAGAGAGAGAATTAAGGTCCTTGCCAGCAAAGGAAGGGTGGTCAGGGAAGCCACTGGGTTCAAAGGGGTAGGAAACAGGCAGCAGAGGAGACTGACAGAGGGAAGGCAAAGCCCAGCACTTCCAGGACTTGCAGTGGGACAGGCACCAGCCCCACGCTTTGGCTCAGGGATCCAGCAAGACGTGGGCAGAGGCCACCCTGTGGCCACGCAGCTCTAGTTTCTCGGCTGCCCCCAGAAAGCTGCCAAGAGTAATGAAGAAACTCCCTGAGTCTTTGGCAGGGCGCCTGGATGTGACAGGAGGCAGCAAGGTGGCCTCTGTCAGGAGGGGCCAGAGGGCAGGGCCTCCTTCCCAGCACCCCTGCCTGTGCCCATCAGCCAGAGACAAAGAGGCCCCAGGAGAAGGACCTCTTGCAGCCACAGCAAAGCCCTAGCTGTAAACAACTGCCACAAAGGATGTCTGGTCAACTCCTCAGCCAGGCTTTCCCATGCAGAACTCAGGCTCACAGGGCCCCCAGAACCCCTGACAACCATTATCCTGTCAGACCTCTGTGCCGGACTCCCAGCTTCCCAAGGGCCGCTGGAACGTGGGTGGTGAAAGAACCAATGATCTGGCAGACGTCCCCAAGGGCGAAAGCTACACGCGGGTGTGTGGGCAGACGCCCAGCCCGGACCATACACGAGGAAGCCCCATAGCTTACGCTGGAGGCTAGGCTGTGGGCTCCAGGAGGGCGTGGAGGCCAGGCCTGCACGACTAGTCCCACCCCCACAGGAAATGGACATCACTGGTCAATCCAGCAGCCGAAAGGGCCGGACATGAGATCAAAACAATCTGCCTATGTCCTTCCTGTCGGAGAGATACATCCTGCCCATCCCACCTCCATGAGGACACAGCCTCTTGCCAAAGCTTACAGATAACTCCCCAGCTACCCTGGCCTGGGTGCCCGGTTTGAATCTTGGCTCAGTCACCTTATCAGCCCATGGGTGTGGCCCTGCTACTTCACCCCTCAGAGGTGTCCCCATGGATCCCCAGAAACACCCCCTATGAAGTCAGTGCAAGGATAAACAAGGCCAACCACACAGAACTGCCAGCTGTGCCTGCTGTAAGCAGGAGGCAGGCATCCAAGATAATCCCTAGATAGCCAAGCCCACACCTTCCACAGCTACCACTCCACCTTCTCCCACAGAGCCAGTGAGAGGTGACGACGTCCAGGCCCGGGCGCCTGGCTCCTCAGCCTTCCTGGGGTGGGCTGGGCCCCCTGCCCTGGCCTAACCAGAGCCAGCCCTGACGTGAGGGTGCAGACTTCTTGCCCTGCGTGGACACCTGTGTGATCCCTGCCCCTCCCTCTGGTGCTGTCCCAGCAGCATCTGGGACATGGATAGGTCACTCATCACAGGCCGTTCAGTGATTGTCTCCTGGCGTGACTATTTTGACCCACAAACCATTAAAGGACTAGCTTCTGAAAACACTCTGTTGGTCAAGAAAGTACCAGTAACAAAAGTGGCAGAGCACACATCTGGAGCCTAGGAGACACTCCTGAGCTAGCCGAACGCCTGGGGAAAGTCTGACCTCAAACACAAAGACATTTGGGGAAAATCCTAGCTTTTTTTTCTTTTTTGGTGGTGCTAAGGATGGAACTCACCATTGTGCATATGCTAAGCAAGCACTCTGCCACTAGACCACACAACAAACCTCTAGATAAAAGAACCATTTCAGCAAGCAGAAAAATTCTAAGCCAGAAGAATAGACTCTCCCTTAGGACATCTCTAGGCTCTGGCATCTTACATGGAGGAATGATGTACAGAATTCCAGTACCCATGCCCCATGAAGGGGGCATGGGGACGGGGTCTCACGCTGAGAAACCATCCAGTCTGGCTTTACCAGGCTCCTGAGCCTTCATCAGTCAGTCATGCTCACGGTCCAGGGGCAAGACTGGGCAAGACTGGACCAAGGTTACGTGGTCAGGATGGAGGAACAAAAAGCCAGGCGTAGTTTCTTCTGGCAGTCCCTATGGAAAGTCAGGAGCAGATTAAATTTTCCAAGGCATAGCTAGCCAGCCAAACGAGCAGGCAGAGGTAGAGGTGGCTCTGATTAGGTGGATTGGAAGGCGGAGCTGAGAGAAGGGGGGCAGCACAGGAAGCTGGCCCTGACTGCACCACAGCAGGCAGCCGGGGGCTCCTGCTCAGCAGCAGCAGCAGCAGCACGTGGCCCGCACAGGGCAGAGCCCGAGCCTACCCCAGGTTCCTGAGGTGACGTCCTAGAAGCAAAAGCTCACAACCTTCGTGTCGCTCTCATGACACTCCAGCCACTCTTGTCTCCCTGGCTCAAGCTCAACCTCAAGAGTCCTCGGGACACAGCAGGACAAAGTGCTTCTGAGAAACATGGGCCCCGCTCCAGAGCCAGTGCTCCAGGGACCCACGGATAGCTGGACTGAAGCTGGTCGACTGCTGCTCTTGAAGCTGATGGCCAAAGACAGCAAACCCACTGCAAAGGCAGATCAGGACTCCATGTGACCTCTCGCCATGCAAAAGCAGAACTCACTCATCCCCAAAGCACTGGCAGGTCCTCACCAAAGCCTGGCCACCTGTCCAGGCTTCCAGAGGATACCCCAGAGAGGGAGTCACCCCAATCACAAAGCCAAATGGGCCAAACCTGAGTCCCAGGTGGAAAAGGAGTTTCTGTGGTGAGCAGCCTGGAGCAGCCAGGGGCAGGCAGTTTGGTGATAATGTCCCTGCAGGCTGGAGCCATTCAGGGGTATTCCTCCCCCGCCCAGGGGGGCTGAGGCCCCTCAGCCATCTTGCAGCTACACAGGCACAATCAGGGGCCAAGAGTGACTCAGAGCAGGGGGAGCAGGAGGCTAGAGAAAGGTGCCAACTTGGTCCCCGTCTGTCTGCAATTACTTTGCACCCAGGCAGCGCAAGGGATGGTGGTGCCGTGCTATGTGTGGGAGGCTGACAGGTGCCCAGCGCCCTGAGGGCTGGGCTCAGGGTGCACTGGCTTCGCCACACAAAGTCTCAAGGAAAACTGCTCGGGCAGGAGCTGGGAAAGCACCGAGACAGACTCTTCACCTGTGTACCGAAGGCTGAAGAAGAGCCCCAGCAGCCCGGAGGCACCCTCACCCTGTGCAGGCATCCGCATCCAGCAATGACAGTCACGGACAGTGCTAGTCCAGGGCAGCTCGCAGAGAGGGGCCAGGAGAGGCCAGAGGGACTCAGAGAGTGTGGGCCAGTCCTACCCACCTTCTGCTCCAGCAGTGATGTTTGGCTATGCCCTAACGGGGTCCGAATCCACTAATGAGCGATTAGAGAAGACCAGGACCTCACTTCCCTCCCAGTCTATCTCCTCATGCGCAGGAGAGCGGACACTACCCTCCAGATTAGCAGCCACGCCATGCTCACAGGACCTCCTCCTATAGCCAGTGCCCAAGAGGCAATAAATACACAGCTCTCTGGAGCTGGACCTTGGAAGTTTCAGCCCAAAGCCATGACAGCAACAAGAGCAGACTCCCAACAGCACCCCCCCTCACCCCTCCAACAGTGGCCTTTGAGAACCTGAAGCAGCACCAGCCTTCTCTAGAGCCTCAAGTTCAGCCACTGGGCCCCAGAGGTCAGGCTGAGCTCCCCAACAAAGACACATGGTCAGGGCACAGCAAGCACGCTACCAACCTGGCTGAAGTGCTGCAGGTGATTTCCCCACACCCAAGACCCCCAAGTGTCACATGTACCAAGAAGTGACAGCCTGCAACAACACGCAAGGCACTGGCACTAGGCACAGTGTGAGCCAACAGAAGAGCTGATGACCTACAGGGCATGGCCTGGGCATGAGCACTGCAAAGTCTGGTCATCTTAGAGAGGTCAGCGTGGCAGAGCGCGTGCCTGCTACTGCCCTAGTGGTTCCTCAAAAGGGGACAAGATCTGAACAGCTAAAATGCTGCTGCTGGGCAGCCCGGAAGGTACTGGAGGGAAGGAAGCACAGAGGGGACCATTCAGTGAGCGAACCCAGCCATCCTAAAATAAAGGACCACACATACATGGACACACATGTATGCATGTATGTGCATACGTGTGTATACACATGTGCGTGTGCACATGCTTCAGGAATGTGCCTGGTACTGCCACTAGGCAGACAGCTGCATTACCCAATCTGTCCTACCTCACTGTCTGTACAAGGCCCCCACACTTCTGGAAATAAAGAGGGAATGCCAGCAGCAGAGTACTTGGAGGTCCCACAACACCTTCCTGGGGAAGGGCGTGGAACTCGGCAGGCCATTGGTGGTAGGCCTCTGCTTCCCAGAATCCCATGCACACTGCCCCTCACCAAATCATGAGATACAGCAAACCCAAAAAGGCTTTAGAGACGTCTAGAATGTGCCACTTTCACAAGAACAGCTCAAGCAGGGTCAAGCTGACTTACCAACCGCAGCTGCAGGGTGATCAGATGACCCCTGACTACAGTGGCCACAGGAGTCCCTGGGGCCACATCCCCCAACAGCCATATAGGGACTCGCCTGCTCTTCTACCTTGCTGTCTTCAGGGAAGCCTGAAGTGCTATTCCAAGAAGAATTGGAGCCGCCCACCACCCTCAACCCTTATGAGGTCATCGGGTAGTCAGGGCTTCTTTGGGGATATACACCTATGCAAAAAGACAACCTGACCTCCCCCGGCAGGCCCTCCTCCCACAGCCAGTGGCCAAGGGACACTACACGGCCCTCAGGGCCTGGACCTTGGAGTTTCGGTCCAACGCCACCATCAGGAGCCTCAGCAAACTGGCTTTTTTTTTTTTTGGTTGGTCATGGGGCTTGAACTCTGGGCTTGGATCCTGTTGTTTAGCTCTTCAGCTCAAGGCTAGCGCTCTACCACTTGAGCCACAGCGCTTTCTGGAGGTAAAAGTCTTATGGACTTTCCTGCCTGGGCTAGGCTGGCTTTGAACTGCAATCCTCAGAGCTCAGCCTCCAGAGTAGCTAGGATTACCAGTGCCCAGCTCCAAACTGATCATTTTAAAAGGTTCTTTCTCAGTTGGGTGCTGGTGGCTCAGGAGGTAGAGAGTTGAGGATGGCAGTTTAAGGCCAACCTCAGGCAGGGAAGTCTATAAGACTTTTTTCTGGGTCGATTGTGGGGCTTGAACTCAGGGCCTACATGCTGTCCCTAAACCTCTTTGTGCTCAGCCATAGCACCACTTCAGGTTTTTGAGTGGTTAATTGGAGATCAGAATCTCACAGGGAGTTTTCTTGTAGGGGCTGGCTTCGAACTGCAATCCTCAGATCTTAGCCTCCTGAATAACTAGGATTACAGGCATGAGCCACCAATGTGTCCAGCAATCGGAGACTCTTATTACTAATTAACCAAGAAAAAAGGCAGAAGTGGAGGGAGAAGTGGAGGTGTGTCTCAAGTGTGCTAACCTTGAGCAAAAAAACAGTTCAAGCCCTAGGACCAATGCCAACAAAAAAAAAAAAAATAAAAGGCTCCTTCTAAGCCAGGTACCCACAACTCACATCAGGCTGAGATCTGAAAATCAAAGCCAGCCCAGGCAGAAAAAAACTGAAACTCTATCTTCAATTAACCAGGAAAAACCCAGAAGTGGAGTTATGAGAAAAAAAAAAAGCCAAGCAAAAGGCCTTGAGTTTAAGCTCTAGTGCATACACATACATACGTGTACGTATGTACGTACGTACACACACACAGACCCCTCCTTTTGAAATCTTTTGGACCTTTAAAGACCTAAAGAAGGGGCTGGGAAGGTGGCTCAGTGGTAGAGCACTACTTGTCTTGCATGCCTGAGGCCCTGGGTTCGATTCCTCAGCACCACATAAGCAAAAAGAAAAAGCCGGAAGTGGAGTTGTGGCTCAAGTGGTAGAGCACTAGCCTTGAGCTGAAGAGCTGAGGGACAGTGCCCAGGCCCAAGGACTGGACCCAAAAAAATAAAGACCTAAAGAAGACCTTTAATTTTCTGGTTGCCCTCATTGCCCCCAACCCAATACCAGGGATTGAACTCAGGGTGGGGGGGTCTACCATTTCAATCACTCCCTACAGCCATTTTGGAATAGAATCTCACTCACTTCCTCTAGGCTGACTTTGAACTGGAGGCCTCCCCACCCTCACCTCCTGAGTAGCTGGGATGACAAGCCTGCATCATCAGACCCTGCTTGTCTGCTTCATTCTCAGCAGCACTCAATCTGGGCAGCAGACAGACACCCCCCCACCCCTGGCACTCTACCCCTTGGAGCCAGGCAGCTACCTGGGTGGACGTCAGGTAGGGCCCCAGGTTCTGCCTCCCAAGCGCAGAGGGAGGACCGTTCCTCACCTCACTGTCCACTCCCCTGCTGGCTTGAGGGTCCAAGGATGAGTTCCCGGTTGACATCACATGGCTGTCCAGTTTACCTCTGCTTCATCTTTCATGAAATTCCCCGAGGACACAGCTCCCAAGGGAACTGAGCCACCAGGAAAGAGGTCAGAGTCTGCATTAGATTCTTCCAGGAGGAAAATCAAAACTGTACACTTTATTCTCAATTTTTAATCAGCAGGGCCAAGGACAAATGTCTCTGTTTGCCAAGGCAAACAGCACTCAGAACTGCAGTTGAGGTGATGCAAGGGCCAAGCCGCATGGCGGGTGACACTGAGCAGGCCACACGCCTGCCTTTCCAAGGGGCACTGGCAGGCGGGCATGGGAGCTCCCCCAGCAGGGAGCGAGAGGGAGCCGAGGCCCAGGAGACAGCATGGTGGTGCCTAGACTGGCTTGACCAGCCCTGATCTGCACACCGGTGGCCAACAAACCAAAGCTGCCCAACCTGTACTGGCACTGCCAAGACACCGCAGCCTCCCAGTGAGAAAACACAGAAAAGGAACAGAGCCCAGGATTTGAAGACTCAGCAGACAGGCCCCCAGAGGGTGGCAAGAGCCACCTATCTACAAAACCAAACCTGCCGTGCAGCAGGAGAGCTGTCACGCGGGCAGCAGTGGCCCCGGGGTAGAACAGCCCTTCCAACACCTACAGCCCGAATGTGTCCAACCTGAAAAACCCTATCAAGATCGCACTGCCACGCCTTCCCCTGGGAAATGCACCAAACCACCCCTGGTGAGTCCAACACAAGACAGGTCAGATCCCTGGGTTTAGTGAGCCCCAAACCTGCTGGGCTGCAGTCAGAGGAGCTAAGAGTTCCAAATGCACGCTGGTGCCGATCGTGTTTCCTGTCACCGCCACAGACCTCCCTTCGCACATCCAGATGAATTACAGCCGCGTGTGCGGGAAGCCCAAAGCTGCAACGCCCGCCGCGCTGCCCGGCGGTGAGGGCCGTGGGATTTCCCCAGAGCACGGCTACCCCGCAGGCCCCTCGCGGGCGGCCACCGGGGCTCCCGGCGCGAAGACGGTGACCAGCACCTTCCTTCCCTCACAGGCAACAAAGACGAGCGTCCCAGAACTTATGACTAATAATTTAATGAGCCTCCCGCCCTGGACAGCAGCATGTGCTCCCGCAGCGCCTCAGGACCTCGGAACCCCTCAGGGCTGCTGGGGATCGTGTTTTCCAGCGGCTCTAACATGGCTTCGGGGCCGCCCCACACACCGAGATGCCTCCAGACCACGGAGCTGTAACTTTAAGGCCTTTCTTAAAAGCCGCAGTAAAGTATAATCTGCGCCTGGACTCCGGCTGGAACCCGAGGGGCCGTCTCGGAAGCCTCCATCGGCTGGGGAACCCCATCGGACGCTGTTGCTCCGGGAGCGGGTCCTGACCCCTTCGGAGCCACGGAAACTCCTCCTCACCCCCAGACTCAGCCTTGTGAGGAGCCGGCCGGCCGGGGCAGAGGCTGCTCTCCGGGGGAGGATCGCGCCCCGGGAGCTGCAGGGGGCTGGGTGGTTGGGGCGGAAGGCCGGGACGGGGACGGGCGTCTCGGTGCCCACCCGCGCGCACACGCAGGCACGGCTGCAGGGGTGCGGGGAGGCGGGGGGGGGGCTCTGCGGCTCCGGGCTGGGAGACTGTCATGGCACAGACGAGCGTGCGAACGCCGCTCTTCACACTCGGCGGCAGCACGGGCGGCGCGTCAGCCTCCCACTCCATTAGTCCTCTCCCTCCGCGGTTACATAAGATGACGGATTATCTGTCCAGCCTGCCCGCGCGCGACCTCCCACCTCGGCCCGCCTGTTGAGGAGAAAGTGCCGGGCGGCCGGCGTGTCCGCGCCCGGAACAGCCCCGCGGTGCCAGCGCGCCAAGCGGCG
>NW_012267223.1:212412-224408 GCF_000151885.1 Dipodomys ordii
GGGGTCCCCGCCGAGGGGTGGGGGGTTCCTGCCGAGGGGTAGGGGGGTCCCCGCGGAGGGGTGGGCCCGGGGTCCCCGTGGAGGGGTGGGCCTGGGGCAGGACCCCGAGGTGGGGTGGACACTAGGGACTGGGGTGGAGCGGGACTGGGGAGGGTGGGGGGGGACCCTGGGGATCCCGCAGGTGGGGAGTGCGCTGGATGGGGCGGCCTCCTAGGGCGGGAAGCAGCGGAGGAGGCAGAGCCGATTTCTCTCCTAAGGAAGGAGGTCGGGGTCCACCGAGGAAGCTGACCGGGCTGGCACGTGGGGTTCCCGCACAGTTCCTTTGCAGAAATGTTGACATCAATCCCACGAACAGAGAGGCATTATTTGTTTTACGGTGTAAAACACAAGATTTGAATGTTTCCCTTTAATTAAGCCTGACGCCTTGCCAGCATCCCGTTCCTGGACAGCTGGCAATCCCTTCAGGATGGACACCCAGAGGACACCAGCCCCCGGGGAGCCCGCAGACACCCCTCCCCAGACAGGAGGGCACTTGGTCTCATGGAGGCAGAAGGAAGGCCAGATTCTTCGTAACTACTGGTCCTGGCTTCCTTCCTTCCTTTTAGTGTGTTTTCCGTAGTCCTTTGGTTTCAAGTGACAGCCAGTTCACGGGCTCTCACCCAGGACAGCATTTCTTGGCTCCTGAGACGGCTTGGTCTCAGGCAGCTTCCTTTCTCATTTACGTTCTTGTGGTCCTGTGTGGCGCAGTGTGCGGTCAAGCCTAAGACCCAACATCCTGGCTCTAGGAGTGCAGAACACAGAGCTGGCCTGGGTGCAGGCCGACATGGAGCTGATGGGCAGGGGGAAGGAGTGACCTGGCCTGGTCCTCTGCCTGGAAGCCCCCAGTGCTTCCCTGAGCCAGCCTGCCCATGACCTGACCTTCCTGCTCCTCTTGGTGACCACCTCTGCCCAGCCTTGCCTTCTGGCAGTATCAGGCTTGGGCCAGCTCCTGCACCTGGCGACCGGGCGGGAGGCTGGACAGCTGGGACAGAAGCCAGCAGAGAGAAGCGGGCTATCAGAGCACCTGCCGGGAGAGAAAATGAACTCGCATCCTGCCTGCGACTTAGCAACTTCGCACTGAGAAAATAAATGGTGGTCGATGGCTGGGATGGGGTGAGACAGGCAGAGCCTGCAGGCATTGTCCTAGACCTCCATCCCCACCCCCCACCCCCGACATAGCACCGGCCCCTCCAGCCCCCCGCAGGAAGTCCCAGCCCCAGCCTGACTGCCAGTGCCCCGAAGCTCTTGGACTGAGGCAGCAGTCTCTAATAATGTGGAGGGCTGAGTCCTAGAGACAAGCCTGGGTCCTGAGAGCCGACAGGAAAGCTCTAGGCTGGGCGCCCATGGGTCACCCTGACACTAACTTGAGTTAGCAGTTAGGTGTCCCTGACCCTTCTTAACTTGGGAGGGATCCAAAGCCCTGTTTAAACCTCACTTTGTTCTTTGTTCCTGAGAGGTCCAGTGGCTGAGGGGTCTGGGAAGTTGGCGTGGCCCTCACCGGCCCTCTCCACGGTGAGCGAGGAAGCCATTGTCAGAGCAGAGCACCCCTTTTTTGCAAATCCTTCCCCAAGGAATAGCAAGAGGTTGTTGCTGGGCCAAGACAGCCAGCTGCCCACTCTCCCGGGCCCACAGCTTCTTCCCAGTCAGGGTGATGGTCTTCGGGTGCTGGGGTGGGGGCGGGGCTCGGGGGTCCAGGGCCGGGGAGGAGCTCATGGAGAGTCCCTGAGAATGGAGACAGGCATCCGCCCGTTGCTGGCTTTGCTTCTCCCTGTGACTGTCACTCCTCACCTGGGCAGAACATGGCCCCGTGACGCTGTGCGTGTCACCTGCAGTGTACCCACAGCCTCGTCCAGAGTCCACCCCAGCCCCCGAGCACCTGCAGGGGCCTGAGGCAGAAACCACCTCGGCCCCGCGGCCCCACCTGCGGAGCGTCAGACCCTGAAGCCAGCCACCTGCTCTCGGGCAGGGCGCTGGCTGGGCGGGGTGGGCAGCGCCGAGGGCCGTGCAGGGCACGCCCGTGTGCCGTCCCCAGCGGCTTATTTTTAGCTGTGTTATGTAAGTGGCTTCATCTCGGCGTCGTGTAGGAAGGGGGGTCTCAGATTTAATTACAGGATGACAGCCTATGCATCTCAAGCAAGCTGTTCCCCTGGCAGGCAGGCGCTGGGGACTGCCAGTGTGTGCCTAGCAGAGGCCCTCCGAGGTGTGACCGCCGGCAGCGCCCCAGCCGTTTCTGTCCACACCTCTCCTTCCCACCTGCCCAGGGCGGCTTGGGCTGGCCGTGGCCTGGCTTATCTGAGATCACCCCAGACTTGGACCTGGGGGGGCACCCTCCTCCACCCCGCGCTGCCTCCTCTCCCAGGAAGATCCACCCAGTCAGAAACTCCTCTTCCCTTCTTTCAAATTCGTGGATTGAAGCACTTGTAACCAGTAACCAGAAAGTTCCAGAAAGTATCGGAGCCAGGGTGTCTGAGCTTCTGAAGAAAAGCTAATTCTCCCTCTTCTGCCCATCACCTGCTTCCCCCTCCCCGCCCCCCCCAAACAGACCATGGGGCAGAACAGCACAGGCAGCCGCAGGTCCGCAAGGACTCACGGGAAGCGCAGGGCAGGGCAGAGCCGAGTTCCTTCCACCTGCCAGGAGCAACAAAGGCAGTGCGACCTGCCACGGGCAGGAGCGGGTCCCGGAGCCAGCCATCGTGCCCCTCGGAGCCCTGCAAGCCAGGGCTGGGGAGCGGGGTGGTGGTGGGAAGGGTGTGGCGAATGAGCAAGGCCCAGGCACTGTGAGCCTCGGCGCTCTGGACGCCTCACCGTCACCTGCCCGAGTGCGCCGGTGCCAACGCCTGGCCAGACAGTGCTCCTCCAGATGGCCAGGGTGTCACAAGAGAAACCTGGGGCATGGCCACCCGGGGACACATGAGGACCAAAGGCCTCACGGGATCCTGCGTGGAGCCCTGGACAGAAACAAAGACACTGGGTTCAGGGGCTCAGCGCCGTCCGTGAGCGCAGCCCAGGCGCAGGCCGCGCTGCCATGGACGGCACTGCCCGTGTCCAGGACGAGGCTCAGCTGACCGAGACCCCAGATGGGGGCCCCTGTCCCCCTCCCACAGGGAGCCTTCCCGGGGCGCCGAATGGCTCAGCACTTTCTGGTCGGGCGGAGGAGGCAGGAGGAGCCCACACGTAGAAGGCGCGGTGTGGGAGGCCCTCAGAGGCTTCCCGAGCCTCGGTGCTGTGCCCTGGCTCCATCCTCCTTAGCCCAGGAAGTTGTGCCCTCAGCTGGCTGTGGTCTCCGGCAGAGCCTCCACAGATGGCTGGGAGGGTCTGGGGGTGTTCTGCTCGGGGCGGGGGGGAGGGCGGGGGGAGGGCGGGCCCCCCCCCCTCCGGAGCCTGCCCTGTCCCTGGGGTTGGGTGGGACGTTCCCCGGCAACCAGCCCCTTACATAATCGGTAATCCGCTCCTCGCCGTGACTCCAGGTGCCCGTGGGAGGCAGTGTGGGGTTGGTGCAGGGGCGCGAATGAGCCTCGAAGTTTCCTTGGGTGCTGTTTCCCCCTTGTTACAGTTCGGCGTCATCCCCTGTCTGCCAGCCCGGGCACCCACTTGCCTATTAGAATACATTAACTGACAATGCAGACTTAAATAACTCAGGCAGGTGACAGGCCCGCAGCGCGCCCTGGGCCCCCCGCCCCGCACCCGCCTGGGCGAGGCAGGGAAGTTGGGTTCCTGAGGGAGGGCGCAGTGGTGTCTGAGGATGGGGTTGTGGGGGGGGGCTCTGCCACGGGTGGGCGTCGAGCAGAGGCGTGACAGTTACAGGATGAGAGGGGAGATGGCCGGGTCAGAGTCTCCTGTCAGAGCAGGACTGCATTGGGGTGCTGGCGCTGGGCTGCGGGCCACCGAGCCGTGGGTGGGGCTGGCCGTGTACACCTGCTCCTGGGTGGGGGTCCTGGAGGTCACTGGACAAAGATGAACTTCGTACCTACTGTAGTTCCTCTTCATTTACCCCCAGAAGAAAGCACCTTCTGATTTGTCTTCTTACTGCTGGGCCTGTCAAAGTACTTCTAATACCCCGGAAGGGGTCTCAAGGGGGCTTCTGGATGGGGGGAGGGACTCTGCCCCCCAGGACACCTGGGGGCACGCCTTCCCCGGAGGCAGCGGGGCCTGCCGGGAGTGAGAAGCCCAGACATTTCCATCCTGCTGCTCACTCTGGCAGATGGCTTCCCTGCCCAGGGCTGGCTGCTTCTAATTTCAGCTGCTGGAGGCTCCTCCTTCTCTCTCTCTTTTAATTCCGTGTTTATTTAAAACCAGATTTTGAAATGATGTCTTCAACTCTACAGTGGGGATTTTTCTTCTTGTGGCAGATCCAAGGGTCCACTGAGGACCCCGGGGGGGAGGGGTGTGAAGGAAAGAGCCGTAGCTGCCGCGCCGACCAATGCGTCAGTGAACGGCCACTGTTCTCGCTCAGCTGTCCAGTCACCTCAGCACAGACGGCGGAGCACGGGACACTTCCAGATCAACGTGGAGAGGTGGGAGGAAGGAAGACACCCCCCGGGGTGCCTGTCCCTCATGGGCGGTGCTGGCTGCAGCCACCGCTGGAGGCCTGGCGGCCTCTGCACGTCCCTGCGAGGACAGGACCCAGCCAACGCGGCTCCCACGGGGAAGCAGCACCGCCCTCTGGGTGTCTGGGTCTCATCTGGCTCCCCGGCATTCAGTGCTTCTCTTGGCTGGCCTGAGAGCCACCTGGGAAGTCAAGGCCATTGGCCTGGGAAGGTGGCTCGGCGGTAGAGTGCTCGCCCAGCATGCATGAAGTCCTGCCTTCCATTCCTCAGTACCACAGACACAGAAAAGTCAGGAGTGGTGCTGTGGCTCAAGCGGGAGAGTGCTAGCCTTGAGCAAAAGAAGCTCAAGGACAGTGCCCAGGCCCTGAGTTCAAGCCCCAGGACTGTCACAAAAAAAAAAAATCCTCCAGTTAGAGCCCAGTACAGGACACATCCAGGCGTCCAGCTGCGTGACCACCGCCTTGTCTGCTCAGCGTGAGGGCCATGCACGGGAACTCTGTGTGCAGAGGTGGTGAGGCTGGGCGCAGCCTCCCTCTGCGGGGGCCCCTGCCTGCTGCCCAAGGGCTCACCCTGGATCAAGCCAGGGATAGCCGACCAGTAGGGGGGGGCTGTGGGAGAAAAGAGCATTTACCTGACTACCGCACACTCTATGGAAGCCGAGGCCCCGCGCCCTGCACAGAGCAGATCTCCAAGGCCCAGGGCCCTGCGCAGTCGGGGCTCAGGCCACAGACCCGCCCTGGGGCCCCGCGGCCTTCTGAGCGGCTGCCTGGGCCCTGCCTGCACTCTGCCTGGGCCTGGGGCCTCAGCAGGCCCGTGCTGCTCTCCAGAGCACCGTGCAAACTCCTGCCAGGGCTGGCGGCTCTGGCACTTCTGGTCCCAGGGTAATACGATGTCTGTGTTGGGCTGGAGAACTCCATTTCTCCCAGGGGGCTGCTTCCCTTCTCCCAACACTGGAAGACACAGAGACCTTTGTGGAGGTTTCTGGGAAATGTGAGCTGTCCCCTTGCTGTCAGGATGACGAGCGCATTCCAGCCCTGGGGGAAACCGGCCTCCAAATGGGTCTCAGCGACATTTTACCCCCATCCCACCCAGAGGTCGACTCCCTGTGACCTTTGTAAATGTCACAGCCGCCAGCAGACACAAGGATCTGGGGAGAGTTGGCCCTTTGTCCCTGGAAAGAATCTGCAGCCAGTTCTCACCAAGACTTGGAGAGTTTCCTTTGCAGCCACAGGAGCCAACCAAGTGTTTTGTGCAGCAGCCTCGGACCTGGCTGTGGGAGCCCCGGTGCTAGTAGCTGAGGTGGCTGTCCCCGCTCCTTGCTCCTTGTTCCCCAGGGAGCCCTGCCCCCTGCAGGAGTCCTTGTCCAATCCCCACACTCAAGGCTCTGGACTCAGGCTACTTTGGCAGGACACGGAGCTGGGGAGCAGGGAGTTGGGGCTCCTGGACAGAGCCACGGCTCTCCAAGGACCACCTGGGGTGGCACTGGCAGAAGGGACTGGTCCTTGCATCCTGGTGCTGGGACTTAAGGACCAGATGCACTCTGTGTGTGTGTGTGTGTGTGTGTGTGTGTGTGTGTGTGTGCGCGCGCGCGCGCGCACCAGTACCAGGGCTCAAGCTCAGCCTGGGTGCTGTCTCTTAGCTTTTTCACTCAAGGCTGGTATTCCACTGCTTAGCTGAAGCTCCACCCTGGCTTTCTCCTGGTTAATTGGAGAGAAGAGCCTCTTAGCTTTCCTTGCCCTGCCTGGCCTTGAACGGTGGTCCTCAGAGCTCGGCGTCCTGAGCAGCTAGGATGACAGGCCTGAGCACCTGGGTTTAGTGCAGGCTTTGTTCTGTGGAGGCTGCTGAGGTGTCACAGCCTGGCCTACCAGGCCCCAGGTCTCATTGGTTCCGGTTCGGGACGGGGTGGAGGCTGGGAGCCGGACACCCAGCACCCTTTACTGCCACCTGGTGGACATTCAAAGAAGGCAGCTGCAGGGCCCAGCCCAGGGCAGGGAGATGTTGGGAGCCATGACCTAGCCACAGGGGAAAGAAGAGACACCACCCAGCCACCGGGGAGAGGGGAAGGAGCCACAGCCCAGCCATGGGGGGAGAGGAGATACCACCCAGCCATGGGGGCCAGGAGGAGCCACGGCCTAGCCACGGGGTGGGGGGGGCACGGAGAGGAGTCACCATGCAGCCCCCGCTGGGAACAGCAGGTGAAGCCCAGGGCTGGCATTTGTGGGACCAGGCTGGAATCTCGAGATGCTCCCAGGAAAGTCCAAGACCCCACCCTGCCTCAGCCCACCCTGTGTGCAGGAGGGAAGGCCCTCCCCTGGCCTGCGCAGGGCCCGGTGTGGCCTCTCCCTGGAGAGTGGAGGGACTGCGTGCGCTGTCGTCTCTGCAGCGTGGCATTCCAAAGAAACTCGCTCACATCACCAGCTCTCACCACACCATGATACCCTTCTAATTTTTCTCGGTGAAAGTCAGAGTTAATCACTTCAGCTGCACGCCAGTGGTTCATGCCTGTAATCTTATCTGCTCAGTAGGCTGAGATCTGAGAAACACAGTGTGAAGCCATCCCAGGCAGAAAAGTCCATGAGACTCTTCAATTAACCAGCCAAGATTTGAAGAAAAAAGGTGAGTTGTGATTCAAGTGGTAGAGCCCCAGCCTTGAGCAAAACAGCTAAGCAAGAGAGTTCAAGTCCCAGTATTGGCACAAAAATAAAAATCGTTTTAAAGTGCTTAATTCAGAGCTGGGTGCCAATGGCTCATGCCTTTCATCCTAGCCACTCAAGAAGCTGAGATCTGAGGATCATAGTTCAAAGCCCCGGCAGGAAAGTCTCTGAGACTCTTAGTCCCAATTAACCATCAGAAAACTGGAAGTGGCACTGTGGCTCAAGCGGTAGAGCACTCGCCTTGAGCTGAAGAGCTGAGGGACAGCGCCCAGGCCCAGAGTTCAAGTTCCATGACCGACAAAAAAAAAATGCTTAATTCAGTCCAGTTTGGAGGCAGTGTACTCAAAATGTGTAAGTGCCACCACCATCTCAGGACCTCCCTCCCTCCCTCCCTCCCTCCCCCCTTCTTCGCTCCCTTTTTGCCATGCTGGGAATGGAATCAGGACTGTATGAGCGTGAGACCCGCACTCTGCTCTTGTCTACTGTGAGGCAGGGTCTCAGGGCGCAGGCCAGGCTGGCGTCTTTCCTGCCCTCCCGCCTGTCGCGCTGAGGTGACAGACAGCGCGCCACACTGGTGTAAATCATCTTCTCACCCCAGAAGGAGCGGCCAGGCCCTGGCAGGGCCCGGGCTGCCCGTCCTGCACAGGCTGCCTGCGGGCCCCGATCTCCCCGGGCTGGACCTGGCTCACGTGGTGACTGCACGGAACTTTCTAGGAACTGGCAACGCAGGAAGTGGCGCCGCGTGTCACGGGCAGCGGGCGGCCCTGCCCCTCACACCCCGTGGGGTGGGAGACGGTAAGGCGCTTTCCTGGTGCCCCGGCCTTTGGCTCCAGAACCTTCTGTGGGTGCAGAGCCTCGCTTCAGTGCTCGCCCCGGCGAGGCGGGCCTCACCCGCCGGCTGCTTCCTCGCTAGAACCTTCCTTCTCCAGGGGCGGTGGGGAGGGCCGCTGCTGCCCGCAGGGAGCCGGGGCGGAAGCTCGGCCCGTGGGGGCTGGTGGGTGGAGGGTGCCGAGGGGCCGCGGCCAAAAGTCGGGGTTCGGGCTCCCTCCCGCCAGTGGGGAGCGGCCCCCGTGGGGCGCAGAGCTCGGTGGACATGCTGGCCTTTTGGAAGCAGCACCCCACGGACCGCGGCTGGCAGCCGGGGGCCTTGGCGAAAGTGACATTTGGAGAAAGGGGCGTGGCCAGCACTGGTGTGGGCGTGGCCGGTGTTGGGGCGTGGCCGGCAGAGGGTGTGGCCCCGGGTGTGGGGCATGGCGGGGGTGTGTGGCCAGCGCTGGTGTAGGGGTGTGGCTCCGGGGTGTGGGGCGTGGCCAGCGCGGGGGCGGGGGGGGCAGGGGCCAGGGTATGGGGCGGGTGTGGCCCTGGGGTGTGGGGGTGTGACTAGCGCCGGCAGGGGGTGTGGCCCTGGGGTGTGGGGCGTGGCCAGCGCTGGTGTAGGTGTGTGGCTCCGGGGTGTGGGGCGTGGCCAGCGCGGTGGGGGGGGACCGGGTATGGGGTGTGTGGCCCCGGGGTGTGGCTGCCACCCACTGGGTACTTTACCTTGCCCAGCAGGAAGGAAGCCAGCAAGGGTGTTGTGCAGCCCTCCTCCTCCTCCTCCTCTCTCCTTCTCTTCCTCCCTCCTCCTCCAACGGCTTTCTGCCAACTCCCCACCCCCCCAGCCCTGCCCTGCGGACCTCCCTCCACTCCTCACCATGTCAGGGCGTGTGTGTGGCCGTGTTGTCCAGCTGTGCACATAGCTCCTGTCAGGCCTCTCACTGTCCAGCAGCCCTGCTTCTTCCCGGGGCTGTTCACCAAAGGGGGCCAGAAAGGTAGCTGACCTGAAGAGGCCGAAGCACCTGTCCACCTCTCATGATCCGCACAGGAAGCGCCTCCAGGCCCCTGGGATTCGGGCTTGCTTGCTCATCCGAGCCCCTCCCCAGTCCCCCAGCCCCCCAACCCCCCAGCCCCCCAACCCCCCAGCTCCCCAGCGGGGAGAAACATCTTGGGAACTGGCTCAAGACAGGCCACGACGGCCAGCTGCCAGGTGGGCAGGAGGTACCCTGGGTTGCTAGGATGGGAGGCCCAGTGTCGGGGAGGGGGGCCGCAGGGCTGGGGTTCTCCCTGACCCCTGTGGACTCAGGTACCCCCCTGGAACCTGGAGCCACACCATTGCTTGTTTCCTGCCCATCCTCCCACCCAGCTCAGCCCCCCACCCCAGCCTTGCCAGTCTCCCCAACTGCCCACCGGCTGATACATAGCACTGGAAGTGGTCATTTCCTGTCCCCCCAGGTCCATCCCCAGGTGAGGCGCTGAGCCTGGGCCCTGTCACAGCCTGCGGTGGCAATCAAGGACAGAGACGGCATCCCTGGAGTGGCCTCTGCGTGGCAGGCTGCCTCCATGGAGAGCTGCCACCAGCACGGCTGGGCAGGGAAGGGATGGGTGAGGCGAATCCAATCCCTGGCTCAGACGCCCATCTTCCTTCCCCAGAGCTGTGCAGGAGCCTGGGGCCAACCTAAACCCTCAGAGGACCTGGAGAGAAGCCTGACATCGCACTGGGGTCACAGATGCTGCAGTGAACCACTTTTGAAGAGGTGGAGACAAAGGAAGTTTCTAAAGGCAAAACAAGGGGATTATGGAAATGATTCTGACGAGGTTAGGCTTGACCACCAGGATTCATGACAAGGGCGATGTCAGCCACGCTGTGGGCTGAATGGCTGGGGCCGGGGCCTCTGCGGGGCTGGGGCTCAGACAGGTTTGTGATGGTTGTGTTCAGGGGGTCATCAGTGGAAGCCCTTCTGTCAGCCCTTCCCAGCTGCACTTTCTTTCCGTTTGTCAGTTGTGGGGCTTGAACTCAGGGCCTGGGCGTTGTCTGTCTCTGAGCTCTTCAGCTCAAGGCAAGTGCTCTACCACTTGAGCCACAGCGCCACCAGTTCTCTGGTGGTTAGTTAGAGATAAAGAGTCACAGATTTTTCTGCCCAGGTTGGTTTTGCACCATGAACCTCAGATCTCCACCCCTGAGTACTAGGATGACAGGCATGAGCCACCAGCTCCCAACTTTTTTCTTTTCTTTTTGGTGGTGGGGTTTGAACTCAAGGCCTGGTGCTTGCTAGGAGAGCACTGCCATATGAGCCATACCCTCGTCAACTTCTTTGTCAGGATGGACAGAAGCAACTCCATCTCCACAGGCAGCTGCTAGCACTGACCTCCAGGCAGCCTCTCGGGAGCCCGTGAGAAAGGAGACCTATGATCGGCAGAGGCCAGGGGGGCCTCCACCTCCCTTCCCCGCCCTCCGCGCAGGCCCAGGGCCTGCCGGCCCCTCAGGTGCCCTGCAGCCTCTTGGTCAGAGCAGTGGCTTCACTCTGGAGGGGCGGGCCTGTGACCGTGGAGTTGGTTGGCAGGGGTGGTGTAAAGGGTGGAGTCTAGTGGAGGGGCGGGGCCTGCGGAGGGGCGGGGCGGGCAGAGGCTGGTGGTAAGGGGTCGTGGCCTGACTCTCCCAGGACCACACCTCCCGACCCCAAGCCTCCAGCCGCCCCAGGCGGAAACCCGAGGCATGCAGAGATTCCTAAACTTTGTGCTCTGTGGATTCCAATTCTCCATGGAAACCCTGAACTTGCCTACTTCCTCCTGCTTAACCATAGACATGGTCAGGAGGTTTCCAAGTCCTCCGCCGCTGCCTCGGGTGTCTGTGTCTCCATGCCTCAGTTTCCCATGGCTGTTTTTCTTCTTTGCGGCTCCTGAGACCCTGACTGGGGTCATGAGCCACAGACCGGCGGCAGCGGAGGAGCGGTCAGCCGCCACATACCACAGCCAGGCCGGGAGGCTGGCTCCAGCACTGACCTGTTTGCCTGGCATCAGCGGAGCTGGGCAGAAGGCCTGCCACTTCTACAACACTGTCTGGCTCTCGAGGAAAGGGTGACGTGTCCCTCCTGGCTGCGCGGGGCTGGGCTGCGGGGCTGACCGCAGTGGTCCACGCGCTGGATGGAGGGTGGGGCTGACAAAGGGGCAGGGTCGGTGGAGAGGCGGGGTCGGCAGAGGGGCCGTGTGAAGGGGCGGGGCCGGTGGAGAGGCAGGGCCTGTGCCAGGCAGAGTTGGTTGGCCAGGGCGGGTAGAGGGGTGGTATAAAGGGGCGGAGTCTGTTGAAGGACCGGGACTGGGATGGACAAGGTCAGTGGAGGGGCGGGGCCTGTGACAAGGCAAAGTGGAGTGGTTAGGGCAGGTAGAGGGGAGGTACTATCTAAAGGGGTGGAGTGTGGTGAAGGGACGTGGCTATGTGTAAGGACGGGATCTGGTGGAGGGGGCCTTGAAAGGGTGGGGCCTAGTGGGGGGCGGGGCCTGTGAAAGGGCAGAGTTGGTTGGCAAGGGCTGGTGGAGGGAAGGTACTGTGTAAAGGGGTGGAGTCTAGTGAAGGGGCAGGGCCACATGAAGGGGTGGGGCCGGAAGAAGGGGCCGGGCCTGTGGAGGGGCGGGGCCTGTGATGGTGGAGTGGGTTGGCAGGGGTGGTGTGAAGGGGTGGGGCCTGGTGGAGGGGCGGGGCCTGTGATGATGGAGTGGATAGGCAGGGGTGGTGTGAAGGGGCGGGACCTTGGAGGGGCGGGGCCTGTGATGGTGGAGTGGGTTGGCAGGGGTGGTATAAAGGGGCGGGGCCTTGGAGGGGCGTGGCCTGTGATGGTGGAGTCGGTTGGCAGGGGTGGTGTGAAGGGGTGGGGCCTGGTGGAGGGGCGGGGCCTGTGATGGTGGAGTCGGTTGGCAGGGGTGGTGTGAAGGGGCGGGGCCTGGT
>NW_012267223.1:224759-225783 GCF_000151885.1 Dipodomys ordii
TGGGGTCTGGTGGAGGGGCGGGGCCTGTGACGGTGGAGTCGGTTGGCAGGGGTGGTGTGAAGGGGTGGGGTCTGGTGGAGGGGCGGGGCCTGTGATGGTGGAGTGGGTTGGCAGGGGTGGTGTGGTGTGAAGGGGTAGGGTCTGGTGGAGGGGCGGGGCCTGTGATGGTGGAGTCGGTTGGCAGGGGTGGTATGAAGGGGTGGGGTCTGGTGGAGGGGCGGGGCCTGTGACGGTGGAGTGGGTTGGCAGGGGTGGTGTGAAGGGGTAGGGTCTGGTGGAGGGGCGGGGCCTGTGATGGTGGAGTGGGTTGGCAGGGGTGGTGTGAAGGGGCGGGGCCTGGTGGAGGGGCGGGGCCTGTGATGGTGGAGTGGGTTGGCAGGGGTGGTGTGGTGTGAAGGGGTGGGGCCTGGTGGAGGGGCGTGGCCTGTGATGGTGGAGTCGGTTGGCAGGGGTGGTGTGGTGTGAAGGGGTGGGGCCTGGTGGAGGGGCGGGGCCTGTGATGGTGGAGTCGGTTGGCAGGGGTGGTGTGAAGGGGTAGGGTCTGGTGGAGGGGCGGGGCCTGTGATGGTGGAGTGGGTTGGCAGGGGTGGTGTGGTATGAAGGGGTGGGGTCTGGTGGAGGGGCGGGGCCGGCCGAGGGCTCCTCCCGCGCGGAGTTTGGGGGTTCGGCTCCGCCCTTGCAGTCTGTCACCGGGTCTCACCTCCCACCTCGTGGGAGCTTGTCAGGGTGGTGAAGGCGAGGGCGGCGGTCAGGCCCCAGTCCGGCCCGGTCCGAGCCGCTCGGAGGCGGGCTGCTCCTCAGGCTGTTCACTCGGGAGCCGCCGGCCGGCCGCGCGCGCCCCAGCTTTCCCGCGCCGTTTAGAGATGGAGCTGGGGGGCCGGGGGCGGTAAAGGCTTTCTGACCCCGGAGCATGGGTCTGCGGCGAGCCACTCCGTCCTTTCTGGAAGTGGACGTCTGTCCTGGGTTTAACGTTTTACTGCTTCCGGTTGGCTGCCGGCCAGCCCCGTCCGGCCGCGCCCGCCCA
>NW_012267223.1:226733-237866 GCF_000151885.1 Dipodomys ordii
GGGGGATGGGCGCCTGGGACCCGAGCTGGGTGCTGAGCAGGCTGGGGGGGATGGGCGCCTGGGACCCGAGCTGGGTGCTGAGCAGGCTGGGGGGGGGATGGGCACCTGGGACCCAAGCTGGGTGCTGAGCAGGCTGGGGGGGATGGGCACCTGGGACCCAAGCTGGGTGCTGAGCAGGGGCGGGGGGGGGAGGGATGGGCGCCTGGGACCCGAGCTGGGTGCTGAGTAGGCTGGGGGGGGATGGGCGCCTGGGACCCAAGCTGGGTGCGGGTGCTGGTGCTGGGTCAGGGAGTCCTTTTCTCTTTCCTAGGCTTCAAATGCATAAGCAAGCATGTGCTTTCTAGACCCAGGTACCTTTCCATGTCTCTCCTTGCTGGACGGACAGGGTCTTAGTCTACTGGGTTAGCTGTCCTGACATTGAGCTCCACGTGAGGCAAAGCTGCTTGAAGAAAGAGAAAATAAAGCCAGGGTCTCTGCCCTGCCAGCTACCCCACCACTCTGGTGTCTGCCAGGCCCTTGGGGATTCTGCTTCCCTGAGCTTGAGCTTTCTGTGGGGGGGGGGCAGCACGCATCCACTACCATAAAGCCCCCCCCACCAGCTACTCAGAAGACAAACAACCGCAGATGATGCACTAACCTACAACAATTGATTTTAAGCATTTCTTTTGCTTTGAAGGATTCCGTGCTAGTGGTTCAGTTTTTCCTTGCTGACGTTGTGTGAGCCAGGACCTTCCTTGGGCACCAGCTTCCCAGAGGGCACAGAGCCAGGACCTGCAGCTGAGCACGGCACAGCCACCCACAACACATGGCTCACAGCCTGGTGGTGCCACCTGGATGTGCCAGGGTGGCATGCCCAGCCCCGTGGCCGCACAGTCCTCGAGTTTCCTCTGAGACCTCACCCTTCACTTCAGTGCCACCACCAAAAAAAAGCACACAGCTAGGCTCCAATGTAGCCAGTGATAGTTTGCCCACACGCATGAGGCCCTAGGTTCTGTCCCAGAGCCACCAGACATATAGTCTGAAAAACAATCAGCTCTGTTGAGAGAAATTATGGACGACCTATACAAACAATGCTGTGCTCCTGGGTCTGCAGGCTCCATCCTGCTTAATCCCTGTCTCAGCTGATAGGTTCTTCCTAAACTTCCCATGGAGATTCAAGGGAGAAGGCAAAGCTGGAGACTCTCTGATGAACTTCCTACAGAGCTACGTGAGGATGAGGCTGTGCACAGGAAACAGTGCGGCCTAGACACAGACTGAATTGAAAATGTCAGTGGGGGAAAGAACTGCAGGGTTTTTGTTCTTAAAGCATTAGCTCAAAAAGTTTTGGCACCAGGATGCATCCATGTTGCCTCCATCCACAACAAGACACGGAAAACCACCCAGGACCCCACCGCCCCTGCGCCACGGATTCCAGCCCTACTCTACCACCCCGGGTGCATTTTCCTCCTGCTCGGGGCTCCTATCAACGGAATCACAGGGCACTTTTTTTGTGGGGGTCTGGCTGCAAAGCCTTGCAGATTCATCCACGTGGCTGTGCATTGTTTTTTATTGCAGAGTAGCATTTAATTATGTGATGACATACAACTTAGTGGTAGTGACCGTTTGGGGCTGTGTGTGTGTGTGTGTCATGGCTTCACACTCACTAGGCGGGTGTCATACCGCGCGGGCCTCCTCGCAGCCCTTTTAATGCTCTACTTTGCATGTAGGATCTCATCTTCCTCAAGGGCCACAGTGGCATCTTGATCCTGTCACCTGTTACCCCTCCGTAGCTGGAATCACTGGTGTTCACCACCATCCAGCTTTTAACTAAGCCTTTTTTTTGTCCGTTGTGGGTCTTGAACTCAGGGCCTGGGTGCTGTCCCTGAGCCTCTTTGTGCTCAAAAATAGCATTCTCCCCCTTGGGTTAGAGCGCCACTTCTGGTTTTCTGGTAGTTAACTGGAGATAGTCTCATGGACTTTCTTGTCTGGGCTGGCTTTGAACCGTGATCCTCAGATCTCAGCCTCCTAAATAGCTAGGATGACAGGCATGAGCCACCAGTGCTCCGGCAGACTGAGCTATTTTTCTTTCTTTTTTTATTTTTTGGTTGGTCATGGGGCCTGAACTCTGGGCCTGGGCGCTGGCCTACCACTTGAGCCACAGCGTCACTCCTGGCTTTTTCTGCTTAAGTGGTGCTGAGGAATCAAACCCAGGGCCTCATGCAGGCAAGGCAAGCACTCTACCACTGGCCCACCTTCCCAGCCTGAGAATTATATTTTTAATAAATGAGACAGCAGGGTATAGATACACAAAAGAATTAAGTAAACCTGGCACCAGTGGCTCATGCCTGTCATCCTAGCTACTCAGGAGGCTGAGATCTGAGGATCACAGTTCAAAGCCAGCCTGGGCAGGAAAGTCCATGAAACTCTTTTTTTTTTTTGGGGGGGCAATCGTGGGGCCTGAACTCGGGGCCAGGGCGCTGTCCCTCAGCTCTTCAGCTCAAGGCGAGCACTCTACCACTTGAGTCACAGCGCCACTTCCGTTTTTTTTTCTTCTTGCTTATATGGTGCTGAGGAATCGAACCCAAGGCCTCAGGCATGCAAGGCAAGTGCTCTACCACTGAGCCACCTTCCCAGCCCAAGTCCATGAAACTCTTATCTCCAGTAAACCACCAGAAAACTGGAAGTGGCGTTGTGGCTCAAGTGGTAGAGCACTAGCCTTGAGCTGAAGAGCTGAGGGACAGCGCCCAGGCCCAGAGTTCAGGTCCTACGACTGACAAAAAAAAAAAAAAAAGTAAGCCAGACCCACCAGCCTCCCACCGTATTCAAAGTTAAAATGGACCAGAGATGTAAGACTGTAGAACTCTGTGTGTCTTTCTTGATAGTACTGACCCCTGACACCAGTGATGCAGGTGTTCTACTACTTGAGCCATGCACCCTAGCCCATTATGTTTTATTTTTCAGAGAGGGTCGGACATTTTTGCCTGGACTGCCCTCAAACCTTGATCCTTCTATCTTCACCTCTCACGTAGCTGAAATGACAGGTGTAAGCCACTGTACCCATCCTGTAAGCACTTTCACAGCTGATTATGCTAGCACATGCCTATCACCCCAGCCACTCCGACTGTGAGAGAGGCCACCCTGGGCAGAACCATCAAGATTCTCCTGCAAATCCAAAATAGAAGTCAAAGAATTAGGAGTGTAGCTCAAATGGTAGAATGATTCTAAGCAAGCACAAGCTCTGGGTTCAAACCACAGAATTAATAAAAATGAAAACATTGCAAATCACCTATCTGACAAAGTCCTAATAGCCAGAAATCTGCAGACTCCCACCGAGCCAACAATGAGGAGACAGCTGAACAGGCAAAGATTCTAAACAGACCTCGCTCTGGGAAGCTGCACCACTGCCCAAAACACGCAGGCAGGCAGGCTTGCCTCGCTGCTTCCAGAGGGGGGAGAGCCACGGAGCTGCGCTCAGAGGCAGGCAGGGCCCGCAAAAGGCAGAGAGGCTGCGCCTCAAAATCGAAAAGGGCTGAGCGGGCGGCTCAGGCAGCAGAGGTCCCCCACGTGTGGAGCGTTGGGTTAAATCTCTAGTCCCATGGGAAAAGCGAAGCCCCACCTTGCTAGGCTGGGCGTGGACACAACTGCAATCCCCACACCCAGGGGCCGAGGCTCCAGGGTCCTAAGTTCAATGTCAGCCTGACCTGCATGAGACCCCATCTCAAAGAAGAATACCAAACCTAACCCGACAATGAGAGCCACACTGCAGCTACCACATGGCACAAGAGACGTGACGTGCTGAGCGGGACGTGGGGACGGGAAGCGACAGAACTTCCACCTCGCATGAGGAAAATACACTCCAGATGACCGAGCAATTGTTCTGTGTAGACAGAGAAGTGGAAATGCGTGTCCACCTCCGACCATGTCCACGTCCACATATCCACATCCACGTCCACCACGTCCACCTGAGTCCACACATCCGCACACCCGTATCCACCTCCAACCACGCCCTCATGTCCACGTTCACATATCCACATCCATGTCCACCATGTCCACCTGAGTCCACACATCCGCACACCCGCATCCACCTCCAACCACGCCCTCATGTCCACGTTCACATATCCACATCCATGTCCACCATGTCCACCTGAGTCCACACATCCGCACACCCGCATCCACCTCCAACCACGCCCTCATGTCCACGTTCACATATCCACATCCACGTCCACCACATCCACCTGAGTCCACACATCCGCACACCCGCATCCACCTCCAACCATGCCCTCATGTCCACATCCACATATCCACCTGTCAAGTCCACACGGCTACACTCACCTCCAGTCCTGTGCACATGTTCACGCTTTCCTCCAGACTCATGCATACGTCTATGTCAGCATCCTCCATAGTAACCAGATGGGAAACACCCATGCCCGCCAGGCTGGTGAATGTACACACACATGGTGCGCACAGGAGTGTGATTGGGCCATTAGCAGCACTGGTAGATTGGACCACACATCAAGTCTGGGGACGGAACACGTCCGTGAGCCCTGAGCATTGCTGGGGGCTGGAAGGGCGTGGGATGGGGAACGTGGCTGGAGAGGCGTAGGGCTTCCTGAGACGGCGAGGGTTCTGAACTCGCTGGTCACAGGGACACACACCTGTGGTCCTAGCTACTCAGGAGCAGAGACCAGGATTGCAGTTCAAGGCCAGCCTGGAACAAAGCCAGAGTTCTTGGGCTGGGAAGGTAGCTCTGTGGTAGCTGGCCTCCCATGAATGAGGCCCTGCATTCGGTTCTTCAGCACCACATAAGCAGAAAAAGCCAGAAGTAGCGCTGTGGCTCAAGTGGTAGGGCGTTAGCCTTGAGCTGGAGAGCTGAGCGACAGCGCCCAGGCCCAGAGTTCAGGCCTATGACCAGAAAAGAAAAGAAAAAAGGTAGAGTTCTCCTCTCAAAGACAAGCGGGCCACGGCGGCTCACGCCCACTCCCCACTGGGGGCGTCTGGATGGCCAGGCCTGGGCAGACACCAGCTGGAAGAATAGAGCACAAAAACGGCTGGAGATGTGGCTTCAGCAGGACAGTGCCTGCAAGCACAAGCCCCTCACTCAGCAAGAACCATGCAGAGGCCTGAGGCTGGCTCTGGCACTGCGCGCGCCACTGCCCAGGGCCTGCCCCGCGGCCGCTGTCAGCAAGCACTGGAGCCCGGCTCGGGCGCGGCGAGGGGGCGTCCCCGGGCTCCCAGGTGTGACAGGGCACTGGACGACGCGCCGGCACCCAGCACGCGGCCCTGTCCTCCATGGACACCACGGGTGTCTCAGGTCCTCAGGATGGAGGGCTGAGGGGGACGGCAGGGAACGCAGACCTTGTCCTCCAGTCGGGGGAGACTTGAAGGGCACAAGGGGTGTGGCAGGGTTTGGGGTCCCCCAGTGCTACCCAGACCCACACCAGGGCTGCTGTGTCCTGGAAGCCCCAGGTAGCCATGACAGCACCCTTTCCTGGGGGCCGGCTGGCTGGGGCCCCCACCCCTCCTAGAAGCCCTTCCGGGGCTGAGGCAAACTTGTCCTGCGCTGTGGGCCAGGCTTGTGTCCAGGTGAGCACCGGGGCAGCACGGGTGTTGGGGTCGCAGCCCTGCCAGGGGCGGAGCCAGTGGTGACCACCCTGGGGCCTGAGCAGCCCTCGAGTGACTCGGTCAGCGTGGGCCTGTGCTGGCCAATGCCCCTGAACAGCCTGGCCGTGTGGCTGGCAGACGGCCAGGCAGAGTGCCCCTGGGGTTTGGCCACTCTTGCCCAGCCCCGAACACCGCAGCGTGCCCCAGCACCCGTTCTGTGCCGGGGCACATGCACAGGGCCAGGCACCCCACCACACTGCTGCGGCCACGCTCCCACTCACCGGCCTGCCCAGGCGCTGCGAGGCTCCCCCGGCCGTCCGAGTGGCTGTCACCCTGAGCAGTGCCCCCCATGAGCACCGCCCTGCAGCCCCACCCCACCCTGGCAGGACTGGGCTGCGCTGGATGTGAGCCGCGGGGACCACGCCAGGCCCTTGTCCACCAGGGCACAAGGACCCAGGCCGAGCTCGGGACAGCACCGGGCACTGCTGACAGGTAGGAAAGGCCGGGCCCCATGCCCGGCTCTGGGGCGCCAGGGCAGAGCCGCTCGGTTGGGGACACGGCTGTCCCATGGCTCACCCATGTCCCGGGTGAGGGTGCCTCCCTTCTCGGCTTGTAGCCCCATCTGGCTAGGGTCGGACACGATGGGGGTGCCTTGCTTGGGGCTGAGCCCCTCTCTCTGGGGAACAGCTCCTAACTGGCCGCCTCCACCAGGTCCAGGCCTGGCGGGGGGGGGGGAGGCGGGGGGAGAACCTGATGCTAAGCTCTCAGTGGCTGCTGCATGTGCACGAGGATGTCCCAGCTCCTGGAGGCCGGCAGTGCCCCATGCCCCCTGGCATGAGCCACACTCAGCCCTGGCACTTTGCGGCCCTGCCTGCCAGCCACCCGTTCTGCGTGAATTAGGATGGCACAGGTGTGGGCACAGGTGACCTGCGGGGCCCAGGGCCGCGGGGGGCCGCAGCTACACCCCTCCCAGGTGTGGTGCCTGAGCCTGGCCTCCCCCCCCCCATGTGGCGGCCCAGGGCCCTGTCTCAGCAGGGCAGCCCCCCGCCCTCCCCCCCCCCCCGTGCTGAGGCGCCATCGGTGAGGCAGCAGACCGTGCAGGGCCAACTTTAATACAGGGGCCGGCCTGCGTGGGGTGGGGGAAGGGGTGCCCTGCTTCTGGCAGGCCCCCAAAAGTGCGTGAGGCCTGGGAGCCTCTGCTGCTCACAGGCCTGTGAGGGCCAGCCGGAGGAGGCCCGTCCAGGCGCTGGCCACTGTCCAGGCGCTGGCCACTGTCCTGGCCGGGGCCCAGCAGTCGCCGCGGGGCTCGGGGGCTTCAGGAGCGTGGTCCCGCACCGCGCATGGGCCATCCTTCCTCTGGGTGGCGCGAGTGCGCGGGAGGAGGAAACGGCTCCTGAGTCCTGCATGTGGCAGGGTCGGCCTTGGGAGGCGGGGGCCGAGAGCCCGGGAAGCGCGGGAAACGCTCTCCGCACCTCCGTGTCCAGCCTGCGGGGACGCGGGGGACGTCAGGACACCGAGGAAGGTGGGCGCCTTCGCCCGCCAGCTCTGTGAGCAGCAAAGACCGCAGAGGAAGCGAAGGCCCAGGCCCCAGGGCATCCTTCCCCACAGAAGAGCATAAGCCACGTGTGAACCCTGCGGGCTGGGCCCGGAGCGCGGGGCGGGGCCACTGGGCCGTGGAGGCCGAGGGACGGACCGCCACGGAGCGGTCTGGACCTGTCGCTGCCCGCAGCAGCCCGCCCGGGCGGCCTCCCGAGCCCTCAGGGCCAGCACGCGGCCAAGGCCCGGTGGGCAGGCCTCAAACCCTGCGAGTGCAGCGGAGAGTCCCGTTATGAGGCGGCCACCAGTTCTGGCTGCTTGGACTTGGCTCGGACAGACACTTTCTCTGTGGAGGAAGGAGAACAGTGTGATACACAAGGCCCCTGCCGCGCCCCCCACGCGCCCATGCTGGGGGCAGAGCTCCAGGAGCAAGCATGGAAATTATGGTGAGGGAATGGAGGCCGGGCGGAGGCCCGCGGCAGAGGCCGGCAGTGGGGTCCAGTCCTGGCCTGGCAGGGCCCCCGTTAGAGTGTGGAGCGGGCAGACCCTGGCTCAGCCCTGGTGAGCCGCGTGTTGTGAGCAGCTCGGCTCTCACCATGTGACCCTAGGCTGGGCCCGGCGAGGTGTGAACGCTGCAGTAAGGCCATGGCCCAACCCACCCCGGAGCCTTCGGGCCTGATCCTCCCCATCCAGGAAGCTTGTGTGGCCCCAACGCTCAAAAAGATGTGGCCCCGAGGTACCTGGTTTTATTTCTGGAAGGGGCTCCGAGGGAACGTCCGGCAGCTCTATTTGTTCCTGCAAGAAGCAAAAGGAAGGCAGTAAGGCCAGCCCCGCCTCCTCCCCAGCCTGCTCCCCGGTGCAGGGGGCAGTCCTCCTGCTCCAGCCCGGCCAGCAGAGACTCCAGGCCACATGCCACGGCAGCGGGAGGGGGGGGGCCTCTGCCACCCTGCGCCCCTCGTCTCCCGGCCGGCCTGCCTGCCTGCCTGCGGGCTCCTGGGCCGCACAGACCGGAGGTCACACACCTCAAAGCACCGTTCCCCGCCAGGCCCACAGGCCTGGGTCCTCAGGTGGCTCCGGGGCTCATGCTGAGCTGGCGGCGGGCCGTGGGGGCAGCGCAGAGGCCTGACGTGCGCCAGAGACAGAAAACACCAGGGAGGGAGGCAAGGAAGCCCAGGGCTGGCGGGCAAAGCAGGAAAGCTGGGTAGTGGGTGAGCAGACACAGGCCCCACGGCTGCCAGGCCCCGGGACGGGGGAGGGCGCCCACACCTGCGCCTCCCCTGGCTGCTCTAGCTGCCAGCCCGGGGCCAAGTCACTCTAGGGAGGTCCTCAAGTGCAAAAGCAAGACTCTGGGCTGGAGTAAAACGTGTGGACACAGTGCAGGCGGAGGCCGGCCGGGAGGTCTGGCACTGTGACTGCGCTGTGTCCGGCCCGGGGCGCAGTACCTGAGTGATGGCGTCCAGCTCCTCCAGGATGGCGTCCTCGTCCTCCTGCGTGAAGCTCCCCGCCAGCAGCTCATCGATTTGCTGCAGAGAGGAGCCGGGGGAAGGCCTGTCACGCCGGGCCCAGGGAGGGGGCAGCCATACCGGCGGTGCGGGCTGGCAGGTGGGGGGGCCTGCCGCAGCGATACCTACCCGCTGGTACTCCACAGCCTCCTGGGTCTCGTCCAGGATCCTCTCCACTTCCTCTATGGACATCACCTGCGAGGATGAGGCGTGGAAGCCGTGAGTCAAAGGCCAGGCTCCTCGACAGGACTGCGCGGCCCGGCCCTTCCTGCCTCAGGGACGGCCAGGCACAAGACACAGCGCGTGTCTCCCGCTCGGGTGCTGGCCGCCAGACCTCCCATGCCCAAGACAACCCTGACAGCCACGCGCAGACACAGCAGCAGTGGAGAGCTTCCTCGGCTCCGGGTTTCACACGGCGCCGCCATTCTCGAGTGCCCACGCAGCCCCCCCCACCCCGGCACCCTGGCCAGCTCAGGGGCGTGGGCTTCACCCTCCTCCACCCACACACCTCTCGCTGCCGCAGCCGTGCCTTTCCATCCCTGAGCCGTCTCCTGGGCTGGGCCAAATGCACGCCCCATGTCTGGTGCGAGCTCCTGGCGGGCACCTTGGGCCGCGCACGCGCATGACGCCGTGCCCGCCGGCCCGCTGCGGAAGGTGCCCAGTGCTGGCGGGACCCACCTGGTGCATCTTGTTGAGACACTCGTTCCCCACCTGCAGGCCCTCCATCACCTTCATCTCGATCTGCGTGAACTCGATGCTCTGCACCTGAGGGGAGGGGCGGGGCTGCGGTCCTTGCCTGCCGCAGGGCAGAGGGCCGGGCATCTTGCTGAGGGCCGCTGGCACCCCTGCCCGCCACCCTCGGGGGCTGGAGGGCTGAGGGGCTGCCGGCAGACACAGCAGCGTGAACCAGCGGGCAGGGGGCCCAGCCCCAGGGATGCTGGCCTCTGACCTGCCCCCATGACCCAGAGGCCGCCAGTCCTTGGCCCTCCCTCCTTCCAGAGCCAACCTGCCCGACCCCTGGAGGCTCGGGGCTCCTGGCTGAGGCCCGGCCTGCCTACCATGGCCTCCAGGCTGCTGATCTGGTTCTCCGCTCGGTCCAGGAGCTGCTCCCGGTACCGCTTCTTCTTGAGCAGCAGCTTGGCCCGTCTGCAGGGGAGGCCGGAGGTGACAGGGTGCCCTCCGGGGACGGCCCACCCCGGGAGGCCCGCGTCCCTGCCCCACTCACTCCTTCCGGCCATCCCGCAGCAGCTGCCGCGCCAGGGCCCGCTCCCTCTCCAGCTGCTGCGTGACCCTCTTCTGGTACTGCCGAAGCTTGTCACGCTGCTGCTTCAGTTGCTGCCGAGAGCGAGAGCGGCCGTCAGCGCCCGCACCGGCCCTGGCCAGGCAGGGGGCATATCAGGGTGCCAGGGCTCAGGAAGGAGCGCGGAGGCCGGAGCTGCTCCCCAGGAGGCTCGCGCAACCTCGGGAAATGTTTGTTCACTGGCAATGTTTCTGCTCCCCATCGGGGCCCATGGGGTGGGGGTGGGGGGACCCTGGCTGTAGACGGTAACGCCGAGGGCAGGTGAGTGGCCAACTCCCGTCGCCGGGAAGGTCGCACACCGAGAGCACGCAGCTCGCCAGCCCGAGCTACCTCCCCTCCTGAACCCCCTTTTCGTTTAGGTTGGGGCCTCACTGGTTGAGCCAGCCTCCAACTTGTGAACCTCTTGCCTCTGCCTCCCACGCGCTAGGACGGGGAGAGGGCCGCCACAGCCGCTGCCTCAGGGTTTCAACGCGGGCTTCGCTTCCCGCCTCCAGCCCTCTGCCCGGATGGACCAGATGGCCGCTCAGGGTGGCAGGACCCTCGGTCAACCTCCCAACCCTGTGCTGCCGCCTCCCAGCTCAGGCCGCTTCCCTCCGGCCGAAAGGTGGTCACTCCTGATGCTGCTGCGAGAAGCCGGGGCGCACGGGGCACACAGGGCTCCGGGGCACAGGGGGCTCACAGGGCGCACGGGGCGCGTGGGGCACAGGGGGCTCACGGGGCACAGAGAGCTCCAGGGCGCGCGGGGCTCGCGGGGCGCACGGGGTGCAGAGGGCTCCGGGGGTTCACAGGGCACACGGGGCTCGCGGGACGCAGAGGGCTCCGGGGCGCGCGGGGCACACCGCTCAGGGAAACGCCCCCCAGGACAGCCACGGTCAAGGGGCCCCGCCGGCCGCGGGGCGGAGGCTCGGCTGCTGGAAGGCCACTGCCTCCCCGGCCGGGCTCCTGGGACGGGCCAGCTGCGTGTCCGTCCCCGGTGCCCGACGCCGCCTGCTCGTCCGGTGCCGACCGCCGCTGCTCGCAAGGGAAGCCCGGCTTCTCGCCACCGCTCTGGCCCCCAGGTCACCAAGGCCCCGGCTCGGGTGCCGCGGGGAGGGGCCTCAGGCGGGACGGGTCGGAGCGGCGTGACACCGGCAGCCCCTGGGGGCCCCCCCGGAAGTGGGGGTTCCCGGAAGTGCGGCGGAGGGCCGCGGGCTCACGGCGGGACAGAGGCTCGGG
>NW_012267223.1:239081-244050 GCF_000151885.1 Dipodomys ordii
CCCCGCCCCGCCCCGCCGCCCCGCCGCCCCGCGCTGCCCACGGCGCTTACCACTGTTCCCGCCGATGCGGCCCGCGGGAGGCGTTGCGGTTCAGAACTCGCGTTTGACAACTGCAGGTGTTCGCTGGCCACCTGCCGCAGCCGGCGCGGGGTCGGGAGGGCCGGAGCCCCAGTCCCCCAAGTCCCCCAGTGCCCAGCTCCCCCAGCCCCCCAAACCCGCAGCCAGTTCCCCAGCCCCTCAGCGCCCCAAATCCCCCAGCCCCCGGTTCCCCAGCCCCTCAGCGCCCCAAATCTCCCAGACCCCCAGTTCACTCCCCAGCACCCCAAGTTCCCCAGACCTCAGTTCCCCCAGCACCCTCAGCCTCCCGCCAGCTCGGGGTCTGGAGGGCCGGCATCCCAGACCCCCAGCTTCCCAGCCCTCCAGCTCCCCAGCCCCTCAGCGCCCCATATCCCCCAGCTCCCCAAATCCCCCAGCACCCCAAATTCCCTAGCCCCCCAGCTCCCCCAGTCTCCCAGCCCCTCAAGTCTCCCAGCCCCCCACCAGCCCAGGGTTGGGAGGGCTGGCGCAGCCCCCAGCTTCTCCCTGGCAGAAGCCTTTCTCCCTCGGGGGCCTGGCCAGGGGTACCAGGGACAGGACAGCTGCTGGGATTCAGGAGACACGGCTGCGCGGGGGGGGGGGGGGCTGGGGGGGGGAGGAGGGTGGTGCCTTCCCGGGAAGGGGTCCCTGCCCCGCACCTCAGGATGACTGCGGTTGCTCTGTCACGCATCCAGTTGCTGGCTCCAGGCCGGGGTGCGGGCCCCAGGCAGGCTGTAAGGGCTCCCACCCCACGGGGGTCCAACGGGCCCAGGCTCCATGTCCTCTGAGCCCCATAAATCTGGCTCTGGTCTCCAGGACCTGTGAAAGTCCACTTCCAGCCAGAGCTGGGGTTCCCGGGCTGCTCGCGCATCTCCCCCCCCCCAGTCCCCCCCCCTGCATGGGCCCTGTGGGGTGGCCTGGCGGTGGCTCTCCGGCCCCACCTCCAGTCCAGGGCTTCCTGGAGGCCCAGGGCTTTGGGCCCGTCACGTGACCATCACAGTATAACTTGAGAGGCCCCACTGAGTCCACCCTGGCAACCCAGACTGGCCACCAGACCTCAAGATTGATCTCTGTCCCTCGGGGCACACAGCACAGCAATGGGCTGTGTTCCCAGGGGTCCTGCAGGCTGCCCAGCGGCCCGCTGCAGGGCTTCTCCTGCCCGGGCCCCCTGTCCACTGGAAGCCATGGAGCCCATGCCGGCCCGCAGGCTTTGGCCTACGAAGCTCAGCAGGGACTTGCCTCGTCAGTGTGGGTCTCAGGCCCTAGTGAAGGGTGTGTCTTTGGGGCGTGTGCAGGGCACTCTTGAGGACGCCTCCGGTCTCACACTACAGGAGCCTGGAGCCCCGACTTCGGCCCTCAGGTGAATGAGCCGGAGGTCAGGGCTCCAGCTACACCCGGGGAGGCCCAGCTGGGGTTCTATTTCAGCCTCCTCTGCCTAACACTCCAGAATCTACTTCCACATGTTCCCCAGGGCTCTGCCAGTATAGAAGTGACACATCTCAAAAGTCTTGTCTGTAAGCTAAGGTTTGGCAAACCACATCCTAGAGCCTATTTTTTGTACAGCCCATCAGCTAAGAATGGTTTCTTTTAAAAGGAAATGCACACATGCACACACACACACACACACACACACACACACACACATACAGAGCAAAAGATGAGAAGCAGGAGGGTGAGGAGAAGGAGGGGGCAGAGACCCGTATGTCAAAATTCATACGAGTTTTCTGTCTTTCTCTTTTCTTCTCCCTCCCTCTTTCTTTTATTTCCTTCCTTCTTTACTTTCTTTCTTCCTTTCTCTTTTTCTGGGCTGGAACCAGAGCTTGAACTCAGGGACTTGTTCTCTTAGCTCATGGCTGGTGCTCTACCATTTGAGCCAGGCCTCTACCCTATGTTTTTGCTGGCTGCTTGGAGATGGTCGTCTTTCAGACTCTTCTGCCCTGGCGTGAGCCACGGCGCCCGCTTTCCGCCCTCCCTTTTGTTACACAGTCCAGGCTTGGCACTCATGATGCTCCTGCTTCAGGCTCCCTGGGGTTGAATTCCAGGCCTGTGCTACTACACACAGCACTACTTAGTCCTTTGCAGAAGTCCTCTGTGCCTGCTGGGAGCTGTTCCCTGCTGTTCCCCTGTGCGCGGGGGCTCCAGGACCTGACCCTACCAACATGGGCTTGCAGAGTTCTTCTGGGGGGACGGGAAGCCCTCTGGCTGGCGGGCGGCAGCCAGGGGCCGGGAGGGAGGTCCAAGCCCACTGGTGTGATGTGAGTGCGAGCGTGGTGTCCTGAGTTTGGGGTTCCATCTTCCTGAAGAAATCAACCAGGTGAGAGGCCTGCCAATGCTCTCGCCACGTTCCCTCCCGCGCTCCAGCTGGTGACACCAGCCCTGCAGAGCCGAGAAGTAAGGCGTCTCCTACCCCCGGGGCTGCCCATCGCCGGTCCCCAGTGTCCTCGGCTACAGAGCTGGCGCACCCTGGGCCCCCAGTAGCCACCCCGAGCTCTGAGAGCCCCACAGCCCTGCCCCTCCCCCTGCTGCCCTCTAGTGGTGCGCAGCATTGAGGGGCACGTTATCACAACCAGCTGCAGACTGGCTTTCTCCACGACAACCCCCAAGTTCCATCCTGGAGATGGAGCTCGTCTCCTTGGATTACTCCTGGATGACGTTTCTGTACTGTCAGCATCTGAGACAAACCGCATCGTCCAAGTGGGCAGGAAAAGGTCACAAAGAATCAGTAACAAAAGACGGGCCCAGGTGGCTCACACCTGTAATCCCAGCTACTCAGAAGGCTGAGATCTGAGGATAAGAGTCTCTTGAAATTTCCTGTGCGCGCTGGCTCTGAACCATGATCCTCTGATCTCAGCCTCCTGAGTAGCTAGGATTACAGGCGGGAGCCACCGTTGCCAGGCTCAGGGAAGGGGCAGGGGGCAGGGGCGGGGTGGGGGGCAGCTCCTGGGGCCCAGCTGCTGGCAGGGAGGTGCCCCCCACGCCCAACTCGTTTCCAGACAGCGCTGCTGCCCTCCTTGCTGCCTGGCTTGCAGAAGCACCACCCTGTCCCTGCCTCGATTTCCACCTGCCACTCCCTGTCGGTATCCAACCCCCAACTTTCATTAGGACACAACAAGTGGGATTCAGACCCACCTGACTCCAAGACCACTCGCCCCGACTAAATACACCTACACGCTCCTCCGCAGAGACAGGCATCGTGAGCCACCGGGTTCTGACTTCAGTGTGAGCTCAGGACCGACACAGGCGGGCGCGCCATGGGCACTGTGTTCTACCATCACTGGCTGCAATTTGAGGCCTTCCTTTCCTCTCTCCCTTCTTTCTAGGGCCAGTCCTGGGGCTTGAACTCAGGGCCTGGGCACTGTCCCTTGGCTTTTTCACTCAAGGCTAGCACTCTGACATTTGAGCCACAGTTCCATCCACTTCTGGCTTTCTGGTAGTAAGAATCTCACAGTAAGCCCGGCGCTGGCAGCTCACGCCTCCAAGCCTAGCTACTCAGGAGGCTGAGATCTGAGGATTGTGGTTCAAAGCCAACCCGGGCAGGAAAGTCCCTGAGACTTTTACCGCCAATAAACCAGAAAACCGTTAGTGGTGCTGTGGCTCATGTGGTAGAGCACTTGCCTTGAGCTGAAGAGCTGAGGGACAGCGCCAGGCCCAGAGTTCAAGCTCCATGACCAAACAAACAAAATCTCACAGTGTTTTCTGCCCATGCTGGCTTCAAACTGTGCTCCTCAGATCTCAGCCTCCTGAGTAGCCAAGATGACAGGTGTGAGCCACAGGCTCCCGGCCTTTGGGATGATCTTTAGATGACTCTCAGCGAGGCAGGTGCTGTGCAGCTCTGCCTAAGACCCACTGGGAGCCGGGCCAGGCAGGGTTGTGCAGGGGCCCACAGCGGCGGTGCTGGACCTTTGTGCTCAGGGGCGGACAGAGAAGCCAGCGGGATACACCGTCTGGGAACTTGGGCCTGGACGGGGCTGGCAGGCTCTCCAGGGGAGATGCCTTCTGCCCACTCGCCACCGCATGCTCTGAGAGGCTCAGGAGGGTCGGAAGGCTGTGCAGTGGGGACAGCAACCCTCGAGGGTGCAAGGTGGAGATGCTCCTTGGAATCTGCCCTTGCAGGAGTCTGTCCCCTAGCCTGTCCCTGACTGTGGCGGGCAGCGGCAACCCCCATGGTGACCACGTGGTGGCGCTGTAGGACAGGCGGCGAGTGGTCGTGTCCCTGGCGGGACCTGGCCCTGGCAGCCACCCAGGGTGTCTCCCTCAGCTCCTCCCACGCCATCTCCAATGTGCCACTCGGGGCAGTGGGTCCCACAATCCAGCCGTGGGACCAGGTGGCCTGCCCGGGATTGGTGGAGTCTCCCTCCTTCACCTCCACTTGCTCACCACGCATGTATTCATTCCTGCAGTGACCTCTTCCCTCGCCGATGCAGTCCGCTTCCATCATGGGTGTCCTGCGGCGAGTGCTGGCCCGCGGGCGATGCCCGGCCGGCGGGGGGAGGGGGGCGGGCTCTGAGGAAGAGGCATCTGCCCACCAGCAGGGGTGGGGGCCACGTGGCTGGGAGAGCCTGGCGTGGGTTTTTGTGGCTCTTCTGTGCCCCGCGGGGTCAGGAGGGGGAAATGGGCGTGGGGCTCTGTGGTCTATCCTGGGCAGCGGTAGAGGTTGGGCTGAGGGGTGGGGGAGGGCATCGGGGCACGCAGCCCCTCAGTCATGTGCCAGGGTGGGTGGGGTGTGGTGAAAGCAATTCTTGGCTGAGACGCCAGGCCCACACCAGCCTATGAGGACACCAAGGACACCCGCATCTCCCAGGGGAAACGGAGGCACCGTACAGAGCAACGGCGTAATGCCAGACGTGGGCTGGCAGGGGCGGGGGGCTGGCAGGGGCGGGGGGCTGGCAGGGGC
>NW_012267223.1:252291-258508 GCF_000151885.1 Dipodomys ordii
CCCGGCGTGGGGGGGGGCTGTAGGTGGGAGGTTGCGGCGTCAGGAGGCGGGGGGTTGTGGGTGGGAGGTGCCCCAGCGTCAGGGACAGTGGCTTAGGGAGGGAGAGGCCCGGCATGGGGGTGGACGGGGGTGGGTGGGGTGGGTGGGCTGTGGGCAGGAGGGGCCCCACGTTGGGACGTTGGCTCAGGGAGGGAGGGGCAGGCAGTGGGAAGAGGCCTTTCCTTTTCTGCTAACATAATTAAACCCTCCAGCTTGTTCTCCATCAAGGGGCACGAGGGAGTGGGGAGAGAAGGCTGAGCCACAGCAACTTCAGGTGCTCGGGGAGGGTCTGGCGCGGGGCGGGGCGGGGCGGGGCCGGGCGCCAGGCACCTACCATGCGATCAGGTTTGCCTGGGGGTGAATGTCCAGGGCTGTCAGCCCCTTTACAATCTGCAGCACGTTCACAGACTCCGGCATCCGAGGGTCAAAGAAGCGCACGTCGCCATTGACACTAGAAGAGGCCACGGAGACCCCGGTGTGAGGGCCCTGGCCCTGGCAAGTCTGATTCCTGCTGACCCCGCACGCCTCTGCGGGCCTCGTAGTGCCCACGGACACACAGGCCCCCCCTCCAACTTCTTGCCCTCAAGCCAGAAAAGGCTCGTGTGGTGCTGCCCGGAGCACTCTGGCCCGTGTCTGGCCCCACCCCGCGCGGGAGCCCACGTGAAGCAGCTGCCTCTCCCCCGCGCACTTCCGGAACTATGTTTTATTTTTCTATCACAAACCAGGGGGGAGGAGCATCTCTTTGAGAGATGGTGGCTTTGTGACTGTAAATTACATTCCACCGTCCCTTGAGCAGCAAATAACTATTGGCTGCTCGCAGCGCAGTATTTACCGCCCGGCGGAGCTGAATTTACGCGCTGACCGAGGCTCCAGGGTGAGGCTCTCATGTCTGGCTGGGTGCCACCACTGCCCGGGCACCGTGGCCCTGCTGCCGTGTGAGGGAGGGAGCTGCCGGGCCCAGCCAGGGCGCCCCGGTGGGCAGGTGTCTGGGCCAGTCCTGTGCCCGGCACCCCAACCACTCTGCCCTGTGAGGCGTGGCGCTGGTGAGTGAGAACCATCAGCGCTCTCCAGCGTGCTCAACACCAAGGCCAAAATAAGTGAGGGAGAAGGATGCCCCGCCCCTTACCTCACGCTCACAATGTGGCCTTCCGGGTGCTTCTGCAGGTACGCCTTCACCACCCAGGCCGTGTGCTCGCGGTACGTCATGACTCGACTGCGGGGAAGGGGCTGGGTCAGGGTGGGCTTGGCCTCACAGGTCCTGGGACAGCTGTGGGCAGGTTCACAGAGGCAGAGGAGGGAGGGGTGCCCTGGAGTGGAGCAAAGCCTTGGACCACAGCGATGAGCTGCGCCGTGCTGAACTGTGCAGGGCTGTGCTGTGCAGGGCTGTGCTGTGCAGGGCTGTGCTGTGCAGGGCTGGGCTGTGCAGGGCTGGGCTGTGCAGGGCTGGGCTGTACAGGGCTGAACTGTGCAGGGCTGGGCTGCGCCGGGCTGGGCTGTGCAGGGCTGGGCTGTGCAGGGCTGGGCTGTGCAGGGCTGGGCTGCGCCGGGCTGAGCTGTGCAGGGCTGGGCTGTGCAGGGCTGGGCTGTGCAGGGCTGGGCTGTGCAGGGCTGGGGGGCTCTCTGGGCTTCCAAGGGAAGCCACCCATCTCACGGGGCTGGGGCGGGGTGACACTGACCACTGGAAGGAGCCCCGGGGGCCCCGGGTGGGGACGGCGGGGAGTTACCATTCGCTGAGCGCCATCCTCCTGTCATAGACGCGGATGGAGCCGTCGCCCAGGCCGGCCACGATGAGCGAGCGGTGGGAGTCGCAGGACAGACTGGTCACGCAGCTGTCGGCGCCCGTGGGGATGTCCTAGACCCAAACAGAGAGAGGTGAGGGACCAGCGCACTGCTGCCCACAGCACCTCACGGACACCTTGCTGGCCCAGGCTGCCCGCTGGCTTAGTCTCCACTGGAAGCTGTCACCGACCCAGGAGCCCGGGGCTGGGGCCCGGGCCGGGGCGAGGGCAGGGAGAGGGCAGGGCGAGCCTCTCAGAACTTGTCCAGCCTCGACCAGCCGAGGCATCTGCCCAGCACCTGCGCCACCAACCAAACCAGGCAGAGCGGAGCCCAGGCAGCCTGCGGGCACCTCCAGGGACGCCCAGCTCCCAGTGCCAATTAAACTTTCCAACAACATCTCCCTCTTTCCTGAAAAGAAAGACAAAGCATATTTTGTCAACATGGAGCCTTCATTAATTCTCCCTTAAAAACCTTCTTTAGGCTAGGCAGGAGCCGAGGAACAGCCCCAGCCCCTCGGCGGCCAGAACCACTGTGGAGGGCAGAGGAGTGCCGAGCGCCGGGCAGGAGAGCACAGGAAGTGCTTCTCCGATCGTACGAGGCCCTGGAGAGGAAATCCACACGCATGGGATGCGGAGCCGGGGTCTGTGTGAGTGCCAGAGACGTGGGAGGAGCAGCTGGCTCTTCCCCCAGCACCAGATGCATCCTGCACCTCTGTACCAACTGCAGCCAGGGGCCTGGGACAAGCCTGCAGACAGGGGCGCTGGCCAGGCCCCGGCCTCTTACAGGGAATGGAGCAGAAAATGAGAGGCTGACTTCCTGTGGGTTCAGGGCTCCCCCAAAGAGTGGAGGAAGCTGTGTGGCACCGTCATGGGCTGGGGTGGTGGGGGAGGGGGAAGGCACAAGTCCAGGAAGAATCACTTTGGGCTGGAGCCCCTGCCCGGCGGTAGAAGTGCTGCTCTGCCTCCACCAGCGGAGGGTGACCAGGCTGGCACCACACCAGCTCAAAGCACACTGCTTCCTTCCTGCCTGGGTGTCACCACAGGGCAGTGCCTGAGGTATCCAGGAAGACAGTGTCCCGAGCCAGGGCCCGGGCGCCTGTGGTCAGGCCCTGCACAAAGGAGGCGGGCACAACGCGGGCCTGGCAGGGCGGCCTGCAGCCTCCTCCGCTCTGTCAGGTGTCTTAGGCAAAGCCGGTGTTCTCGGATGGGGAAGGTGGCTCAGTGGTAGAGCGCTCGCCTCGCATGCATGAGGCCCTGGGTTCCATTCCATTCCTCAGCACCACATACACAGAAAAAGCCGGAGGTGGCGCTGTGGCTCAAGTGGCAGAGAGCTAGCCTTAAGTAAAAGCAGCTCAGGGACAGTGCCCAGGCCCCGAGTTCAAGCCCCAGGACAGGCCAAAACACAAGAAACAAACCAGTGTTCTCTGTCTCCTAAAACTGAAAATGACAGTGGCATTAAGGGTAGAAATGTTCAGCGGTAGAGCATGTGCTTAGCATGCACGAGGCTCTGGTTCAATTCCTAGCACCCCCTCCCCCCAGAATGATGCATAGTCAAGTAATTAGACATTCAATTTAAAATATTTCACCCTACTGATTTCTGATATTCCCTAATTTGCACAGATAGAACAATATTTGAAAATAATTAGGATTAGCATAGGCTTAATACGCAGGGTCAAAGGCACCCCAATGAGTGTGCAGGAGGTAGTCAGCTTCCAGAGGCTGCAGGTTCTGGTGCTGGGTGGGCAGCACCACCTCTCTCCTCCTCCCCGCCCTGTGCCGGCGGGGAGGCCATGGTCTGGCGGTCTGTGGTGAGCGGCTCTGTCTCGGAGGGCAGTGCGGGGCCCGTTGTGCAGCATGCCTACCTGCACCTTGGTCTCGCGGTCCGTGTCCCAGATGCGGACGATCCGCACATCGCCAGAGCTCATGAGGAGGCCGGTCTCCTGCTCCCAGTCCACTACCATCCCAGCTCCTGTGGAGGAAGCGATGCGGGGTCAGCCTGGAGCTGTAGGCTGCTTTGTTCTGGCCAATCGCACAGATACAAGGGGCACCTCCAACCCCTGAACCCAGCAGACGACCCTTCTTCCCCTCCAGAGCTTCTGGGGCTCTGAGGGCTGCCAGCAGACGGCCCTTCTTCCCCCCCAGAGCTTCTGGGGCTCTGAGGGCTGCCAGCAGACGGCCCTTCTTCCCCCGCAGAGCTTCTGGGGCTCTGAGGGCGTCCCTTCCCACCAGTTCTTAGCTGCTCTTTCCTGGAAAGCTCTGTTCTTCCAGAACTACCTACAGGCCTGCCCAGGCCAGTGGGTGAGCATGGCCAGAACAGGCGGGACCATGGAGACACCAGTGACGCTCAGGTGGGCACCCAGCCACGGCCCTCAGCACACATGGGTCCCCGGCCACGCACTGATGTCAGTGCCCCAGGCCTGGCCAGGGCCATGCTTTCCCAAGCCCCACATGGCTTTATAGCAGACACAGAGGCTGGGGACAGGTCTACCACCGTCACTGACCACGGCTCAGTAGCACGCAGAGGCTCAGTGGAGCACAGGCTCCCGAGGCTGACGTGCTCTTGTGGCCGCTGGGTGATGATTTGGGGAACAGACGGCCAGTGGGAGCTGGCCCAGAAGCCCTGGACCCCACCTCCCGGGGTCACAGCCCTCCTTCCAGAGGGGCTCGACGCCCCGGCACACCTCGCGTTGTTGGCAGCATGTCTGAGAGCCCCTGCCAGGCAGTCACCATTTCCGGGTTTTTTTCCAGATCAGCGAAATTCTTCCAGACCCTGATGGCGCCGTCATCTAAGGAGAGAGGAGGGGGCAAGTCTGAGAATGAATGTGTGTGTGTGGGGGATCTGGGGTGAGGGGCCTGGGACCCGCCTGGTCTCACTTGCACTGCACTGTCTTTTTACCCCACATGGCTGGAAGCCAGTGGCAGAAACATGTTTTTTTCTTTGGTCAGTCATGGGGCTTGAACTCTGGGCCTGGGCGCTATCCCTCAGCTCTTCAGCTCAAGGCCAGCACTCTACCACTTGAGCCACAGCGCCACTTCCAGCTTTTTCTGTTTATGTGGTGCTGAGGAATGGAACCCAGGGCCTCATGCTTGCAAGGCAAGCGCTCTACCACTGAGCCACCTTCCCAGCCCCAGAAGCTCGTTCTAAAAGAACTAAGAGCAAACAACTGCCAACCTAGGGTGACTGCCTTGGAAACTCTCGTGGCACAGGGAATGCCAAACGAGGATATGTCAGACCCAAACCAGAAAACCAGGAAACAGAAAACAACAGCAGAGAGAGACTCATGACTGTGAAGTAACCCTTCCAGCTGTCCTTCAGGAAGCGTGGCCTGGACTTGAGGAGAGGGCGGGTGAGCAGGCCTCCAGGGTCACAGGGTCAACCTGGGGCATCCTCCATCCTTCCCGTGCAATGCCCATGGCCCTGGGTCCCCCATGAAGGGAGGAGAGGCTGAAGGGCACTGACCGGGCACGGAAGGGCTGGGGAGGGGAGCAAGCCCTGTAACTGCCCGTGTGTATGCACCCCCTTTCGGCAGCACAAACCACCCACTTCTAAATGACAGCTGTCTTGGGAGGTGCGCCTGCCCGATAGGGCCACAGAGCCTCAGGACCTCGGAACCGTGCTGCTGCCCTCCACTGCCGGCACCGCATCCTCAGAATGGCGCATCTGCGCCCCCCACCCCCGCAGTCTGGCCGGCCCGGCCCACTCACCTGTGGCTGTCAGCAGGAGCGAGCAGTCCTGGCCGTTCAGGTACTCCATGGCGGTGACCCTCGTGTAGCGAGGGTTCCCGTTGTGGAAGTAGTCCAGCTTCTCCCCTTTCTCCCAGTCCCAAAAGCTGGAGCCAAGAAGACGGTCATTAGGGAAATGCAAAACCTCACTACTCAGGATGCTGAGATCTGAGGGCTGAGGTTAGAAGCCAGCCCAGATAGGAGAGTTGATGAGACTCATCTTCAGTTATGCACCAAAAAGCTACAAGTGGAACTATGGCTCAAGTGGTAGAGGGCTAGCCTTGAGCACAAAAGCTCAGAGTTTAAGCCCCAGGACCTGCACACACACACACACACACACGCACACGTAAACACAGGAGTTTCATGTGACTCAGCAACTACACCGCTGGGAATGTGCGAGCCTGGGAGGAAGCAGGTTTGAATGTTCACGCGCCCATGATCACACGCAACACTGTCCACAACAGCCAAGGGGCAGAAGCAACACAAGCACCCGATGCGGAAGCAGGCCGTGCGCGTGGAGGAGTAGTACACGACCATGCTGACACCTGCTGCCCCAGGGGAGCCCGGGGGACACGGTGCTGAGCACATCGGCCGTCCCCAGGGCACACACTGCCCGGCTGCACATCGGCCGTCCCCAGGGCACACACTGCCCGGCTGCACATCGGCCGTCCCCAGGG
>NW_012267223.1:258558-262691 GCF_000151885.1 Dipodomys ordii
GGGGGACAGCGCGGTGTCCGGGGTGGTGCTGGGTTGTGTGCAGAGACCATAGCTGGGGTCTGATGCGTGAGGAAGGGGAAGAGGAGGCTGGGCTTGCCTGAGACGGGGGAGCGGCTGCCACGGGACACATGGGGTGCAGCCCGTGCTGAGGCACCCCACGCGGGCCCTGCCTCTCCTCATTTGCTGCAGCAATGCGCCAGGCAGCGACCACTGCAAGCTGTGCTCCAGGCACGCAGCGGCCTCCTCCCTCCCCCGGGACGGCTGGATGCTAGCTTCTGGGTTCCTGGCCTCGGGTGTGGTGAAGTCCTGGGGATGTGGGTTACACAGCGATAGAGCACAGAGTCCAATTGTCACCCCAGCTCAGAACTGGGGAGCACGCGGTCAGCTTGCTGACCTTCGTGGCCAGGCATCGACCAGGCTCCCCTCCCCAGGCCTGCTCATCCGGAGACTTCCTCAGAGCTGGTGCATGGGGTGCTGGGGTCCCCAGGGCACAGCTCGTCTGGGGTCTGGATGTGGATCCCAGAGTCCTGGCCCCTTATTCCTGGCTAATTCCTGAATCTGTCCATGCTGCTTTAAAAAAGCATCCAAGACTGGGTAATAGATAAGCAAATTCTGGAGAATTCCAGTGAGTTCTTGGCGGTCCAGGCCCTGGCTCTGTCTACATGGCTGTAGATGGAAGGGCGAGGGGCCGAGTGCTGTCCTGCAAGGGCCTCTGCCCCACCACCAGGGGAGACCGCGGGGCGCAGTCACCCCCACAAGGCAGGTCTACCCCGGCCCCCTGGAGAGGTCCCAGGGCGATTTCTAGGAGCCACTTCCCATGACCTCCGACATCTCCTCCCTCACTCATGCTGATGAAGGTCGAGCTTCCCTCCGGCCCCAGAGCAGTGAGCTCTGCCGTCAGGGTGGCCGTTTTGTACACTGAAGACAATTGGAGCCGGGCCAGACACGCAGTTAACGTAAAACCTCCGAATCCGCGGTATTGAGTGCATTCATAATGCGCCATTCCAGCTCTGGCTGCACTCAAGGATGACCATCATTCCCCCTCAAAAAAAATACCCTGCCCTGTACCTCTGTTGCCAATGCTGCCCCCCCCCCCGCCCTGGTTCTGGCAACCATGTCCCCCTAGCTCTGTGGACTTAACTGTTCTGGGGTTTTCCATGCGAAGGGACTACTCGATGTGCGACTGTGTCTGGCTCCTGCCAGTTGCTTAGCAGTTGAAAGGTCTTCTGCGTGGTAGTAGGTATCAATGCTTGATTCCTTTTTAGGTTCAAATAATATTCCATTAGACGAGTATTTCCGTTTCCTTCCCTTCCTCTCTTCCTTCCCCAATAGCAATCTTATATAGCCCCAGCTGTCCTCAAATTCATAATCCTCGTCTTAAGTTCCCCAATGCTGGGATTACAGGTGTGTGCTACCAGGCTCAGCTCCCTTGTTCCCCCCGCGGTCCCTCCCCCATTTCTGAAAATGTCCTTGACATGTAAGGTTCCTTCTTGATGTTTATCCATCTTTTTCTTTCTTGGCCTCAGTTCTAGGACTGCCTTCGTCCTAAACATTTACCCCTGTTCTTCTGACTTGCTTTGTCACTTCAGATCATTGTTGTATGTGGTATTAGGTAAGAGTGTGGGTCTGTCACTTTGCATGGGGGCAGCTGATTGTGCTGGTACCATCTGAAGACTCTTCTCCACCCACTGACTGGTAGGGTCACCCTTGTCAAAAATCACCGCACGGCTGGGCGCTGGTGTCTCACAAAGATGTGGCTCAGGAGGATGAGCTCTGAGGACTGCAGTTCAAAGCCTGCCCTGGCAGGAAGGCTGCTGAGACTTCTTTCCGATAAACTACCAAAACAGCTGCAAGTGGAGCTGTGTGGTGTAGAAACCCTTGTCTTAAGCAATAAAGCTCAGGGTCAGAGCCTAGGTTCTGGGTTCAAGCACCAGAACCAGCACCAAAAAATAAAAAGGAATTCATGGTGGTCTCTGGTTTGTTTCTGCTCTCTACTGCCGTTTTACCTGGCCTGTGCAGTGGGTTTGACTATTGTAGCTTTGTAGTCAGTGTTGTGACCCACAAGTCTGAATCCCCCAACTCCTTTTCCCACCGGTCCTGGCTGTTTGGCACCCTTGGAATTTCATATGAACTTGAGGACGCTTTGCTTTTTCTGCCCGTGATGCCACGTGGGTTTTGTGAGGAGAGCGTTGATGATGATTGTGTTCTGGAACTCACTTTTTTGTTGCTTTTTTAGTTTCTTTGCTGTGTCATTTTTGTTCCCAAAGTTTTGTTAAACAACGAAACACAAAATGCAAGTTTCTGTGAGCTCGCTCCACTCTGCCCTGGCGGGAGCTGTGTCTGGTGGCCCCTGGGCGGGGGGCGGGGGGGGAGTGGCACCCGTATTCTGCTTGACAGGCCCCGGGCATGGTCTGACCCACCTGGGCATTTCTTCACAGAGCTGGTCCACATGGCTTCTCCTCATGGCCTCTGAGGGGAAGCTGGGCTCAAAGAGCACCAACCCCGGCGCTGTCCCCGGCGCTGTCCCCACCGCAGGCCCCCGGCCCCCAGGGAACCGGCTCCAGGCCCCTCCCTCCCTCCAGCTCCGCCCCTGCCCCTTCCAGCTGGAGCCAGGCCGGTCCAGTTCTCTCTCCAGGCTGCTGCTGGCGCTGTGTGGGCCAGCCAGGGCTCCAGGTTTGGGCCTCCCCCACTGCTGCCCATGCGGCTGCTCGACAGTCGGCTTCCGTGGCCCGGAATGACTCACGAGTGTCCGCACGTGGCCTCACCTGTGCTGGGGGGCTGGTGCGCGCCCCCTCGGTGGCGGCGGCAGCTGCGCCCTCCCCAGGGCCCGGGCGCCGTGGCTCCCAGCTGCTGAGGGCTGGGCAGCCTGGGAATCGGAAAGCTGACTCAGGGTCAGGGGCCGGGGGTCGGCCCTGCCCGGGGCTCCTCAGGAGTTCGCAGTCCCCGTGCTCTGGTCTGGCCAGCCAGTGGCCGGAGGCTACATGGCTGTTACCCCGCTCCCCCCGCCTGGCCCTCTGCCAGGCCCCAGGGCGCAAGGGAGGGAGGCCCGGAGGCGAGGCGCCCCCGCCCTGCTGGCCGGGGGGGGGGCTTCCTGTCTGCATGGGGGGCACCTGCTCCCCAGTACGCTGACCCCATTGACCCTGGCCTCCTCCCCATAGGAGCGGTGTCTGGTGCCCGTCCGCAGGGCCTCGGCTGTTGGGTGGACGCTGGGGCCCCAACCTCAGAGAGGAAGGCGTAGACAGACTGACGCAGGCAGACTGAGCAGACAGACTGATGAAGGCAGACTAGGGACAGACTGTGGAGCGGGCGCCATCTTTCCTGCCACTCTCAGGCTAGCTCCAACCAATGGGCGGTTAAGCGGGACCAGGAAGGGGGGGCAGGGGCAAAGGGGGAGGAGTGCAGGGTCACAGGCTACCACACTGGGGACACCACGGCCACCACGCACCCATGTCCAGTGTGAGCGCAACCCTGGGAGGCACCCAGCGGCCGGAGCCCTGGCCCTGCGCCAAGGGAGGCCAGAGCCCTGGCCCCGCCCCGTGGGAGGGAGCGGGCCCCCTGCGACGCCCCATTGGCCTCGGCTCAGCCCGGGGAGTCCTGCGGCTGGGGCAGCCTCCGGCCGCCAGCGGGGCGAGTGCCCCTGGGTCACCACCGCTGGTCACCGCTGACTCCGACTCACGTGGGCTGATCTCCCGCGCCCTGGACAGTCAGAGCGCTGCCCGGGCCTCCCGCAGCTCACGGGTCTCTGCCACAGGCACAGGCCGGTCCAGGCCTCCAGCCTCTGAAGCGCTTCTCCAGAGTTCGTCTGGAAGGGCTGGCATCAGGGCTCCAGCCTGAGGACGGGGGACCTGGCCGGCCCCTGGCTCTGGCGCCCCTTCCCCCTCGGCCTCCACGTTCCCAGCGGTGCGAGCCGCCCAGCGACCAAGGCTGAGCCTCTGGCGGTCCCAGGGCGGTCTGCGCCAGCGGTGTGAGTGTGTGGGGAATGGGGGGTAAGGTGGGGCGTGGGGGAGGCCTTGCCCAGAGAAAGCTCTGCGGCGCTCTTCAGGGATGGCCATCTCCGCCCCTCACCCGAGGTGGAGCGGGGGCTCTGGGCAGCGGGGGACCTGTGGGACCCCACTTCTTTTTTTTTTTTTTTT
>NW_012267223.1:273758-281976 GCF_000151885.1 Dipodomys ordii
CACACACTGCCCGGCTGCACATCGGCCGTCCCCAGGGCACACACTGCCCGGCTGCACATCGGCCGTCCCCAGGGCACACACTGCCCGGCTGCACAGAAAGTGGCCCTGTGCAGACATCCATGAGGTGAGCAGATGCGTGGACACATTAAAGGGTCAACACATGCAACTGCACAACCTTCTGACACGTGCTAGAGCACGGAGGAGCCGTAAGACATGCGAATCTACAACAGGCTGGGGGCCGGGCCGGGCTGCCGTGTCTCTCGCCAGGCCAGGGACTGGCGCGGCGGAGCGGGCATCAGTGTCTCCTGGGCTTCAGGGAGATGAGAAAGTTTGGAGATGGGGACCAGGCTGGATGTGCAGCCCTGAGAACCTATTTAATGCCACCTGCTGTGCAGGTAAAATGGTTGTGATGCCAAGTTCATGCACACACACACACACACATCAATTTTAAAAGAGAGAAAGACAGACGTGAGGAGCACGAGCTTTATGAGCTGGGAAGGAGGCTGGGCGAGGCTTGGTGTCAGTGAAGCTGCGTGAGCACACGGCCAGTCCCCAGGAGGGTGAGAGCAGGGGCCACGTCCTGGGGGGACTGGGTGGGGGAGAAGAGGCATGTGGGTTCTGGCCCCTGAGACCCCACCCGGAAGGAAGGTCCCGCAGCCATGCCTACCAGATGCTGTCCTTGTCGGCCACGGCTATGCACGGCGTGAAGGGGTGAAACTTGACCACGGAGGGGACGCCGGGGTTCCTGTTCAGAAAGATCTGGTCGTCCAGTCTGGTGATGCCTGCAAGAGAAACAGCATGCGCTGTGGCCGCCTGGTGCCTGTAGGATCAGAGTGTACATCAGGAAGAGCCAGTCAGCGCCTGCCGGGGGCCAGGAGAGGCGCAAAGGAAGTGGAAGGCAGGGAACACGAAGGGGCTGAAATCAGCACCAAGGAAGAGGGGGGGTCAGCCCAGTGTGTCTGTGGGCGCACCTCCACCTGCAGGGTGTCTGCCTTTGCTTGCTCTTAGACCTTCTGCTTACGAGGTCTGGAGGCACAGGAGGCATTGGCTCAGCATTCATGTGACATGCCAAGCAGTGAGGAGCTGAGTGTGAGCCGAGCAGAGGGGGAGGCTTTCCGTGTGGAGCCGCCCGCCCTGCGCAGCCGCCCATGCCCATGCCCCGCTCCAGTGGCTGGCCAGGAAGTCACATGACAAGGACAGAGCCGCCAAGTAAGTGGAGCCGTGGGGCTCGCATTCGGCGTCCAGGGGAGGGGCACCCGCCGGGTCAAGCTCGGGCTCCCGCTCCCTGCCTGCGAACCTCACAGCGGCAAGCCGAGCCTTTCGAGGCTACAGATGGGAGGGAGGTGCCGGGGCACGGGCTCCCCTGTGCCGGCAATCCTGAGGACTGGTCTGGGCCGCGTGGAGAAGTGGGGTTCAGCTGGTCCTCTCCATCCCCAGGCTGCCCCCTCCCCTCTCCACGCATGACCTTACAGACCAACTTCTCCTCCGCTGGCCTAGAGACTCCTCTGGGAGGAGCAGCCAGGGCTGGGCAAGGTTGAGCGTGCTCTGGGCAAGCAGCGGGGTCCCAGGTGCCCCCCCTCCACGGAGGGCCCCAGGATGGCCCCTCACCCTTCTGGATGACCTGCTGGGCCTGCTTGCGTACGCGCGTGTTCCTCAGGAACCGCCACTCCCGCTCCTTGCGGATCTGACTCTCCAGGTCGTGCTCTTCGGGGATCTTCAATGACAGAAAACAGCTGGTGACGCTCAGCGCACAGGCTCCCCGGCAGGGGCCGGGGCGGGCGTGGGGTGCAGCCCACGCGGGGCGTCTGCTGTCAGGCACGGCAGGGCTCACGGCTGACTCTGGGCTCCTGGGAGCTGTGGGCTGACAATGTGCCGGCCCCGCCGGCAGAGGCCACAGCACTGGCTTGGGTTTGTAAAACAGAACACTTCCTTTTCTTTTTAGGTCTAAGACTGGAACTTGCACTCAGTACCTGATGCTTTTTGCACTTTGGTTAGTGCTCTACCAACTGAGCCATGCCTCGAACCCCAGGACATTTCTAGTGGGTAAATTTGGCTGACTCCTGAAATATAGAAGAAATTAAATAAGATAAAACGCTACTTCCTCATCCTTGTTAGTGCAGACAGAGCCACTTCCGTGACTGGCCTAGGGGTGAGCATGGATCACAAATGCAAAGGCCGGAGGCTGCCTGTGCTTGTCATCCTCTGGCAGAGCAGGCACTCGGGATGGAGAGTGCCGGATGGGGCGGGCAGCCCCAGGCCTCTGTGTGAGTGTGGCTGGGGAAGGAGAAGCTGGCACGCGCACAGGTCCCTGCGCCCGGGCGCCCTGCGCCTTCGTTCCTGGCAGCGCCGCACAGCGCCTGCAGATGGCCACCCTCGTTCCCTGCCATCTTAGTGCGGCGTGTCTTTCTTTTCCTTCTTATAAATTGCAGGCACATGCGACAAAAAAATCAACAACAGCTCAGAGAGAACGCCCGAGCCCAACACAATGGGAAGAGGTGTCGAACGCCTCCTCCGGGTATGCGCTGGCTTAGAACAGCCCCACGATGGCAAATGGAACGGACTCGGATTCATGACAACGGCTGCACTTTCTGACAGTCCAAAGCTCATTAGAAAGGAAATGACAAATGGCCACTGACGTAAAGCAATAGTTCCAGGGCCAAGGCCTGAGCAAGAAGGGATCCTGTGCTTTCACAAATCCTGGTCTCTCAGGGAGTGGACCAGAGCAGGAAGGAAGCGGGAGGGGTGCAAGGCTGGAACTCAGGGTCCTCTACCAGCAGCACGGGGCGCGGCCTGGGGTGGAGCAGCTGCTCCCGAGGTGGGGGTGGACCTGGGGAAGCATGGGCTCCAAGGACGACCGTGACAGCCAGCCCCGGTGGGAAGGCGCGGGAGCGCGGGCACAGGAGGCTGGCAGGCGTCAGACAGTCTGGCACCTGCTCCGCAGCTAGAGCCCACAGGCCCAGGATGCTGCCCCGGGAGCCACGCGGTCCCGTGCCCAGCTCTGAAGCAAGCCTCTCCTTCAGACCCTGCTGCACTCCAGACAGCCTGGCCATGGAACCCCAAAGCAGCACCTCATCCCGAGTGCACCCGTCCTGGGGACAGTCAGCCGGCTGCGACCGCCAGGCTGGCCAGGAAGGAGAAAGGACGGGGCGGGGGGGGGGCGGAAGGCGCGGGGTGGATGGAGCAGGAGGAGGGGGCTCGAGGCACGGCCACGTGAAATGGCCAGTAACCATTTCCTCTAGCCACCCATCTTCTCCTCCTCCCTGCCGCCTCTCTCGGTTGAATACACGCTTTTTTGGTAAACAAGCGGCCAGGCCCGCGCAGCGCGCTCTGTGCGGAGCCCCTGGAGAGCTGCGGCGGCACCGTGGTGTCCCGTGCTCAGGATCATGACACGCCGGGTTTCCACACCTCCGGCCTTCTCTCAGACAGAAACCAATTACAGTCCCCAGGCCTCCCAGAGGCAAGGAGGCTGAACAACAATGAAGCTCTGCTCCCTTCCGGTTACAGAGATGCGAGGGGCTGCAGAACAAGGGAGTGAGGAACCCCAGGGGGCTGTGGGAGCGGCGGGGCGGCGAACACAAATGGGGCGTGGAACGGGTTGGGTCTTCTTGAGAATCGCGTGGATCCAGGCGTCTGGGACACGAGCCTAACAGGAAGAGGACTATCAAAGAGGAAAAAGGTTTGGGCAAAGGCACGGGCGAGGAGCCCACGGAAGGCTGCCAGCAGGTGCGCTCAGCACCCGGCACTGAGGCAGACCGCGAGGATGCGTGTGCTGGGCCACGCCCTGCGTCACGCCCCACCGCGCCACTCCACCCTCGGTCCACCCGGCCGAGGCGCCTCTCCAGCATCTCGGAGGAAGCACCGGAGCCACCCGGCTGCTGGGAGCCGAGGACCACAGAGGGGCGGTCAGCTGGAGCAGCTCAGGCGATTTACACTCACACGAGAACACTTACAGCTGAGGGAAGGAAGCTGGCCAGTGCAGGGGGCCACGTAACTGCTGGCCATGGGGACTGGTCAGAGCACACACCTGAGGATTCTGCCTCGTGCGGGCCTTGGACCTGCCCCTCCCACACAGCTGGGATTACAGGCGTAGGCCACCATACCCCTTATTGAGATAGGATCATGCCAATGTTTTGCCCAGGATGGCCTCAAACTTTGATCCCTCTTCTCTGTGCCTGGCATGTACTTGAGATTACAGGTGTGAACCACTAAGGTCAGCATGTAGGTTTTAATTGCTGTAATGTCTCTCATTCCGGTTTTGGCCTTTACACACACTGAGAAGTGTCTGCTTCTGTTTTCTGTGTAGAGCTGACAGACTGCTAAGGTTCAATGGAATCACCAGTTGTGGTGGTCAGACAAAGCATCTGACGTCACAACATAAAAGGAAGAAAGCTTGACTCTGGCCCAGGCTTTCGGAGCTTTCCATCCGTAGTCACTTGGCTCTCCTGCAGGGCTGAGGGGCAGGGCTGATGTGGACGGTAGGCACAGAGTGACAGAAAGGGTCAGGGACAAGGTGTATCTTTCCAGGGCACAAACCTAGGCCTTACTTCCTCCAGCCAGGCCCCAGCCCCATCACCTCCCAAGTTAGCCTCACTAGCTAGGGCCCGAGGGATAAGCCCTATTAAACTGTAACACAGGGCTGGGAAGGTGGTTCAGTGGTAGAGTGCTTGCCTTGCATGCATGAGGCCCTGTGTTCGATTCCTCAGCACCACATAAGCAGAAAAAAAAGCCGGAAGTGGCGCTGTGGCTCGAGTGGTAGAACACTAGCCTTGAGCTGAAGAGCTGAGGGACAGCGCCCAGGCCCAGAGTTCAAACCCCATGACCCACCCCCCCCAAAAAACCAAAACACCAAAAAAACAAAAAAAAACAAAAAAACTGTAACACAGCCAAACAAATCAGGCAGGAGGGTTCTTTGTGGAAAGGTTTTCAACTATAGAACCTTTGTATGGACAGTTCTAGTTCTTTTAATAAGAAAGGCTATCCAGTAAGTCTCTCTAAGCACGTACTGTTTTAAAATAGCAGTCGTGAGCTATGTGAACCACATGGAGAAGAATGTTGGGTTATCATCTGAAGGTAAGTTATATACAGAACATGGCCCTCTTGGAGCTTACAGACCCATGACACTGAAATATGAGTTGAAGAAAATAAAAGCTACACATCACCGCTCTAGGGACTCAATCCCACTCACCAATCACAGCTGTGGGGCCCAATTCCCCAACCAATCATGGATCTGGGGACTAATTCCCACCCACCAATCCTGGCCGTGGGTACATATTATGGTCACCCCAGGTCTCATGTTACTGTCTAAGTTGTATTTTATTTCCTTATGCGCACTTGAAACAGTTTAGAACTGGTGTTGTTCACTCTTTGAGGCCCCAGCTTAGCCTTAGTAGTATTTTTAGTTTACCTGTGAAACAGGAAAGTAAAAAAAGTCCTCATGCATTTTCATTACACACAATTAGATGATTAAAAAAAAAGAACAAAAAGAATAAAAAGCATACCCATATGCAGACACACTGAAAAGGTAGGGAAAAAATAAGATAAAACACTCTGCTCCCTCTTTTAAAGTTTAGAAAAGCCAGGGGCCAGTGGCTCACACCTATAATCCTAGCTACTCAGGAGGCTGAGATCAGAGGATCATGGTTTGAAGCCAGCCTAGGCAGAAAAGTCCCAATAAACCACCAGAAAACTGGAAGTGGCGCTGTGGCTGAAGTGGTAGAGCGCTTGCCTTGAGCTGAAGAGGTCACGGACAGCACCCAGGCCCAGAGTTCAGGCTCTACAACCGATCAAAAACAAACAAACAAAGCCGGAAGTGGTGCTGAGACTCAAAGTGGTAGAGGACTAACCTAAGAACTCAGGGACAGTGCCTGGGCTCTGAGTTCAAGCCACCTGATTGCCAAAAAAACAAAGTTTAGAAAACTTATCTACTTATGCAAAAGCAAAATCACTTGGATCTCTAGGTCATAAGGCTGTGCTCACAGGCAGCACGACTGCTACCAGTAAGAGTGTTTCCCATGCTCTCCTCACCGGCCCTGCGGGGGCCAGGCAGCCTATAGGACACTGCTGGCAGGTGTGTGTCCAAGCCTCCTCGGTGGAACGCACCCTCAGATACACTTGGAGGAACACAGAGGCAGGTGAGTGGGCACAGACCCAAGAGGTGTGGCACCGGCCAGCAGCACACCCTGCTTTGGCTCTGTGCAGGGCAAGCACTCATGTCCACCGTGTGGAGCGTTCCCAGTAAGTTCAGGCCCTGCTCTCTGGAAACTTCCTCCCGTCACCCACTTCTGTATGCCCGAGGGAGAATCGCTCACTCGAACCCCTGGGAAGGAAAGCATCAGGCTCAACCCTGGTCTAAAAGAACCCAATGCTGTGCTCTGCCCCATCCCTGCCCCTCCTCCCTTTCATCCAGGCGGATGGTGGGCAGCAGGCCATTTTCACGGACTTCAGAAGCTGCTCACTAGCGTCTCAGGAAGCAGCTTCCTGGTCAGCCCCGGGCCCGACAGTGGGAGAGGAGTGTGGGCTGCCAGGCTCCCACCCGCATGACCTTCGAAACTCCATTTGACTTCCAGAGACCACAGAGGGTCCTAAAGGACAACTCTGCCCCTTTCCCAGGTCCACCTGGGAAAGCTTCCCAGAGCTTGCTGATCGTCTGAGAAGCTTGTTTGCTGTGTGAGCGTCTGTGTTCTTTCCTATCTAAACCACAAGGGCTCGGTGAGTGGAAAGGGCCTTCTTCCCTCAGCGTGGGGAGGGCATGCTGGAGGCTACCAGGAGGCGGCGGCTCAGGGGAGGCCCACGGCTCCTGGATCTGGTGCTTGCGGACCCAGCCTGAGCTCCACACCTGGGTCAGGTCGTCTCTGCAGCTGTTAGTTTTTGTTAGTTCACCTGCTGTACCATGTGAACCAGACTCCAGCGTGTGTGCCAGGACCTGCCGTGGCTGGCTATCCTGCCGCTTCCACTTCCTGAGTGCTGTGCTGGCGGGCATCTGCCACTGCGCCCAATCAGTACCGGATGATACAGCCCTCCATGGTGACTTGCATGATTGTATAAGTAGAAACGGTAGAAGACAGGGATGTGCCGTCCTAATCGCATGGTTTGTGCTCTGTGACTAAGGTGTCCCCTTGGGGCCTTTTTCATAAGCGTCTGGCATTCTGTGCATCGTACACATAACTGCAATTGTTTTGTAAGTGTGAGTTTTGGCCCTGTTTTACAGTATTTTGTCACGAGTGTCTCTAGTTTGCCATGAGTTTTTATCTTATTTTGAGACAAGGTTACACTATCTAGCCCAAGAAGGCCTTGAGCTTGTGATACTCCAGCCCCAACCTCCTGAGAACTGGGATTTCAGGCATGCGCGACCATGCCTGGCTGCCGCTACTTTAAAGAACTGTTGAACAGCTCCAATATGATCTCCCCAAACACTTCATAGTGTTCTAACCATTCCGAATTGGACAGACACTCGTAGACCCCAATCCCCACCACTGAAAGTAATGTAGAGTCTCAGAGGCAGTCCCTGGGCTGCAAGCCTCCACCCAGTTCCTGTCTCGGGTGGGGAAGACCGTCTTACAGAGCGAATCCAATGTGTCTTCCCCATCAGCAAGCAGGGTAAGGGCCAGCCTGGCACTCTCCTGCCAGGGAATTAGATATAGTGCCACAAGAAGGTAAGGGAAAGCCAGGTGCTGGCGGCTCACGCCTGTAATCCTAACTACTGAAGAGGCTGAGGTCCAAGGATTGAGGTTCAAAGCCAGCCTGGGCAGGAAAGTCCATGAGACTCTTACCTCCAATAAACCACCAGAAAACCAGAAGTGGCACTGTGGCTCAAGGGGTAGAGTGCTAGCTTTGAGCTGAAGAGCTGAGGGACAGTGCTCAGGTCCTGAGTTCAAGCCCCACAACTGACCAAAAAAAAAAAAGGAGAAGGGAGAGGAAGCCTCCCCTTGTAGCTGTCTGTGCCCAAAACAGCATCTGGGTCACCATCCATGTCGCCAGAGTGTGACAGGAGGGCAGAGGCTGAGCGTGTGCGGCACAGCAGAGGGCACACTGCTCGCCTCCCCGCTCCCAGCTGGTCTAGTGGGGCTCCGTGAGGAAGATGACAGGGGCTCGCCGGGAGGGAGGAGGAGGCAAGCCCGAGGCCGAGCGGTCGGGGCACAAGAGGGAGGGGGGAGCGGGAGCGAGGCTCCAGGCCTCGGGTGCTGGCACCACGGGAGTGCTCCCCCCACGGCCCCCCAGC
>NW_012267223.1:296236-297034 GCF_000151885.1 Dipodomys ordii
GGGAAGGGATGGTAGGGGGAAAACAATGGAGGGGTAACAATGCTCAATAGGAAGTGTACTCATTACCTTGCTCATGTAGCTGTAACCCTCTGTATAGTATCTTTATAATAAAAAAAAATAATTTTCTGTTTAAGTCAATCCTATTCTTTCCAACTGTTCTTAGTTGAAAACGCAGATAATTTAGGTCACTTGTTCATTTTCATTAAACAATGCAAATGTTAACCTGGTTGAGCAGCCATTTTCCATAGGCTGGGGTCACATGACAGCAGACCGCGTGTACACCCACCCGAGGCTGGGTCTCCCAAGTGCCACTGTAGCTCGTCACAGAGGATGGCCACGGAAGTGGGGGATGGGGCAGCCCCAAGAGTCTGGCTTGTCCCAAGAGGGCCAGCGTAAGTTCTACTGGCCAGGTCAGCACTGGTGGACACCACATCTACCTGCGACGGAAAGCCGTTTATGTGGCCACATCTCTTGAGTTTAAAACACAGAATTTACTTGGAAGTTACTAGTATTATTGCTGCTTTAACGAGAAAGGGGGAGATGGAATGCCGTAGCATTTTAAAACTGCTACTGTTACGGGGTAGGGATAGAACAGACACCGGAGGGCGGGAGCTCCTGCCTCCTGGACCGAGTGGTCCTGGGGACATGGCCGGTGTGATGGTTCAGAGGAGCGTGAGGGAGCGCCAGGAGCAGTTTCCCCTGCGCACCTCCTGCACGCTTGAACTTCTATCAAGCAGTTGCGATTCTGATAAGGAATGATGTCTAGTTTCACACGTAAGAAAACCAGAAAGACGGGGT
>NW_012267223.1:297084-302771 GCF_000151885.1 Dipodomys ordii
CACCTTCATAACGGGCTGGGCGAAGTACCGGGAGCTCCAGTCGCAGAAGCCAGTCTGCATGGTGGCGCAGATGAAGCTTTTGTGTCCGGCAGCCTCGTCAGCGTCGTCTGCCGTCTTTGGGCATTCGGAAAGGAGGTTAGAAGGAAACACATTAGCTCCTTTCTTTCTGTTTCCTGTGTTTTTGACACAGGGTCTACTATGTAACCCGGGCTGGCCTTGAACTTGTGAGCTCCTATCTTAGCTTCCAAAGTGTTGAGATTACAGGTGTGACACACTGCGCCCAGCCCCGTTCTATTTTTTACTGGGCTGCAAACACTATTTTCACGTCGCTCATGGACACTGCGAGGTTTTGACCCTAGGGAGCAAGCGAGCAGTCTCGTGTCTGCTCCCCGTGCCCACAGCACAGGGGTGAGGCACTGGTGGCAGGTTATGCTGGGCACATGTGAGGGACGCTGCTACATGCTCTGCTCGAGCCCAGGGCCCCGCCGCCCAGCACAGCTGCTCCTCGGGCGGCCGCGCAGGGCCGCTGCAGCGCGAGAGTGCTTTACTCAGGCTTTCCCCTGGCTCTTCCCGACCGCGGGCAGTAGGTGTCTGGGAGCAGTCCCTCTCTGCATCTTGGCAGGGGGACCCGGCGGGTGGTGGGCTCGTCTCTTTCCTTGGGGCAGCAGCTCAGGTTCCCTGTGGGACTCTGGCGGGGGTGAGGGGACGGGGGGGCAGCTATCTGTTGCCAGCCGTGTGCTCCCAAACCGTGGCTCCTGCCTCACCCCTGCCCCTGGCCCTGAGTCAGGGCTCAGGTAGGGCACTGATGCGTGCGGGGCTCTGGCTGAGGCTGGCCAGCACGCGTGGAGACCTGCCGCTATCACGTGATGCTGTCACCAACTTGGCGAGCCTGCTTCTTGACTCCATCTGCAATGTGGCATCACTCCTTCGTTCAGCGGTGAGCCGTGCCTCTCCACTGGCGGGAGAATCACTGGGTACCCCTGCAGGTCCTGATGACCTTGTTCAGACCTCGTGTCTGGGAGTGACAAAGCAGCTGGCCCAGGCCAGACAGCTCTTAACGTGACTCCAAGAAACTTGGAGCGAGACACTTCCTCCCTGAGATTCCCTTCTCAACTTAAAGCTGTGTGTGCTGATCTGTGTCGACTAATTGAATGTTTACGGAAACACCAAACAACCCATTCAGAATAAACACTGTAGAGCAGCTGCCATATCAAGCGGAGGCAAAATGCTATTTACCCAAGAAGGGAAGACGCAAATTAACTCCGCGTGCGTATTTTGCTTGGCAGCATCGCCGAGACGAGCAGAGCAGGAAGTCTGCGGGTGAGACGCCCTGCGTGCCAGCACTGCCGGGCTCTGCGGACGGTGCCGAGCCAGGCTGCTGCCTGGGCGTCCCAGGGCAGGGTGGGTGCGGGGACACCACGCCCCAAACCCCGGGCCTCACCGCTCACCCTGGAGAAGCCGGGCCTCAGCACCCGGTCGGCACACCAGTGAGCATAAGCAGCCATGCAAAAGAAACAGCTGCCTTCTCTCCGTACCTGATCCGGGCCCTTGTCGAACATCTTCCGTGTGCGGGGGAACTGGTGGGAGTGGGGCGTGTACTGTGTGCCCGCAGGGCCTGCAGGGCCCGCGCGGCCGGAGGGCAGGTCTCGGCTGACGGGCTGCTTGGCCACGTCGTTGGTCAGGCTGCAGCTGCTGGTGCTGGATGCGGGCGGGGAGCCACTGTTGTCAGGAGGAGAGAACGCTACTGAGTGTCGCCACATGAAGGCGAGACCCAAGGCCCTCCCTGTTAGGTGTGAGGTGTCCTCCGCTGCCTGACTTCCCAATGCCAGTGGCTGACCGAGGGAGGCCCGTCACCCTGGCTGGCCCCGGCTGGCAGAGGCCCCTGTGCCCGGTGTTCAGGCCACCCACGCTGCTTGCCGAGGACTGGTCTGATGTGAGCAGGTGCAGCCCACCCTGTGGGTACCATGTGCGGAACCCAGGTTCTCTGGACAACCCCCCCCCCCCCAAGCCCTGGGAAACCTGGCTGAGCTCAGCTTTGCGTCGCCCTGGGCACGTGGAGGGGCTCCTGCCATAGGGCGGAATCCTGGTGCTCCGAGCACCCTGATGGAGGGCTGGGAGGGAAAGCAAGGCAGCCAGGGGCGGGAGCACCGGAAGGGGAGGGGCTGCGGGTAGGGCCCAGCCCCCACTCACCCGGCCTGGTGGATGTTCATGCCCTTGTTGGTCGGGCTGGCGGGGGCCGACTGCGTGAGTGAGGAGGTGTCCAGGATGCGCTGCGGCCGGGCGTTCATCGTGGCCTGGAAGCAAAGAGCAAGTGAGGCAGGAAGCCGGGGCGACACCCCGGCGAGGCTGGTGGCTGCTTCTCCATTGCTTCCGAATGGCGGGAGGTCGTCCAGCCAAGGAGGCTGCAGGCGAGACAGCGCCGGCGATGAGATATTCATTCACCCTTCTAGAAAGTGCTCTCCAGAACCAGCAAAGCCATGACAGTGCACAAGACCGGCGCTGCGTGTACAACAGCAGGAGGCCAATCTGACCCCTTCCCTTGATGGGCCTCCCCGAGGGCCAGGCCCGCGTCCCTGCCCATTCCGTCCTGGTCTGATGCCCAACACTTCAGCTTCGTGTGCGGCTGCACAGGGCCGAGAGCTCAGCCTTTCAGAGCGGGGCTGGGTGGTGCCCCAGGAAGGCCGCCAAGGCCCGGCGTGGGACCAAGGGTCAGGACAGACAGTGGCTGGCCAGGTGGCCCCTGGGGTGGCCTTGTGGCTGCCACCACTGTGCTGCTCCTATGCTGTGAGCCCCCAAGGGGCTCATGAAAATTGTGGGGGCTCGGGGTGGGGAAGGTGGGCCTGGCCTTGCATCAAAGGCCTGGAGCTGCGACTTGGGGGGGAATGCCCGCTCAGCCTGGTGGGCGCAGTTCAGGTATAGGACGGGGAGGCCGGGGCTGTGTGTGGCCTCCCGGAGTCGTGCGTGGCCAGCTCACGCTGGCTTGACACAGGGCGTTTCAGAGGGCACGGGCTTTATCTGGGGTTTTAACAGGATTCTGTGCAGATCTGGGAATGGAGCTGTCTGCTGGGGGATGGAGAGGTGGGAACCCAGGAGTGTTTGAGGTCTGGCCCTTGGCAGCCCTTGTGAGCCAAGGAGGTGAAGCTGGAGGATGTGGCTGGTGGGATCGGTGAGCCTTTGCGCTGAGACCACGGGCTCGGGGAGCGCCTGCTGGGTCGGGGGGGCCAGAGGCTTTTTAGTGGCAATGACCCCTCTGCCATGGATGGTCTCTGAGAGCCTTCTAGAAGAAGAGCAGGCGGTGCCTGGCCTGGAAGGCTCTGCATCGAGGCCCCTCTGGTCTCGTATTTCTAAACTTCGCTTCACCATGAGGAACGCTGTCCCCACAAGCGTGGCAGACAGAAGCCAAAGAGACCAACGACCAGAGGCAATGCTTCCCACCAGACCCTGCCCTTTAAACGCCAGCCTCCCAGGGCTGCGCATCCTTCTCTTGTTCCCTCCGGTCTTGTGACTTGGCCCGAGCTGACCTCCGACTGGAATCCTCCACCTCGCCCCTCCCAGCTCTCCCAGATACGCGCCAGGCGCCCGGCAGATTCTCATATTCTGATTACAAGAGTAATACACATTCTTGGTGAACTAGATTTTGCTTTGATATTTAAATCATGCAGCCAATTCTACCGGCATAATCTGACAGCCGAGTGATTCCTTCAGTCTAAAAGAGAGAAGGATTTAAACTTAGGCCAAGTTTAACACATGCTTTCTCAAAATTTCTGGAGGCAGTGGGTGGTGATGGGGAAGACAGAGGGCTTTCTGGGCTGGAACGGGAACTTCCACGAATCCCACGCCCTCCCCTGCGCCAGCGCAGCCTCCCGGGCTCCCGGCGGGCGCCTCTGGGGAAAGCAGCGTGGGCCTGGGCGCCTGCCTTGGCCTGCGGCTGACAGCCTGGGGGCAGCGTGCCCACACACCGGGCTGTGCCGCAGGCACCGGGCTGTGCTGCTCCTCCTGTCCCGTTCAGATGCCGCAGGTGTGACCTGCCTGGGGCGGGGGAGTTTTCAGGGGCACCGATGCCCTCGGGCCCGGCTCACCCAGGTTTGGGTCATCTGCAGATGTGAACAGAGCCCCCGTCAGGGAGGGGACCGGGAGGACAGATGACATGTAGGCAGGGGTCAGAGCTTGGGGACAGTCTCTCCTGGCACAGGCCCTGTCATGTGGGAGCACCCAGACAGGCAAATCTGACAGACCCCCCCCTCGCCCCCCACGGCCACCGGATTGGGGCTGGTTTGTGGACGAGCCCTTCCCCACGGGCAGCGGCCTGCCTGGAACACCCAGCCCCGAGGTACACCCGCAGCTGCACGCAGAGCCGGCAGCCGTGAGGGCGAGGCGGCGGCACCATGCCAGCTCTTCAGGGTGGCAAAGTGAACTCAGTCAAGAGCCAACCTTCGAGCCAGACCGCAGGCTCAACGTGACGCTAACGCTGGGTGAGGAGGGTGAGGAGCGGCGTGGCAGGGCCCACTTCTGCCTCCAGGCTCCAACCAGAACCGCATGAGCACAGAGCAAGCCTGACCCAATGCAGAGAAAAGCACCAGGAAGGAATCACAGAGGCTGGGTGGAAAACCACCCTGAGCCCTGAACGCCGGGCGCTTCAGACATGGTGCGGTTCATTTGCTTCCAATGATCTGGAGATTCACATGTGACTTTTTTTTTAAATCGTCGTGGGGCTTTAAACTCTGGGCCTGGATGCTGTCCCTGAGCTCTTCAGCTCAAGGCTAGCATTCTACCACTTGAGCCACAGCACCATTTCCAACTTTCTGGTGGATTACAGGAGATAAGAGTTTCAGACTTTCCGGTCTGGGCTGGCTCTGAACCACAATCCTCAGATCTCAGCCTCCCGAGTAGCTAGGATATAGGTGTGAGCCACTAGTGCCTGCTTAATATGGTTTTAGAAGAAACATGTGGGTATGATGATTAATCTGATTTTTGGTGACACTGGAGCCTGAGCTCAGGGCTTCGGTCTATGACTGATACCTCAGCCATTAGGCAAGCACACCCGAGGGGACCTGAGCATGGGCAGCACAGTCGGACAGGCTGGGGCTCAGAGGGAGCAGGAGAGGGAGAAGGGAGAAGCCACTAGCACAGGATCCGTTTCCTGGCTCCATGATGGAAACCTCTGAAACCACACGCCAGAGCAAATCCACCTCCTCCTGTGTTCATGCTGGCCCTTGGGGACCGCCGGGGGTGGGGGTGGGGGCGGGGGTGTGGGGGTAGGTGTGAAAGGCAAGGCTTCCGCCTCCTCCAGAGTTCATGGCGGCACCTGGGGGCCAGCTGGGGGGGGGGCAAAAGGCAAGGCAGGCTGGGTATCAGTGACAAGGCTGCCTTTGTTGTGGCTCTTGCTTTGAGATCTTGCTATGCTGCCTGGGTTGTCCTTGAACTCACAACTCTCCTGCCTCAGCCTTCTGAGCACTGGAGTGACAGGCGTGCTAATGACAGGTTTGCTCCAAATAGGAAACTAAAATATAGTTAAAAATAATTTTCTGACAACCAACTAATTGGGAAAAAATATTTACCAGCAATATATCAGACAAGGGGTTAACATCCAGTATATACAGGGAACTCAAGAAACTAATCCCTCCCAAACCTAACAAACCAATTACTAAATGGGCAAGGGAACTAAAGAGGGACTTCTCAAATGAAGA
>NW_012267223.1:304781-339766 GCF_000151885.1 Dipodomys ordii
GGGGGGGGGGGGGAAGGGGGAAGAGGAGGGGAGGAGGGAGGCAGCACTCAGGGAGAGAGTGCACAGCGCCGGGCCCCAGGGAGGCTGGGCAGTTGGTGTGTGAGGGGTGTGGGACCGGGGGAGGACTACTCCACCAGGAAGGGGCCCTGAGATCTGAATGACAGTCTGTTCACCAGAGTGACAATCCACAGGTAGGAAAAGAAAACTGAGGGGAAAATTCTAGAACTTAACAAGAAGACTGGGAGCTGGTTGCCAGTGGCTCACACCTATAATCCTAGCTAGACAGGAGGCTGAGATCTGAGGATTGCAGTTCAAAGCCAGCCAGGTAAGGTCCATGAGACTCTTATCTCCAATAAACCACCCCAAACTTGGAAGTGGTAGAGCCTGGACTTGAGTATAAAAGTTCACGGACAGAGCCCCAGCCCGAGTTCAAGCTGCAGGACCGGCACAAAAAAAGAGGATGGGGGAAGCTGGTTTATAATCTTCAAAGAATACAGGACTAAAATGAATGGCCTGCATTTGTACCTTAAGCAATTAGAATCAGCCCAGATGCCATAATGGAGGAATGGAAAATGTGGTATATATACACATTGGAAATGTATTCATCTTTTAAAAAGATTATACCACTCGTAAGGAAATGGAAAGGCTGGGAAAAAATTAAACTAAGTGAAGCAAGCTAGACCTAGAGAAACAAAGGTCGCGTGGTTTCCCTCATTTGTGGTAGCTAGACTGTATCTATTAATGTTTAAGTGAATACGCAAGTGGTACGTCAAGTGAAATGAATTACATGAAGCACAGGAGACCCTATGGAGAGCTCAAATGCTATAATCTTTTAGATAGACTAAGCCAAAGCCCAGTAAAATCAACACCAGGAAATAGGACTCGGGCCAAGGGGAAAGGGGAAGATGAATACAGGGGGGAAGAGCTCATTGTATCTACCATAAAATTAAGAAAAATAAGGGAAGGGGTAGGTTGAAGGGGGTAAAAATACTGAAGGGGTGACACTGATTAAGATATATTGTATAGCCGGGCGCTGATGGCTCACGCCTGTCATCCTAGCTACTCAGGGGACTGAGATCTGAGGACTGCGGTTCAAAGCCAGCCTGGGCAGAAGAGTCCATGAGACTCTTATCTCCAATAAGCCACCAGAAAACTGGAAGTGATGCTGTGGCTCAAGTGGTAGGGGGTTAGCCTTGAGCTGAAGAGCTGAGGGACAGCACCTAGGCCCAGAGTTCAAGGTCTACAACCACCACCACCACCACCACCAACAAAGATGTATTCATAAACTGCTTTGTTATATGGCACCTCCTTTGAACAAGTACTTAAAGCTAGTTCAAAAAATAAATAGCTGGTTGCCAGTGGCTCAGGCCTGTAATCCTAGCCACCTAGGAAACTGAGATCTGAGGACTGCAGTTTGAAGCCAGCCTTGGCAGGCAAGTCTGTAAGACTCTTATCTCCAAAAAATTACTCAACAAATTAAAAAAGCTAGAAATAGTGCTGTGGCTCAAGTGGTAGAGCACTAGCCTTGAACACAAAGAGGCTCAGAGACAGTGCCCAGGCTGAGTGCAAGCCCCAGGACCAGAAAAAAAAAAGTATATAAAGTGAAATGAAATATACACATGTATATATATATATAAAATAAAAAATATAATATGCAAAATATATACATACATGTAATAACATGAAAAAGGGCGATAGACTGAAGGTATGGCTCAAGAAGGACTGAAGTCCAAGTCGAGAGCCACCACAGCCAGCAAACTAAGCAAGTGGGCGGCCCTGCGTTCAGAAGCCCCACACGGAACAGAAGGGAGCCAGAAAGTAAGCGTGACCACCAGTAAAAGCACTGTGACGCCTGCCTGCAGGTTCCAGCAGGGGGGCGCAGCCACTTGTATACCTTTGACCGAAGACCGGTCCTCCTCTGTCAGGGGTGGCAACCTCTCTGACCCAGCACACAGCTTCGGGAGGGGCTCACATGGAGCTGGAGGGAGGAAGGGCCTAGCCAGCCACATCAGCCGAATCAACACTGCCGATCAACCGGGTGACGGATGGTGTGGCGGGATCGCTTTAGATCATTGGGAGGAGAGAGGAAATGGTAAGACCAAACAAGAGGCTGTTGCTGCAGGGGTGGAGAGAGAAGGTGGCTCACTGGGGATGGTAGTCACGGCAAGAGAACCAGATACACCTGAATGTTATTCTGAAGGCACAGTCAACAGGAGTTGGGAAGGTGTGATGGGGTACAGTGGGATGATGGTAACGGAGAAGATACCACAGAGCTCCCCAGGCAGACACCACCAATGACAGGAGTGACAGCAGGAACAGATTTAGAGACAAGATTGAGAACTCAGATTTGGCTGGCAGCTGGTGGCTTATGCTTGTAACGCTACTCACAAGGCTGAGACCTGAGGACTGTGGTTTGAAGTCAGCCTGGGCAGGAAAGTCCATGAGACTCTGATCTTCAATAAACTACCAGAAAAAAAAAATCTACAAGTGGAGCTGTAACTCAATGTGGTAGAGCATTAGTCCTGAGCAAAAGAAACTCAAGGACAATGCCTCGGTCCCAAGTTCAAAACCCATGGCCAGTATGTATGCACAAGTGCACATGCATGCACATGTGCGTGCACATACACACATGAATTCAGGTTTGGATGTACTTTTTTTTTTGTCAGTCATGGGGCCTGAGCTCTGGGCCTGGGTGCTGTCCCTCAGCAATTCAGCTCAAGGCTAGCATTCTACCATTTGAATCACTGAGCCACTTCTGGCTTTTTCTGCTTATGTGGTGCTGAGGAATCGAACCCAGGGCCTCAGGCATGCGAGGCAAGCACTCTACCACTGAGCCACTTTCCCAGCCCCTCCTCTGTCTTCTAAAATAGGAAAAGCCTGAAAGCAATGCTCTCATCTGCTGATTCTGCCCGAAAGTATTGATGTAAGCAACTGAAACATATGGAACTCAAATTTTAAAAAGCCTCTGGAAAGTTCTTGTAAAGGCAAATCTTCAGAGTGATGCTTATACAAATCAGAAAGCTTTAATTATTTACTTGCCCCATCGTTGGTTTTAAGCCTTCACCTTAATTTACAGATGATTGTGGAAGAAGAAATAAAATAGTTCACAATTTGAAAAAAAAATTAATATGGAAAAGCAGCAGGAAAAAAGCCAAACCAAAACCAAACCCAAAGCTAGTGACCTCCAAACTGGTTCTCTGAAAAAGTCTCCTTCAATGAGGCTGTCATGAACAAGAGCCAAGCACATGGCCAAGGACATCACTACAGACCCTGCGGATGGGGAAGGCCACACAGAATAATGCCCCTGAAGATGCTACACCTAGATGCAGCTCAGACACTACTATGAGCCTCTAGATGCAGCTCAGACACTACTATGAGCCTCTAGATGAGCGATGTCTGTTGGAACTCCATTTTATTCATGAACTTTTAAAGCCATGGTGTGCAGCCTTTAATGTGCCGAGAGCTTGTTGAAAGCAGAGGCGCCAGGGCCCCGGGGACACCGGTGGGAACACATACCTTGTAGGCAATGCTGTTGAGCACCTTCATGGCCACATCAGAAACATCTGGATAGGGATCAGCCGCCAGATGCAATAGGACTCTCCAAATCTGAGTGTAGACACTATTGAAAGAAACACCTAAGAAAGAGAAACATTTTAGTAGCACAGGTTGGCAGCTTCTGAGTAGCTTTATTTTGTGACATCTAACATCAGCATCAGCAGGGGTGCACAACTGATCTGATCTCAGCATCTGGAGGGGTGCACTATGATCTCAGCAGCAGGCAGGGTGTGCTAATGAGCTGGGGACGAGGAGGGGTGTGTTAATAAGCTGGGGCTGCACAAGAAGCTCCCCAGCTCATTACCCTGTAATAGGCCAGGAGCAGACAGCCTTGGTTTTACAGGTCTCATCGTCTGAGGCTAGATATTTCTAACAAGAGAACTGACTAGAAAAGGTTAGGATTTGCATTTGGTACGCAGTAGCTGGCTGAAGAGCACCACTTGGTCCTGGGTGTAGCATTTGACCCTATGTTCCAGAATTCTCGGAACAGCTGGGCATGGTGGAGCACACCTAGCACCTCCGCAATCAGGAGGCTGAGGCAGAAGACGCCAGACTGATGGGCCAGAGTAGTAGCTATCTATCTATCTATTTCTATCTAGTTATATCCATACTCTATCCCAAACAATAACAAGGTTCCCAGGGGCCACCCTCACCCCCACTGCATGCCAGGTGTGTGGGGTACAGGGCTCTGTCACAGCCCTTGTGCACTCAGCATGTGCCCTGAGCCTGAGCCTTCCTGGGCTCCTCTGGTCCCCACACTGGCACTGTTCTGAGCTCCTAGGAAAGCATGCAAGTGGCACATGACAGGCCCTCTGCCCCCGAGTCTCCCCACTTGTCCACAGCCCTCAGTGCAAGGCTCAGGGCTGCACAGGGCACGCAAACAGGTGGGGCAGGTCTGCCAGGGGCTCAGCTGACTGCAGAAATCCTAGTGAGGATCCTGATGGCTCAAAGGCGGGAGTTGCCTCTGGCAGAGCAGAGGAGGCTGGAGGCCGGAGAGCACTGCTGCCCGCTGTTTCCAGGACAGAGCCTGGTTTTGAAGGGGAGGCAAAGAAGGAGTGCTGAGAAGGCTTGGAGAACGCATGAAGCCTAAACACACAGAGCCTTTGGAGCGGCACAACTGGACCCAGATATCCAATCGCACGCAGCCTGCACACTCAGCATCAGGGGTCCTGCCTGGGAGCTGCTGGAGCCAGAGGCTGTGGTGCTGGGCATACCATGCTGGATGGGGGAGGCAAAGAAGGAACGAGGAGCCTCTGAAGAGGCTGCTCAGAGGGCAAGGCCGGTGTGGGTGAGTGAATGCTCAGTGCCACCTGTGTTCCATCCAAGCCGGGCCAGGAGAGCCAGTGTCACAGGGGGAGTCCTAAGAAAAGCACCTCTGGGGGTGATGGCTCCAGCGGTGGTGACTCCAAGTCCTATAAATGGTGCTTGTATGGTGCATTCCGGTGCGGGGGCCCTGCGCTGTCCCATGCACACAGCCCCGCTCTCAGGAGCCAGGGGGCACGTGGGTCAGGAGACCAGGCTCGGGGCCGACCTCCACTTCAGTGACGTGAGATGCCCTGCCAAGCCCTCCAGCCTGATTGGCAGTGCAGCTGCCCAATAAAATCCCTGTCTGTCTATCCATTGTTCTCCTGTGCTGCCGCAACTCAGCCACAGAACAGAAGCCTCGAACGCAACCCCAGACTGATGAACAAAGTCTGAGGAAACTGTGGTGGAAGCAACCCAGGTCTCAGGGGCAAACTCCCCTCCAGGCTCCTTTCCTGCTCCAGTAGATGCCCACGTATGGGGGCCGGGGGGGGGAGGGGGGAGCAGCAGCCGTATCTTCAAGAGGATGGGGGCAGGCAGGGGGAGCGGCCGGAGAAGGAAGCGGGGTGCGTTCTGCCTCACTTAAAAAGAAATGAAGCAGCCCCTGGGACGGAGCTGGGAACGCCCTCCACCAACAGCCAGCGCTCCAACAATGAGCGCCTCAGACCCCTCCTGCCTCTCACGTTTCCAGGCTGGCAGCGTCCTCGGCCCAGTGACGCATGGGAGCGGCTTCCTGCGAGGCGCGCCAGCCGGGTGCACGGAGCTGTGAAGGTGTGATGCCACCGGGAAAGCGGCTTGACTCAGCTGGCAGACCCTGTCACACAGCACAGGGGGCGAGGGACAGGAAGGAGGCATGCCCGCGAGGGAAGGAGGGCAGGAGCAGCGTGAGGAATGAGTCTAGACTCTCACACGCAGATGCCAAGCGCCCCTAAACCCGACGGGGGCGGGGGCCGGGCCGGGGTGGGGGTGGAGGGCCCCAGCTCTGCCCTATTGAAGCTGTGCAAACGGAGGCGTCTTGCATTAGGTGGGGGTGACAGATGCCGAGGCTGAGGGGCAGGTGGCCGGGGTCAGGGTCTCCGGAGAACCCTCCAGAAGGCCTGGCGCAGAGGGTGATGTGGATAGCTATCATCGCCAGCTCTGGGGAATTTACAGCATGGTGCTGCCTTTCTTGTAATTGACTTTTATGTCACTACCGTCTCTGACTTCAACAGACAGCATTACTCATTGGCAAAACCAAAACTGATAATGAGTTACACCTTTATTTCACTTCTTTTTGGGGTTTGGCCACTGTAGGGTTTCTATCACATGGTTGTCTCTCTCTTTTTTTTTTTTTTTTTGCCAGTCCTGGGGCTTGAACTCAAGGCCTGGGCGCTGTCTCTGAGCTTCTTTTGCTCATGGCTAGTACTCTACCACTTGAGCCACAGCACCATTTTCAGCCTTTTCTGTGTATGTGAAGCTTCATGCCTGCTACGCAAGCACTCTACTACTGAGCCACATTCCCAGTCCCGCTGTCTTGCTTTTAAGTCTGCCTTCTCTAAAACGGAACTTCCCCCTCCTCCCAAAGTCAGTGGTCACAGGGCTGAGTAAGGACACAGGTCCTGTCCTGGGGGCGGCGGGGCTGGGAGGGCTGGAACTGCGGGCTGAAGAGCTGCCAGCTACTCGCAGAGCTCTGACTACGGAAGGCTGATTTTCGTGTCTAGACTGGAAGTAATAAAAGACCATAACAAACGTTCTGGGATTGATTTTTTCCGAGCAGCGGCCACCGCTTTCTGAACAGCATATGATGGAGGGAAATTGCTTAGGGCTGTGGCCAAGTCTAAACTCTGGAGCCCCAGCGGGCCCAGGAACCTCACTGGAGGTGAGAGCCGTGGTCCTCAGCCTCCAGGGGTGGGCAGAGTGGGGTCATGCCTTCCCATTGGGTGTGGGTGGCCGAGAACCTTTGAGCTTCCCTTGGAAACAATTCCTAAGGCTCAGGATTTCTGTCTGTCCCTATGTTGAGACCCCTTCCTGCCCTGGTGACTGGGTGACATTCACCTCTCCAGGGCTGAACCAGGGCTCAGAGGGGTTTTAGGGAAACCACCACAACCTGCTCCACCCGCCCGCTTCCTGGGCCCTGCAGCGCTATGGTCGCCCGCAGCTCCCCGCAAGCGCGGCGCCCTCAGTCCCAGGGCCACTCCCGTGGGGGTGAAGGCCGGGTGGGAGCCTGGGCCGTTCGAGGCCAGCGGCTTTCTGGCGGGGCCCGGGCGCCCGTGGCACGCCGTCCTTCTCACGGGGCTTCCCAGGGGCTGGCCGTCACGTGACATTGCCCACCCATCTGCTCATCCTCTCACTGCCCTTTTCTGGCAGAAGCGGGGAGAGGGGGCTCCCCTGGCCGCCTCCTGGCCAGCGTTAACAGTGGGCCTGCGCTCCTTTCAGCCAAGGCCCTGTGATCGCAGGAGCCACAGCTGCAGGGCCTCAGGGCTGCGCCCTGCGACAGGGTGCAAAGTTTGACTCTTGGGAAGGGTCGGAGGTTCCCCTGGACTGGCAGGGAGCGGTGGGTGCTGCAGGGCAGGGTTCGGCTAGCTCCCCGCTGCTGCTGGCCTTTGGCGCCCTCCTGCCCCGGCAGCAGCTCTACCTGGGACTGGTTGCCATGGAGACGGGTTTTCAAAATGCTGTCACTGGTAGAGCTGTGAAAACGCCGGTCCTGGCTCTGAGGCTCAGGACCTTCAGAACAAGATTTCCATGCTGAGCCACAGGCTGGAGGCTGCCACACCTCTCTGTGAGGTCCCCAAACAGAAGCAGTCTCGCATGCCTGTCTCTGACAGAAACAGAGTGACAGGCCTGGAGCAGAGCCTTGGCGGATGGAGCTCAATGGAGTGGCACTGCATGCACGCTGGGCACACTGCCAGGGCAGCAGGAGGGGGCAGCGCGGTGGGCTCTGGACACAGGCCGGCAGACCCTCCCTGCGCACTGTCCACCCTGAGCACGGGGAATGTGAGGAGGAGGGATGGGGCGAGGCGGAAGGGCAGGCAGGGCTGCTCACCGCACACCTCAGCAGGAACCACTTCACAGTGGAGATGTGGCGGAGACACTGCCCAAGAAGAACCCCTTGCTATGAGCTGTGTGGATGGCAGGGGCTTGGGTCTCACACACAGGGCTGGAAACCACCCTGGGGTGCTGTGGAGATGCCTGCTGAGTCCTGCTGAGAGGCGGAAGTCAGCACTAGGCTGGACTGTTCAGGAGAGCCAGATGCTCTCCAGCAAGTGGCCGAGTGTGAGCTGAGATACTGCCCGAGCCCTAAAATGGGGAAGGACTCATTTCGGGTTACACTTGGCTGTCAGATCTCAGATGTGGGAGGTCTGGAGGCCTGGGATCCAATTCGGATACACCGCCCTGCCGTGGCCTGGCTCCTGTGTGCACGTGACTGCAGGAGGGCGGCAGGGCACACGCGTGACCCTGGTGGGGAGGCAGGGCGGAGGCAGGGCCGGGGTTTCTGGAAGGAGTGGTCTGGGGAACAGATACCAAAATGCCCATATACTAGGTTGCCATGTCTGTGCAAGCTTCTTCTGCAATATGCAAGAGGCTGAAGAGACTGCTGCTCTTTGGTTGAAATGAAAAAGAAACTAGCTGTCAGTGGGCAAGGGACCCTGTGCACCACGTGAACACACGCTCACGTGAGCAGAGTGGCTGTGTGGACACGGCAGCCGCAGCCGGGTGAGCGTGCCACCCTGCTAACTAGGCACGGGGCTGATGTTGGAGCAACGTCGCATTGTGGTCTTACTTTTCTTTCCAAAAACTTAATCTAAAAGTATTTCCCTTCTAGTTTTGAAGGATCTGAAGGACCCAGAGGGAGCTGAGCGTCAGCGTGAGAGCGGGGGGTCAGGATGTGGGTCCCGCTCCCTGGACACACAGGCAAACTTGTGTTCTCTCCTGTGTGCAGACAAAACATGACTCCATTCTCACACCACCAAGGCCAGCGAGGCCTCCGTCAGGAGACGAGTGAGCGGGCCGGGCCGGACTTCTAAACCCCTGACCGGAAGCGTCCGTTGCGCAAGCGAGCACCGTGCTGACTGCGCAGGGGAAGCGGCCTGGGCCTTCGGCAGCCCGGCAGCTCCGCAGGCTCACCCATCAGCTCAGGCCCCGCGGGGCACGTCCTCACGGGTCCTGGGCTGACAGGTGGCTTCGGGAAGTCTCAGCTCAAGTTCTACCACCAGGGAGAACTACCATCAGTGCGCCTGTGACCTCACTGACAAAAGGCACGTGGGAGGGTTAAGAACAACCCGGATAATTGTGAAGAAAAAACTAGCTGGGGACGAAGCTCCGCAACCATCCCCGTGGGTGGGGAGCCGTGTGTGGGACGGGCCCACGCAGGCCTGGGGGAGGCTGCAGCGGGCCGAGGCACTGCCAGCCCAGGAGGAGGGGCAGAAGACGGAAAGCAGCCAGGACCCCGGGAGCAGCGACGGGAAGAGCAGAGCGAGCCCCGCCTTGCCACAGAGACAACGCTTGACGTGAGCTTTTTGTTTTGTTTTTTGACAGTCCTGGGGTTTGAATTCAGGGTTTTATTGCTTGTCATGAAGGTGCTGTGCTGCAAAGCCATGCCTCCAGCCTGTCTCATACTGGTTATTGTACACATAGGGTCTTCCCGCCCAGCTGTGCACCCCTGGGACAGGGCCCTCTAATTTTGTTAGGCTTTCTGTCACAGCCAGGCCCCATGGACTTGGCTGCCTGGGTTGGCCCTGAGCCGGGATCCTCCAGATCTCACCCAGGGGGCTTTCGGGAGCAAGCCTCTGCCCTATGAGGAGGTGCTCAAGCCGCTGACGCTGCGCGCTGGTGAGCATGGCACTGCTGGGCATGGGACGGGACCCCGCCCACCGCTCTCCTCAGCCCACACCGGCAGGATCCCTGGGGCTACGCATTTCCCATAGGAACCAGGGCCCAGCCCAGGGAGCTTCTCTCCCCACAGAGGGCAGGCGGTGGCAGCCGGCAGCCTTCCTGCACCACACGGGTGACCAGCTCCCGCACCCCGACAGCGCGTGATACTCCACAGTCCGATGCGGCCTCAGCTCCCGAGACCCGTGCAGCACTTCTCCCACTCCTTCACTTCCGCCTCATTTCTACCTTTCCTTGTCCAGCTGGGGTAGTTTGGGGCCGTCTACCTGACGCAGAAGGCCGTGGGGCCCGGGGAGGGGCCGGGACTTACCTATGAGGGAGTTGAGGGCCGAGTAGGAGCTGACGCGGCGCATCTTGTCGATGATCTCGAAGGACAGGATGTACTCCTCGTTCTCAGGGCTGCCCAGAGTGCTGCTGGTGCTGCTGCTGGTGCTCAGGTTCCCCGGGGAAAACGCCACGGAGCTGCCCGCTGGCCAGAGCCCAGACAAAGCAGGTCAGGACGGGTGGCACCCAGCACCACCCTCCTGTGGTCTCAGTTAATGAACAGCCTGAGTGAAACATGAGCTTCCTCTGAAAGCAAAGCTCACCACACAAATGCATATATATGCTGACACTACATACACACTCAGACACGTGCATGTGCACGTGTGAAGTGCACACACCAACAAGTATGTGCACCCTGGCTGAATGTGTGCACACACCAGACACCTATACAGATATCCACGTGCACGTGTGCACTCACTGGTGCAATCCCCGTCCCCCATCTCTGGGAAGTGGGGGATGGCAGCCCTCGGGGTCCCCGAGGTGTCTCTTGGCAGGTCGTGGCCACCTCCCGCTGTCCCGGGCACTGACCTGTCCCTTGCCTCACTCTAGGGCAGAAGGAAGCTTGGGCCACGCTCACGGCAGACAAAGGGACGGGCAGAGGGTGGGGATTGAGATGCAAGTCCCCCAGGGGGTCACCCCAAGTCCTCCCAACCCCGGGTCTCACATTCTTCCGTCAAGCTGAGATTCTGCAAGGATTTGTTCAGGCTCCTGGCTGTGGTGACGGCTCGGATGTTCCCATAGGAGCTCACAGAGCGAAGTCTGGGGGTGCACGGGCTGTCTCGCACTGGGGTCAAGCTCCCACCCTCTAGGAAAGCAGGGAAGGCAGAGAGTTAGGCTGGGAGGTGGCTGGGAGGGCTGAGTTCACAGCAGGGGAGTGGTAGAGCACACAGTGGGCATCGGACACTCAGTGTGGGCCCTGGCCGGACAGAGGAGCAATCAACAGCTGCTCTGAGTGTGACCCATGCACAGGACGTATGCCCAGGAGCTCGCCGCCGCTGCCGTGTCCCAGAGAGGGCCTGGGCCCTGGGCTGCCTGCGGGGGCAGGGAAATGCCCAGCACAGAAGGACTGGGCCGCACACCCCCTCCTTTCACTCCTGCCACTGCCTTTGCGATGGATCACGAGCCTTCTTTCCTGTGAAGGGGGGAGGGGCCCACGGTGAGGAGATGTGCGTGGAAAAGAAGACTCTTCCCCAGAGAAAAGGATGACTGTGAGGGGGGGGAGGCGCTTCCGCTTCCGGACGTGTGAGGGAGGCGCTTCCGCTTCCCAACGTGGCTCACAGCGCCTGATCACAACAGGGTGCCACCACTCATCTCGGGAAGATGGCTATGTTCTTTTCAAGCCCCTCTCAGAGCAGTAGCCATGCTTCAACATTTCCACAAATCTGATTTCTAAAAACGGTGAAGGGAAAGAGCAGGGGGGTGGGCATGGCCCTCTTCCTGCCCCTTGCATTCTGCTAAAGTCCTGGGGGAAAAAAAGGGACATGAGGGAGACCCCAAAAGCTCAGACGTGGCCCAGCTGACTGGCGGCTGAGGGTGCTGGTGAAGGAGGGGCGTGGCCGGGTGCGCAGGAGCTGCTGTACCTGTGGCCGCCGGGGAAGGCAGGGGGTAGTTCTTTTCCTCTTCCATGAACTGCAGGGCCACAGTGCAGAAGTTGCTCTCGTACTGAACAACTAGGTGGCTCAGAGCCACCACCAGCTCCTGTGGAGGGGGAGAAGGGGCGCTTAGTCTCGCTGTCCCTGGCTGGAAACCACCTGGACAGCAGACCTGCTGATGCCTAAGCTGTCAGCAGGCAGAGGCAGGTCAGAGCAAGCCTCCCGCAGGCATCTGGACCCAGAGCAGAGGCCTCTGGGGAAGCAGGGTGTGCCTGGGTGGCAGGCGGAGGCTCCTGGAGGGCCTGCCTAGCATGACCTGTGCACCTGCTCTGTGCACCTGCCCTGCAATGACACAATGAAGCCACGGTAAGAATCACACATCTTGGCTTTTCCTTTATGATCTGTTCTGTGGCCTTGGCCAAAATTGCCTATCTCCATTGAACTGGCAGCCTGGAGGCCAGACGGGGCAGGACACACCTGACAAGCCGGCACTGCTCTCCAGCAACTACAAATCTTCTGCAGCTCTACCAGCCCCCAGCCTCTGAGAGGGGAGGAAGAAGAAAGATCTCCAGCCCCAAAGGCTGCTAGCACGACTTACATCTCCTTCAGCATGCTCTGTGCAATGGTGTGCGTGCTCAGAGATCCGACCAGTCCCAGGGAAGCAGAGAAGAACACGGAGGTTTATAAGAAACAAATGCTTTCCACCATGTTATTAAAACCATAGACAACTTTATCTGCGTTTTATTCACTTAAGATATTTAGGCGAGAGAGAGTCCTGTGCTTGCTGCGAGAAGCCCCGGCCCTACAAGCCAGAGGCCTCGACTGAGGTGCTACGGTACCCAGGAGCAGGCCCGGCGGGCTCTCCCTTCTCATCCTGCCAACTCACAGCTGCCTTTCCCAGTGCTGGCTCTGCCCGGCAGGTCTGAGGGCTGCAGCCAGAGCTCTGGCCTGGCCTCCCTCTCTTCCCACCCTGCTGTGGGTGCCCAGAGTGGGGTGGCGGCATCTCTTCACAGCCAGCGCCCTTCTCCACTGGGGGCGTCCAGCCCGTGGGCCATGGGAAGGCCGGGACACACACACATGCTGTCCACTGTCCACGGCCTGTCTGCCTGCACTGGTAATTTTATATGACCTGCAAATGATGTTATAAATATCTACACAGCCTCTGGCAGAAGGTAAGTTCCCCCTACTGTCCTGCTCTGCTCTGCCTGTGCCAGGAAATCAAATGCTCCCCAGGGAGAGCCTCCGGTGAGCCGGCCGGCCCCTCCCACGGCGCGAGACCACGCTCACAAGGCACGCCCTGCGCACACGGGCCGTCACTTCCCGGATGCCCCTGCCCAGGCGCTCTCCTCTGCCACGGCCCCTGCCCTGGCTTTGAGTTTGCTGGACCCTCAGCCAGGAGAGGCCCCCGTCCCCAGCGGTGCCCCCCAGGCTCTGTCACTCAGTCCTCCATCCAACTCTACTCAGTCCCCTCCACACGCCCACCCCTCCTGCTCTCTCTTCTGCAATGCACCTCCGGGGAACCGCTTGCTCTCTGAGATGCAGGGCCTCAGACCCGCTGGGCAGACGCTCTGTCACTGAGCAACACCCACCCCAGCCTTCAGGAGAATTTCCCGAGAAGAGCAGGTTTGGGTCACGGACCATCAAGCCTCAAATGAGGCCTGGCCCACAGTATTTTCCTTAATAGTGCCAAATGCGCTGAGCTTTGTCCTTCAGACCCATGGTGATCCGGGGGAGACCAGAGTCCGTGCTCCTCCCAGACTACTGCGGCAGGCGGACCACTGCCTTGTGATAAGGCAGAGCCCAACGCAGGGACCAGCTCCCACACCACAGGGACCAGCTCCCACACCACAGGGACCAGCTCCCACACCAAGTCCTCTCCTCACACGGCTGCCCCCCGGGCCAGGCCACTCTGTGGTCCAGCATGTGCTACCTCAGGTTCTGTTTTTTTTGGCTGGTCATGGGGCTGAACTCTGGGCCTGGGCGCTGTCCCTCAGCTCTTCAGCTCAAGGCTAGCGCTCTACCACTTGAGCCACAGCGCCACTTCCGGCTTTTTCCGCTTATGTGGTGCTGAGGAATTGAACCCAGAGCCTCATGCATGCAAGGCAAGTGCTCTACCACTGAGCCACCTTCCCAGCCCTGCCTCAGGTTCTTTCTGTACGCTGAGTGTGGTGGCCCAGAGCGATACCCCTGCCACTTGGACAGTACGGAGCGGTAAGGATCTCTGTTCAAGGGCAGCACAGGTGGTGAGTAAGAGAGACTCCCGTCCAACAAACAAGGGGATGTGGTGGTTTATGCCTGTAATCCCAGCCGTGTGGGAAGCTTGTCCTGTGGTCCAAGGTATGAGTGTGACCTGGGCAGAAATGTGCTGCTCTATCAGAAAAATAACTGAAGCCAAAAAGGGCTGGGGGTGTGACTCAAATGGCAGAATGACTGCTCAGCAAAGCAAGTTCAAACCCCAGTACTGCTAAAATCCAAAAGATCTAGTTTGTTGACGATGGCCAAACATGAGAAACCTGGACAAAGTGTCTGCAGAGGATCAAAGGCCAACAACGTGTGAGCTCCAAACCAAGGTCCCGAGGGAGAGAGGAGTCCACACTGGCTGCCAGCCTGGCCCCGTCGGTGCCAGAAGGTGGCTGTCTGTGCACGTAGACTGTGCCACATGGACAGGCTCAAGTTCAAAGCAGGGCGGAGGCGGCTCTGAGACGGACGGGCGCTTCCCTGGGAGGCCCGGTGCCCGGGCACAGGTGCCGCAGTGCCCCTGCTTCTCCCTCACCCGTGGGCCGCTGAGCTGCACTGCTGCCACGCTCCCAGCCCCGGAGCGGGTGCACCGTGGGCCTGGTGTGGGAGACGCAGCCAGCTCCGTGCTCCGGGCCGCATCCGGGCCACTGTGTGGAGCCGGGTTTCCTGTCCTCGCTGGGGGCTCCCTGTGCTGGGCGGCTCTTAAAGGGAGAGCAAGCTGCGACGACAGAGTCAGTGCAGGGAACGGAGGCCTGCACCCTGGAGTCAGTGCTCCCTGACACACCAGGACTCTTCCTCCTGTAACTTACTGTCCCTCCTCCAAGCACACCTTGTCAGTGCATTTCCCGGACCTGCAACTGGCTGTTCATTTCCCGTGAGGACACCAGCCCGGCCAGGGAAGATGCACTGCAAGTGGCTGACACGGACCTGACACAAGGCCCACTCCTGACAACAACTGCTGCTGAGACAGATCTGTGAGAACCAAAGGACTTCACGGAAGGCCCGGTCTCGACACAGGGACCTGGGCACTGGGCGCTGCGCTGCCAGCCCAGGCTGCGTGGCCTGACTGCTGGCAGTCTGGCTGTACAGGCTGATGGGGGTTCCTGGAGCCATCAGGACCCTGCCTGTCCCTGGCCCTTGGTGCACAGCTCCTGCCCTGTACATCCCCAACCTTGCTGGCCACCCCACCACCAAGGGGAGAGAGGCAGCACGGGACGCCGGAGCACTCTGGGCCTGCTGGAGGCGGCTTGTGTTTACAAGTGCCGCCACTGTAATTATTGGTTTGACTCTCAACCAAACTATGTTCTTGGAAGGCGGTCACTGTCAGCCCTGTATTCTGGAGCCCAGGACAAGCAGGTTGCGTGGAACCAGCCTAACACAGGGTGTGAACTGTGGGAGACAATCCACTGCATTTCTGCATTAGACAGACAATGAAGAGCTTTCATACAGACGCAGGCATTTGCGGGCTGGGAGAGGGGTGGATGCTGCAGAACCCTGCCATCTGCAGGTGGTCCCCCGCTCTTCCAGCATGAGCTGTGCATGCGTTCAAGGCAGGAAGGAACTTGCCATACACACACAGAGAATCAGGCATTTGAAGAGACAAGCTGGGCTGATGGCGGGTGGGGGGGGGGGAGGTGAATGCTGGCTCAGCCCCAGGCCGCGGGGCCGGGTGCGGTGTGGCCCCACATACCTTTCGGACCATGGGGCTCCCATCGTTGATCAGCTGCGCCAGCATCATGGCCACATTGTGGTCGATGGTGGTGGAGTGGTCTGTCCTCTCGGCAGAGTTGCCCACGAAGGTGCCAAGGGCAAAGACAGCTGCACAGCGGACCTGTAAGGGAGGGACGAGGGGTCACAGCCACACTCGTGCATGGGCTTGCCGCCGCCGGCCAGCAAGTTAATCCAATTTAGGGAAGCTCAGCTCAATTCAATTTCACAAGTACTTATTGAATAGAGCTCTGCTGGCACACTGCTGTCGATGGAACAGGGGTGGGAGGCCCAGGGAGCCAAGCCAAGCACCGTGGCCCAGCCAGGGGCGGAGGACCAGGCAGCGGAGGCAGCAAGTGTGCGTCTTCTGGAATCAAGAGGCCAGCCAGGCACCATGGACTTGGACATTCATGGCTGAGGGACGCAGGAATGTTGGGGAGGGGGCTGTGGCCAGGGATGCCCTGTAGAAGCAGCCTAGGCCTGGCCCTGGAGGAGAGGACGTGGCAAGTGAGGAAGGCCCGGGCGCTGGCGGAGCCTCGGGGGGCTGAGGGACAGTGGGGAGCGTGGCACGCACTGCTGTGTCATCTCCAAGGCCATGGAGCCTGTTTCCTAAAGACTTCACAATGGATGCTCCCAGTGCTGGCGTGTGGTCACGGGGTGGGGTTGAGATGGGAAGGTCTAGTGCCTCTCAGCCCCAAGCCAGGAGCCACTGCTCAGCAGACAGACGCTCACAAAAGGCCCACGGCCCTGACTTCTCCAAACATGCACGTGGGGGAGGGGCAGGCGGGAAACACACGCCCCTGGGGCGCAGGGGCAGCTGCTCTGAGCCTGTGCCCCACGGTTCTGCTTGGTCCGCACCTACATTACACAGGGGGCGCGCGGACTAGTGACCGAGAGACCAGGAGTCGGTTGTCACTGAGGAAAAGGTCCAGCAGCACCAAGAACAAGCGGGGTATGCAAGCCAACCATCTTCCTAACAGATTTGGACCAAACACCGTGGGAGTCAAGGGGGAGTAACCAAGCCGAGAGCGTCTCCTGGAAGCCTCGGAGCGGGCCGCGACAGCGCGGCAGCGGCCGGTCAGGGCTCTGGCGTCCTGTGGTCTCTAGCGAGGCCCTCCGCAGACCTGCCCAGAGGGGAGCTCCTCCGGAAGGGCAGTGCCGTCTCTGGTCGACGGGGGAGGCGGGATCTGGGCCTGGCGGGGGCACGGGTCCCTGTCACGGAGGAGGCCTGGCCTGGCCTGACTGGGCAGACGTCCCATTGTGAACCACCTGCCAACGCACAGGCTGGCTCCTCACGTCCTCAGGTTTCTAAGGAACATTCTGCTTCTTTGGGGAACCCAGGGAGGTGAGCATGACTCTTGTGGTGCTGTCCAAGGCCATATGGGTGTCCCAGACCAGGACCGCGGGGTCCAGAGCCGTTCCCAGAGCCAGCGCTGGCGTCCTGGGGACACAGGCGCAACGTGCTCAAGGAGCAGCCCCCCTCCACCACTTCCTCGGGTGCACCCCCACAGAAGAGGAGCCCAGCCCAGCTCCTGCCCGTGCTGTTCCAGGCAAAAACTCTGATGACGCTGGCCAGCTGGGCTGAGCCCGCCATGTTTCCAGAGCTTTCCACTCAGCGCCTGTGTCACAGCCGCCTTTCCTTCTTCACGCTCCATGTGGCATGTTAGCACCATCCTGGTGTTTGCAGCTCTGGTTTGCGCCCCTGTGCCCGCCGTAGGGAGGCCCGGGAGGCGGCCTGCGGGTCCTGGCTCCAGCGCTGGGAAGCCCGAGCCCCGCCTAGGGCTGCTGGGCCTCGGGCCAGGAAGAGCTGCGCCTCCTCCTGCCGTCCCCCTGGTTACCTCAGGGGCGCTGGTAAGGGACCAGAAGACCCCCCCTCCCCCCGCTGCTTCTGCTGGCTGCAAGGCCACTGAGAACAATGTGGTCATCTCTGCGGGCGGGCACAGGCCCGGGAGGACACAGCCAATGTCCCCCCCCCCCAGCGTGTCTAGCTGCTCTTCCAACTGCTCTGAGCTTCTGTTCCATGCTTTACACCGTGCTGAGAACAGCTCATGAGTAATGACATCTCCCGGCTCTTTCCTTTAGGACGGGACCCACGGCGACAGTCCGGTCCCCAAGGAGCAGCAGCGACTGGCCAGAAGCGCCGCGGGCCCTGGGCAGTGGGTTTATGGCAGGCCCCAGAGCCGACTCTTAAGACGGCGGGGTGACGGCAGGTGACAGTGGCTGGCACTTAAGACAGCGGGGTGACGGCAGGTGCCAGGGTCCCTCACCCCTCTGCCAGCTGGCAGGTGTGGCAGACAGGGGCAGCCCCCAGCACTTTCTCCAGCCACCCCAGCATGAGGCCTGGGCCCCAGGCCCTCTCCTTTTCTGTAGTACAGAGAGGCCCGGCCCCAGCCCACGGGACCTGGCTGTACTGCTCGCTTCACGCACATGCAACCCTTCCACAGATACTACCCGCCGGGGAGGGACCTCGCCGGGCAGCTCACCTCGGGGATGGGGTCGGACAGGAGGCTGCAGAGCTTCTCGTGGGCGCTGTCCCGCACCCCACACCACCTCGCGGAGTCGAAGTTCTGCCAGATCCTCCCCAGGCAGATGGCCACCCACTGGCGGAGCAGGGGGTGTGGGTCGCTGAGCTGCTCCAGGCAGATGGCGATCAGGTTCCCCTGCAGGCAGGCCTCCTGTGGGGGGGACGCAGGCAGTGGGACCGTGGTCCAGGCCCAGCCCAGCCGTGTTACAAGATCCTATTTTCCTATACTTAACATCTTGCTGATTAAAATTTACAAGCATGAGCTAAAAGCGGGGCCCACACCTTGCTGGGTGCACCCCTCTTCTCCTGTGCTGGGGGCTGGGCTCCCTGGTGGCCCCGCCTCCCGAGGCAGGCAGACCGGCTGCAGACCGCCAAGCAGCCCCTGCGGACACGGCGGCTGGTCTACGTCCCCCTTCTCCATGCGTCTACACCCCTCCTTGCCAGGGCAGGGGCTGGAGGCAACACTCACTTGCCCGGTGGTGTAGCTGTTGACAATCACAGCAAGAATGAAAGCCGTCATGGTCCGATGTTCAGCCTGGAAAACAAGTCACCGTGGTTATGCACCCACAATGAAGACCTGTCACCCGCCCCCCCAAACATGACACTGCCCTCAAAATGCTCATGGTAAGAGGGATACAGACTTAAGTAATGTCTGCCAGCCTTCCAGCTGTCTTTGATTCCACACACAGCAGCATTTTTATAGGCTCAGGAGGCTGAGATTTAAGGATTGTGGTTCCAAACCAGGCCAGGTAAGAAAATCTAAGATTCTTATCTCCAATGAACCAACGGAAAAAGCAGCAGTAGAGCTGTGGCTCCAAGTGATAGAGAGCTAGCCTTCAGCAAAAAAGCTCAGGGACAGTGCCCAGGCCCTGAGTTCAAGCCCCAGGACTGACTGAATTAATTAATGCATGCAGGCTCTGGCAGCTTTGGCTCTAAGGGGATGCTGCTCTCTCAGAATGCAAATTCTCAGGACAGCCTGGGCCTGGTCTAGCTCTTTGTCAGAAGGTGCCGGGGGCGTCAAGTCAGTGTAAAGAGCCTGGGCACCTTGCTCTTCCCTCAGTCTTGTGCCAAGTGGCCTCGTCTACAGAGGAGGTGGGGCCTATGTGCGGCCAATCAGCTGACCATCCCGCTCCAGACTCCAGCTTAGAACTCTTAGTTTATGTTCTTACTCTGAAACTCCCATCTCCCCTAAAACTACCAACGACACTAGGAATGGAGCTGTGTCTCAACTGGTAGAGCTGAGGGACAGTGTCCAGGGCCTAAGCTCAAGTCTCAGGATCAGCACCAAAAAGGAATGGGGCAGGAAGGAATGAGTATATAAAGTATGTATGATCTTACTACAGTAATGTTTAACTGCATCGTCAGCAGAGATTGGTATATCAAAAGTAACTTAAAGCACACTGTTACAAGTTACTTTTGATATACCAATCAGGCATATACTGTTCTGGTGAAATCATAAATACAACATAAAAAGTTCTCCTCCACTACTGAAGAACTTCAGGCAACAAATACTTTAGACTTTCACTGAATCCCTTCCTCCTCCTTTCCTTCCATCCTTCTAGCAATAAGCCGCACTGACGGGTGGTCACGTTCCGGAACCTTCAGAGGCCCGAGGTACCGCCGCAGGGGAAGCAGACCTCACTCAGGAGCAGGAAGGACAGCGCCACGGGCGTGGACAACAGAGCCCGGCTGGCCGGCCTCCGCACAGAGCATGCGGAAGCGGAGCCAGAGACCCGGGGCCCGCCGCAGAAGTGAGGCTGATTCTTACTGGCATGTAGGGGTCTGCCAGAACGGAGAGGAAGTACTTGTGACCGTTGTCCTTCACGAGGTCAGCTTGGCATGACTGCAGGGGGACAGGAGAGAGGCCGTGAGCGGGAGGGGGGAGGGGGACCACAGGGGGGGGGCTGGGAGGCTCCAGCATCTCCCCTCACAACTTAGGGCCAGGACCCTACACCCTCTCAGAAGCGGCGCTCTGAAACCCCACCCTGGGCCCAGCCGGCTGGCCAGGGCCGTGCTGCCCTTGCCTTCTGCCCGCCTCCCCCACCAGGACAGACCCATGGTCTGCACTGCTCTGATTGCTGCCGCTGCTTGAAGAAAGAAAACACCAGTGCAGATACATGTTTATGAGTCTTCTAGGTCCTGCGGGCACAGTGTAACTGTGCTTCCAGAAGGCTGGTCCCTGACCATACCTGCTCTAGGAGGAAGAAGGTGGGTAGAGTCCTGAAGCAGGATGGAGTGGGGCTGAAGTCCTATAGGCACGGGTGGTGCCAAACACTCCCAGGAGCAGCACCAAGGGCAAGACTGAGGCCTCGGGGTGGAGGGCAAAGGAGCTTTCCAGGCTTTTCCAGAGGCCCCAGCCTGGCTCTGAGGCTGGTGCCATGCGGGAGCTGCACCTGCACCAGGCTGGCTGGCTGGGGACCATGTCTGCAAGAGCCTCTTGGGAGCAATACGGCCAGGCCTTGTACACTCACAGGCCGAGGGCAAGGGGTCGGGGGCCTGAGGTCTACAGAGCTGAGAGGAACGGCAGCATGGCTAAAAACAAAACGCAGGTTCAAGCCCTGGATCTTCCCCACGCCAGCACAGGCCCCAGCGGAGGTTTAGAAAGGTATGGAGATTAGAGAACGGGGGAAGAGGGTCGCAGGAACAGCTGCGTGACACGCTAGGCCGCTCCCACTGCCCGAGAGCACACCCCCATCACCCTCCACATGACATTCTGCATAACACAGCAGGAGTGACACGTGCTTTTCACCAGCTCCCAGAAAGCTCTGCTCTAGGGGACAAGCTAGTAAAATGAGGACCGATCGCTGGGTGGCAATGCTCATGCCTATCTATACTCCTGGCCAATCAGGAGGCTGAGATCTAAAAAAATCACAGTTTAAAACCTTATCCCTACTCAGCAAAAAGCCAGAACTGGAGGTGTGGTTCCGGTGGTAAAGTGTCACTTGTCATCAAGAACGCTGAGTGAGAGGCTGAGGCCCTGAGTTCAAATCCCAGTATGAGTGAGCACCAAGAAAAAAAGAAAAGACAAAGATTGAGACTTGACCAATGGAATTAAACTCAGAATGACTTAAGTTGCATTCTGCTATCACATCCTCTTGGCTCTCCAGAGAAGAAAGCCAGCCCTTCAGGGCAGCGGGAGAAGCCCACCCTGCCCTGCTCAGGGGAGCTCTGGTGGAGAGCAGGTCTCTCCTCACATGTAAGAATGGATGAGGCGCATGTGTCTCCGGCCTGGTCTGGGGAAGTGGGAAGTCAGAAAGATGGAGGTGGTCTGGCTCTCGTCAGCCAGTACAAGCTCCTGGCCTGTGCTGAAGCAACGAAGCCACACCCACTGAGGAAGTTCCTTGCTTCAGATGAGGCAAAAGGCACGGCCTGGTTGGTCCCCAGGTCGGGGAGAGAGCTCAGGCTCCTTCTGCAGTGGCGGCAGCAGCGTTCTGAGAAAGGCACCTCTGTTTTCAAACCAGAAGTTCCACAAGTCAAATCAAAGCCCACGCTTCTGAGGAAGCGCCGTCAACACGTCTCATCAAAGAGTAATAAAGTGACATTAATTCATATCCTACTAATGTGGATCCGAGCTCCTAAGTCAGAGGCTCTGGAAGGATGACTTTAATATGCCGTCAGAGCATCTGGTGATTATGAGGTGTATATTAAGAGATCTGTTTTGATAAGGCTGTCACGCCTGGCAGAGCCAGCAAGAATAGCCCTTTCTCCTTTCCTGCCCTCCTAGTCCATCTCTGCAGACGAAGGAGGCTTGGGTGCCGCACGCTCCCACTGCCGGAATGCGCCAAGGACGAGGTGTTCCTCCGAAAGTGACTTAAGGCGAGTGCTTCGCTGAAGCATGGGCCTGGGGGGCAGAGGCCTGGGGCTCTGAGGCCAGGCCGGGCGGCCTCCCCGGGCTCTTCTTGCTGCTGTCTGCGGCACAAGGAAGCGGAGCGGGGGGCGGGGGGGGGGGAGGAGGAGGGGAAGATGGGAGGAGAGAAAAGCAGGGAAATGCAGTTTCTTGTGGCCTCTCCCTTCCCACGCTGAAAGTCACCCCGACATGCCTCTGAGCCAGTGTGTCAGGATTCAGGGAATTCCAAGCAAGAAAAGGAAGGCGGAGGAGGAGGAGAAGCCACGCAAAGACCAGTGTAGGCACCCCAGGGAGGCAGCAAGTGTGGAACCAACACGGGGACGCGGCCGGGGCAGGGCCGGCGCTTCCTGGCTTGTGTGGCAGCTCTGAGAGCCCGAGGCAAGCTTCCCTCCCACGAGCACTGTGGACAGCGTGTGTGAGTCCAGCCTGGGGTTCCGCAGTGGGGCTGCCGGAGGCCAAGACAGAGAGGCAGAGCTGTGGTGCCTGACGGGCGAGGGTCAGCACGGGCGGCTGTGCGCGCCAGTGGACTGCAGGCAGGCGCTGACGTTAGTGGAGAGTCAGGCCCGGGCCTGGGAAGAGCGTGAGAAAAGCAAGCCAGAGCAGGACGGTAAGGATGTTCCAGCAAGAGAAGATGGCTCTACCACAAGGCCTTGATGATGACTGGTTATCATCAGACAAAGTAGTGTGTGTGGGGGAATGTGGGGTGCTCATGTATCCAGATAGCAGCCATGTGCTGGGAAACGACCCGAGCGGGCTGGGAGGCGGGAGCCTGGCTTCACCCCTCCTCTGGCCTGAGCACAACTCGTGTCCGGCAGGGTCAGAGAGGCAAGGAATCAACCAGAGCACCGTGCACGCGCAGCTCCATGGCCAAAAGGGGTTCACCGCGTCCGTCCGCTGCCTCCAAGCCCTGTGGCTAGCCCCGTGCTGGCTGGGTGAGCCCCTGTCTGTGGAAATCCTCAGAACAAAGAGGGCCAGGAGCTGCACCTGGCCTCAATGGCAAGGTACTGTGTGTGTGTGTACACACATGCACAGACACACACATCTCTGGGCACCCCACGTGCCGTAACAGTTGTGGCATCCTCAGGACTCAAAATCGAAATGCTACAGAAAACCATGAATGAAGGCTTCCCTCCGCTCCCCAACTACCTCCTCGGCCACTTTTCTGTGGCCAGGCCAGTTTCTCATCTATTTCTCTCATCTTCCTTCTTCATGGGCATGAGTGTGAGTGTACACACTCAGCTAGCCTGTTCTTAAACAAAAGGACCTGGTGTTTCCTTCTCTAGTAAGAGTTGCAACTGACACGCAGCAGCTATGTGTTTTTACGGGGTGCAGTGTTAGGATTCAATATACATCCCTCCAGGAGGTCGCGCGGTTCCGGGGGACTTCCTCGCTGTGGGCTCGGCTCCCCCCTCTCCCTCTCTCAGGGGCATCAGGTCCTTTCAGTCCAGCCATCTTTTGTAATCACAAATAATACTGCAAACTTCTAAGTTATCTTCTATGTAGTTAGGCATGGCTGGCATGCAAATTTCCAGAAGGCAGATGCCAAAGCAAAGAGAAATTAGTAGTTTTGAAACATATACCATGTGGTGCTTTTAGAGAACAATATTTTGTCAAGAGCTTGAACTTCTGCCACTCTGAAAATGAGTTTTCCAGTGCAGCCTTACTGTACATTTACTATTCATAATAACTTTCCTATGAAAGTCTTCTGGCCGTTTTTCCAAAGGATATTTGATTTCCTTGGTTCCCACAAACTCTTTACATACTATGGAACTTCGGCCACTTCTCTCTGTGACACAGTTTTAAATATTCTCCCCATATAAGATTTGCATATAGCCAAGGTTATTTTTCAAGGACATCTAGGTTTGAGTTACAGTTTATAAGGCTTTCTTTACTCATATAAAGCTTTCTTTACTCAAAGGCTAAATAGAATTTGCCTGGGGTTTCTTGCGGTATTTTTTTTTGAGGGGGGAGGCAGGGGGAGAGTTGATGGGGGCTAGGTAAGTTGCATGCTGGGTAAGCACTCTGCCACTTGAGCCCCATGATTTCAAGCTTCAAGAACCCAGCTCTTGAACCAAGGAAGGGTGGCAGTCAAGAAGCACTGTACTCATACCTGATTCACGCAACTGCAACCCTTCCATGTAACTACTTAATGACAACAATCAACGTTTTAAAAGCACTTGTTAAAAATTAAACAAGAACGCATGTCTTTAGCGTCAGTTCTTCTTTGGGATATACACACAGCCGTCAGTCAGCTTCTCCCTGTGACACATGCCTGAGGTAGTCACCCGAAAAGAAAAGCGGGTGGTGTGGAGTCCTGTTTGGAGGTGTTGCTCCATGGGCAGGTGGCCCCACGCCTTGGGGCCTGTGAGAAGCAGGTGGAAAGCAGACCATTTCCCGCGTTACAGAAGGGAAGCAGAAAGAGGAAGAGGATGAAGGTCCCACTGTGCCTTCTAAGGGCTCCTCACAACGACTTTGGACTGCCCACAGAGCCCTCCTCCAAAGGCTAGTATTAAACTGGGGACCAAGTCTTTAACGTGTGGCCATTGGGGATACTCAGGATTATCACGGTAGTAGCACCCTATTTGTTCTACCGCCACAAATCCAAGGGTCTGACATTACCACCCAGTGACAAGGTGCCGTCACGAAGCGTGGTGGGTTTCTGTGACACCCGGGCTGTGTGTCTGCCTGTGGCTGCAGTCAGCTGACATCTGAGGACCGGCCGCCATGGCTGTCTGGCTACTCGGGATGCTCCTGCCTCTTCTTTAATTCTCCATAGGAGGCTGGAGAGTATGATTATCTAGTACCAGGGGAAAAAAAGGCCTGCTGGTAATTTTATTGGGATTATATTAAGGTTATAAATTAACGGAGGGAACGCTGACATATTTATGACAGTGAACTCTTCCGTGGAAGAACAGGCTATGCTTTTTATTTGCTCAAGTTGATTTTTGCGTCTCTCAGGAATGTTTTAAGGTTTTCCTCTTGGCAGCTTTTCATGTCTCTGGTTAAGATTATTTCCAGATTTATGATTCTACTGCAAACAGGGTGCTCTTTCCTGTTTCAGCTTCTAACTGGTTGTTATTTTTGATTTCTGTATATTAATTTTAAGTCTTCTACCTTAGTAAGTTCTTGTTAGTATTTAGTTGATCCTACTGAGCTTCCTAGAGCATATTCACACACCATTTACAGATAGTAATAAGACTTTCATACCTTTCCTTTCTTTCTCCTGCTTAACTGTGTAGTTGCTAATCTTTAAGTGGATGTCTGGGCTTTTCTGATCTTGGTAGAATGCCATTTCAACCATTAGTAGGATGTTTTCTTCTGGGCTTTGCTGTGTGTACACGAGCAGGCCCACACGGGGGTCTCTGTTCAATCCGGGGCCACGTGCATTCCCAACACTGACCTTCCTCCAGCCTGCCAGGCCTCAGGTCACTGCGTAGCCATCAACATTTGCCAGCATTATTTCCAAATATTTACCGGTGTGCAGGCTGCTTACTTCTTGATATAAACCTTCCAAGTATCATTTTTCCAACTGTGGTAAGACACTCACAACATAAAATCTACCCTCTTAGCCCTTTTCTGGGCTCAGTGGGGTGGCATTAAGGTTGTTTGCATTGCTGTGCCCCACAGGTGGTTACATCAATGCTACACTTGCTTCACGGAGAGGATTGAGATACTTCCCTTTCTTTTAACACTGCTCTTGAAGAGTGCAGACATAACACCCGAATTAAGAGATTTGAGAGAATTCCCAGTAAAATAATCAAACCTGGTAGCTTCTGAGAAAAGGGACAGGTTTTCTTTTTTTGATATTTTTCATCGTTCCTTCTGTGCAAAGGAATCTAAATATTCTCTTTTAGATTCAGTCTGATAAACCATATTTCTCTAGTATTTAAATGTTCTGTTCAAGCATTTAATGTATTTACATAAAAATATGCAATGGTGGGGCTGGGAAGGTGGCTCAGTGGTAGAGTGCTTGCCTTGCATGCTCAAGGCCCTGGGTTCGATTCCTCAGCACCACATAAGCAAAAAGAAAAAAGCCAGAAGTGGCGCTGTGGCTCAAGTGGTAGAGCGCTAACCTTGAGCTGAAGAGCTGAGGGACAGCGCCCAGGCCCAGAGTTCAGGCCCTATGACTGGAACCCCCCCCAAAAATATGCAATGGTGCCTTGGATTTGGATTTTTTCCCACTATTATTCTTCTCCTGTCACTTCTAGATTTCCACCTATCCAACCTTGGAAGTAAAAGCCACTGGCCGGCCTTCCTTCCTCGCTTCCTTCCTTCCTTGCTTGCTTGCTTGCTTCCTTCCTTCCTCGCTTCCTTGCTTGCTTGCTTCCTTCCTTCCTTCCTCCCTTCTTTGCTTGCTTCCTTCCTCCCTTTTTGGCTTGAACTTGGGGCCTGGGTGCTGTCCTTGAGCTCTTTTGCTCTAGGCTAGCACTCTATCACTTAGGGACACAGCTTCACTTCTTGTTTTTGAGTGGTTCATTGGAGGTAAGCGTCTCAAGGGGACTTTTCTGCCTGGGCTGGCTTCAAACCACAATCCTCAGATCTCAGTCTCCAGAGTGGTAGGATTGCTGGAATGAGCCACCAGCTCTAGGCTAGCCGCTGGCACTTCCACCCTCTCTGTTCTCTTTGAAACAGCTTCAACGGAGGTGGCCTTTTGCTGTGCTCAGGCTCAGTGACCCTCTCACAACCCAGGATGGGATCGGCCCTGTGCACACCCCACCTTCTAGGAGAACACACTTTACTACTTGCTACTGTCCCAGGAGGCAGCGCTGCCCAGAAACATCCATGACTGAACACGCGGACATCGTCTGCACTGAGGAGAAACACTAACTCCTGCCACGCACACCCTCCACTGCAAGCATCCGATAGGAAAAACGTGCATCTGTGGGTGAAAAGTGCAAAACCAGCCTAGCGTCCTCTTCCCCAGCCCTCGGCTGATGCCAGACACACAGGGCGGGTGGGACCTGCCCGCCCCATCCCAGCCGACACCGAACCCCCACAGACTCCAGCGCTCCTGATGGCTCCGAGGACCCAGCTCTCGCCACCGGGACACGGCCCAGAGGCTCCTGGCGAGGATGGTTCCAGTTCCCTAACACCCAGGAAAATGACCCTCGTCCCACTTCTGGACTGCACGCCCCCACGTGTGCTGGCGTGGGACGGGTTCCTGACACCAGCAGTCGCTCAGAGTCTGTGTAGCACCGCCTACAGTTACACAATTAAGCAGACCATCAGTGCCATCAAACGATTGTGTTCAACGAGGGGAGGGGAGGAAGGGAAGCTTCCCGGAATGGAGGATGTGCCAGGGTGTAGCGGGGGAGATGTGTGGACCGCAAAGGCTCCGGGGCCGGAGTGGAAGGCGCTTCCCTGGCTGCTCAGTTCGCTGGAAGATGGAGGGGCAGGAAGGGAGGTCCAACAAACAAGGTGGGAGAAGGAAGGGATCCAAGAAAAAGGCAGGTCTTCACAAGACAGCGGAAGCGCAGGAAGGCATCAACAAAGGCCAGCTCCCCCCAGAGCACATCACGGCGCCAGTAAGTGCACAGGGACAGGCCCGACAACACCACCTCCCAGAGCGGTGACCGTAACACCAACGTGGCGGCCTCGGGAACATCATGGCCCTGGAGATGGTGGCACGAGATGGCCTTTTGCCGCGGTCTCTTCCCCAGGCCCGTCATGAACAGTCATGAGGAAACCCTGGCAGGGACAGGGCACCAAACACCCGGCCGTGCTCCTCCAATGCCAGGGTCGTTGGGTATATAGAAGCCCAAGAAACAGCCCAAGCTCTGGGGACCCTGAGCAGACCAGAGCTTGGGTAACAGACCTGGAGCAAGCGTGCGCTTCAATTAGTGACCATATACCCACAGTCAGTGTGACACAGACGCCGCACTAATGTCTCATGAATGCAGACTGGGGGGCCGAGCTGTTCACTTTCCTGCTCTGAAAAGCAAAGTGCGTTAAGGCAGAAGGCTCAAGGCGCGGAGTTTAACACAGCCGGGGCCTGCCCAGAGGTCGGGCGTGCCAGGCTCAGCCAGCACGTGTGCCAAACTCCCGTGCAGAGGACGTGAGTGTGACCCACAAAGCTGATCCCGAACAGCGCTCCAACCGAGTGTTGTACATGTGAGGGCACTGGAGGTGTGCACGTGTCACACACGTGAGGGCACTGGAGGTGTGCACGGATACACACGTGAGGGCACTGGAGGTGTGCATGTGTCACACAGGTGAGGGCACTGGAGGTGTGCACGGATATACACGTGAGGGCACTGGAGGTGTGCACAGATACACACATGAGGGCATTGGAGGTGTGCACGGATACACACGTGAGGGCATTGGAGGTGTGCACGGATATACACGTGAGGGCATTGGAGGTGTGCACACATTACACGTGAGGGCACTGGAGGTGTGCACGGATATACACATGAGGGCGTTGGAGGTATGCACGTGTCACACACGTGAGGGCACTGGAGGTGTGCACGGATACACACGTGAGGGCACTGGAGGTGTGCACGGATACACACGTGAGGGCACTGGAGGTGTGCATGGATATACATGTGAGGGCATTGGACGCGTGCACGGATACACACGTGAGGGCATTGGAGGTGTGCACGGATATACACGTGAGGGCACTGGAGGTGTGCACGGATATACATGTGAGGGCATTGGACGCGTGCACGGATATACACGTGAGGGCATTGGAGGTGTGCACGGATATACACGTGAGGGCATTGGAGGTGTGCACGTGTCACACACGTGAGGGCACTGGAGGTGTGCATGCGTTACACACGTGAGGGCGTTGGAGGTGTGCATGTGTCACACACGTGAGGGCGTTGGAGGTGTGCATGTGTCACACACGTGAGGGCACTGGAGGTGTGCACGGATATACACGTGAGGGCATTGGAGGTGTGCACGGATATACACGTGAGGGCATTGGAGGTGTGCACGGATATACACGTGAGGGCACTGGAGGTGTGCATGGATATACACATGAGGGCGTTGGAGGTGTGCATGTGTCACACACGTGAGTGCATTGGAGGTGTGCACGGATACACACGTGAGGGCACTGGAGGTGTGCATGCGTTACACACGTGAGGGCACTGGAGGTGTGCACGGATATACATGCACACACCTGCGAGCCATCACCCCCTTCAAGGAACAATTCTGGCCTCCTGTGGTTTTGCTACCCTGTCCCCAGGGCAGGGAGGAGGAGAGCAGAGAAATGGGAGGAGGGGGCTGGCCATGCCTGTGAAGGGGAGGTGTGAGACCAGGGAACCTGCTTCCCTCCCCCCCCCATTCCTTTTTGTGGATCTGCCACTCTCTCTCTCGTTTGAATTCTCTCCCCTGCCCTCCCAACCCGTCTGCCCCCCCCCCCCCCCCGTCCCCTCCACTCTTGGGACGAGGTGTGGGCACACAGGATGGGCTTCTTCGCATCCCCAAATCTGCATTTACGTGTTAAATACCAACTGAGTGTTTTTCCACACTCCTGACACGGTGCCCTTGGTGTCCCCTGGTGGCACTATGAATAAAACTTTATTAACTATAACTTGGAAGGTCTGCCTCAATTGCATATTAATTTTCCCTATAAAAAGAAACCCTCAATTAACTGGAACCCATCTTTCAGCAGTCCTTAATTAACTTCCTCTCTCCCTGAATCTTGTTAATTAGCAGAGACACAAATGATAACAACAGACTTGGGGAACTTATTAAAAAGCAACCAGCGTCATGCTTCTGGAATGTGAGTGGGGTGGCCAGTGTGGGCCCGCGCTGCTCTGTGGTTCACATCTACACCCATGTGCACTCTTAGCCTCTGATCCTATCATATGGCCTCTACGACAATTCAAAAAACGATTCCGCCCCATCTGTGCTCTCCCCCATTATGAGTTAATTTAAAAGTGGACACCAGGGCTGGGAAGGTGGCTTGGTGGTAGCATGCATGAAGCCTTGGGTTCCATTCCTCAGTACCACACAAACAAAACACCAGAAGTGGTGCTGTGCCTCCAGTGGTAGAGTGCTAGCCACGAGCAAAAAACGCTCAGGGACAGCGCCCAGGCCCTGAGTTCAAGTTCAGGACTGGTTAAAAAAAAAAAGTGGACTCACGTGCTCCGGTCGGGCTGGTTGCCCCCAGGCTTCTCAGATATCTGGCCATAGGGGCTCCAGCTTCCTCGGGGGATTAAACCGTGAATTCACAGCTGAGGGGACCAATGGCAAGTGGGGTCCGGTTGTGGGAAGTGGGTCACGGAGGTGCGCCTCTGAAGGGCTTACCTTGACCCCCCCTGCTTCCACACGCCTCACGTGATGTGAGCTCTCTCTAAGGCTCTGGGACGGTGGAACCAGCCGACCGCAGGCCGAAAGTTCTGCATCTGTGAGCCCGATGCCTCCTCCCTCTGCATCTGCGATGCTGTCACAGGCGGAAGTGAACACGGTCCTCTTCCCCCGGGCTTGTCGGCACCTCTGAAAGCAGCCGGCAGCGTGCTGCTTGGTTAGGGAATACTCCGGAGAAAAACAACATTTGCTTCTCTATCCTCAAAACCATCATCCCTTGGGAAATCTGGGCCACGCCGGGCCAGTGCAGGACTGTCCTCATGGAGAACACACCCACATGCTTTGTACAGTTTACCGTAGACTGCTCTGTAATTTTTGTTCTTTTCCTTTGGTGGTACTGAGGTTTGAACTCAAGGCTGTGTTAGTTGCCTTTTTAAGGTTTCACTGAGGAATAAGTGAGACACAAGAGGCTGCATGTGTTTGGAGTGCGGAAAGGGATGACCTGGGAGCCACCGTCACAACCACACCCCTCATGCTTTGATTTTCCCATCCTGCCCCAGAAGGCCACAGATCCGCTTTCTGGCTCTATAAATGACTCTGTGCTTCCTAAAATTTTAAATAAATGGAAACTGGACTGGTGTCTTTCACATAATTATGTGTGTGTGCGTGCATGCGTGTGTGCATGCGGGTGTGTGTAATACTGGGCCTTGTGCTAGCTGTGTCGGTGCCCTATCACGTCAGCCCTGCCTTCAGCCCTCTCTGCTTTCGTTTCTGCTTGTGCCCCACGCCCCGCATTTGGACGATGGGCATTCCACTTGCTCTTTCCCAGTAGCTAGCACTCAAGTCTTTGTGGGTGGAGATGCGGGTCTCATGCACTTTTTTGCAAGGGCTGGTTTCAAACCACAGCCCTCCTGCCTTCCCCTCCCAGGTAGCCATCATTACAGCTGTGAGCCACCATACCCTGCTCAGTTGATGCTTTTTCACTGCTGTGTGGCAGATTATTGTATGGGTAAAATACAGTTCACTTATTCGCTTGTGACAGTACAACCGTGTTATTTCCAGGTTTGGCTGCTGTGAACACTCCTGACGTGAGTCCTCGTGTTGCGCACTGACGGCTGGAGTGGACTGACTGGACGCTGGGTCTAACTGAGGCCTCATGGGTACTCCTCGGCGAGAACCCAGCTCCATGCCTAGCTTCCGGGTAGGCTACTGGGTATATAGCGCTATCTGGCAGTTCAGATGCACTTCTTCTTAGTGACTTCTTAGTCACTCAAGTCATTCGTTTTCATAGGCTTATTTGCTGTTCACATTTTTCTTTAGTGAAGTATCCGATCAAACATTTTGCTCATTTTGTCTTGTTTACAGGTGTTTATTTTTATATTCATATTTAGTTTTGGGAGCTGCCAAAATAGTCTCAAAAATATGTGTGTGTTGTGCATGCATGCACATAGATGTGCACACATGTACCAGTCCTGGGGCTTGAACTCAAGAGCCTTAGCACAGTCTCTGAGCTTTTTTGCTCAAGGCTAGTGCCCTACCACTTGATTCACGGCTCCACCTTCGGCTTTTTGGTGGTTAACTGGAGTTAAGTGTCTCACAGACTTTCTTGCCTGGTCTGGCTTTGAACCTCAATCCTCAGGACTCAGCCTCCCAAGTAGCTAGGATTATAGGTTTCAGCTGTAGGTGCCTGGTTCTTACCAGGCTTTTTTTGTTTCAAGGTAATGCTGGCTTCACAGATGAAATGGAAAAGGGCTTAGTGCCACCCATCTGTGTCTTGGAGAATTTGCCAAAGAAACCATCTGGATTCGTAATTTTCTTTGTAGATAAGTTTTTAGCTCCAAATCCAATTTCTTCAGTAGACAGAGTGCTCTCTCTTCTTGTGTGAGTCATCTGTGTCACCCAGGGCATCTGACTGGGTCAAGGTTGGTCAAGTTCTCACCGAGCTGTTTGTAGTGCCTGCTTACTGCAGTTAAAACTGCCAGTGAGGTCTCTGCTCTTGTCCCAGAGGCTCTGGAATTGGAGAACGGAAATCTGTGCCTTCGTTCTGTGTCTCAATTGGTTTTATTCACCCACAGATTTTCCTTCTGCACCAATATCCATTCTACTCTTCATCTTCCCTTTTCTCCTACTACTCTGGGGCCCCTGCTGCTTTTCTTTCACTAACACCAAAGGCCAGGAACCGGAGGCTCTCTCTTGGCAAACAAGCACATGCAAGGCAGTGCTGACCTGTGTCTGTGAGTCTCACTGTGTTGTGTTTTAGTTTTCATTTGATAAATGTAATTCAAAATTGTCTCAATATTTCCCTTTGGAAAAAGAACTTATTAACTTCTAATCTTGGACATTTTATGATAAAATTTTTGGCAATTTATAATGACTTTAGACACATTTTAAAGCAATCTAGAGAAGCACTCAAGTCAGATGAGATGGAGGTCAGCAGACACTGTGTCCCAGCTGACTTGGCTCCAGGTACTTCTTGCCATTTTCCCTGTGGGTCGCCAGCGTCTGTTTTGGGATATTGTGCCATCATACGCAGTTCCTCACTTCCCATCCACCACCTGGGTGGAGCTGACGGTGGAGGGGTGTGGGCAGGCGCGGCTCAGGAGGGGCCGTCTGGGACCGAGTCCTTGGAAAGCATCGGGGCTCTGGAAGGCCGTCCTTCGCCCAGCCTGCCAGACCAGGTCTCCCAGCACCTGCTGCCCCTCGGCCTCAGTGCACGATTCTTCCCTCTCTTCTTCCTCTCCTGGTGTCTCCTTCTCCTCAGTGTGCTTTGAAGCCCAGGTAATCACTGCCACAGCCTCTGGCAGAGCAGCACACAGGGTGCTCCACAGACAAGGGGGCCCACACACCCCAAAGGGCTCCGCCCACAGAGTCCTCAGAGCATGGGGGGGCTGCCAGGCTCCGGCGGCGGCGGCAGGAGCACCCAGGGCTCACGGCCTGTGCTACTGACCCAGCAGCGGCAGACCCAAGGAGTGACTGGGCGGATGGAGCTGGGCTGTGGGCAGCAGTCACGAGCAGGGGAGCCCGGCTCCCAAGCCTCGCAGGATGCGAAGAGGAGAAGGCCCACAGCTTAACACCACATGGAACTTGCTGGAAATTAGGGCCAAGACAATTATGAGAAGGAAGCACCAGGGAAATGAGGCTCAGGGTGAACCGGAAGCATTTCAAAACTATCTCACCCCCTGGTGGGCTGGCTGTTTAAAATAAACAGGAGCAACAAGCTGGCCCTGCACGGGAGGCGTTGCCTGGAACGCTGTAGCCACAGGCATCTGCAGCCGGGCTGGAGCAGCACCTCGCTGTCTGAGGATTATGTGTAACTCGTTCAGCATCATGCGGATGTGAATGGCGAGGCCCTGCTGTCTTCCCGGAGCCCCGTGGGGCGGCTCACGGCGGGCTCTGCCTCTGTGCGCAGCCGGCGGCGGAGGTGGCTGGGACTGCGCCCGGGGCCAGGACCCGTGGCGCACTCACTGACAGCGCCTGGCGAGGCGCCGTCGGGACCCGTCACCTGCCTTAGATACGACCACTCCCCAGACCACAGATGACGACGGCGCAGAAGGTCAGCACCGGAGCACCGGAAAAGCTCATCACCACCAGTCCACGTGCGCTTACATGCGTGCGGTCCTGTGGCACTGGCGTCATGTCTGACCACCGGCCACGCTGTGTCCAGAATCCTCCTCGCTCCTGAACAACCCTCGTCACTTCCCCTGGCCAGCTTTGCTTCAGGTGCCTTTCTGGGCAGGTCCATGGCCAGGTTCTAAGCAATGGTGTGAACAAACACGTGCGTGCGTGGACGCGGACGCCACGCCGCCGGGGAGGGAGAAGCAGCTCCCGAAGGCTCCCGGAGAGAAGCCCTTTGTTCACAGGACTTGGACCCTCAGAATTTGAGTGCCTTTGAGTCATAAAACCGAGCTTTCAGTTTAGCAAGACTGAGTTTTAGACAGGAGGGAGGGACGGCAGGGTGGACGCGAGATGTTTCCGTCTATAGCCTCCACGTCGTGCTCTGCTGGCTGAAACTCCACGGACCGAGGCGCGTGGTCTACTGTGGCGGCAAAGCCGGCAATGCCCCGAGGAGCGGGGATGGCTTGCTGGAGCACACCGGGTGCCGGGGCTCCCGCTCTGTCCTGCAGCTCCGGAACTCACCCTGCTGCCAGCCTCTAAACAGTCACCGCTCATCAGAAGCCTCTTCGTTAGCTAGCAGGGTAAGACTTTGCTGGCATATGTAATATTCTGGTTAACACAGAGCAAGTTATTATTCACTAGGTCCAGCCAGATGCCCAGCAAGGGCCAGCAGGAGTCAAAGTGGAACAGAGGTCAAAGCCAGCCTCACTCGGGACGAGGGGAGACGGGAGGCAGTCCCCAGCCTCGTGATTGCCACCTGAAACTGCCGGGTCGTCTGCAGCACAGCAACTGCTCACAGCCCACCTGTGTCCTGGCCAGCCCAGCCCAGAGGACCTGCAGGCATCGCTTAGAGGGATGCACCTGGCTGTCTGCTGTGTCCCGGGTGAAGAGGTCGCAGCAGAGGAGAGTGTGTGGCGTTGTGGTGGCGCTGTGTGAGGAGCCGCCCACCCAGACCCTCCGCTGTCTGCCCTGACGCCTGCTCCGGACGGTGAAGCGCACACCGCACTGGAGGTGAGCTCAGTGGGTCATCAGGCCCGCACAGTGCCCACAGCAGTGAAGACCTGGCCAGCCAGGGGTGGGAAGGACTGGGTGGGGCCCAGGGTCTGCAGGGAGTGTGGTCGGGGACCCAGGGCCGTGTGTCGGGGTGGGAGTGAGCAAGGGG
>NW_012267223.1:340086-345655 GCF_000151885.1 Dipodomys ordii
GGGGGAGGGGGAGGGGGCTGAGCAGCCGCCGGAACCGCGCTGCTTCACACGCAGGCCCTGCTGGGCACGCACACATGTACTCGCATGTGCCCTGCCACACAGGCTCACACTCAAGGCTGGTGGAAACCCACCGGAAACACAGACCTGCTTCTCCCAGCTACAGACTGCCCAGCCCTGCTTGCTTAAGAAACAAGCAAAGCAGAAAGCCAGCCCATCCTGTGCCGCTGCCGCCTCGTCTCCATCTCTGTCCTCAGCCGATGGCTCATCTAACAGGCCGAGGAAGCGGCTCTGTGTTCCGCGGCACCCCCATGCGAGACCTCTCCTCAACGCATGGCCAGCTCCAGGGCCTTCCAGCACCAACACACCTTTGTTCTGGAACCTGCTCTGAGTCTGCACCCCGGCGCTCCCCACGCCGTGCGGTGCCAGAGCTGCCCCCTCGGCTCGGCCCTCGGCCGCATTTCTGGCTTCTCTCCAAGATCACTCTGCTGCCTCCCCAGCCTCATGGGCCAACTCAGCAGCCAGCTGCTCCCCTCCCGCCCCACGCACGAGAACCCCACCCCACGCTTGATGTACCCCTACAAGCAATCCCCTCTGTACCAAGGACACGGTTTTAAAACAGGACGTGGCTTTTATAGCTTCTTTCTCCCCTAACAGTTAATTCCTGTGGCCTTCGAGATACAGTTTAGTGTCTCAACCTGGCCGCCCGGATGGCCGGGGAGGAGGGGTGGGGGGGAGCCGGCCCCCTCCACACTACCTGGGGCACACGGGGCGGCCCGCTTCCCGCTCACAGGACAGGCCGAGGTACTCACGCTGTCCACAGCGAGGATCTTGGCCCAGATGAAGACGAGGAGTGGTCGCAGCTCTCGGGCTGAGCTCTGGAGCAGCTTCAGCACGTAGGGGAAGATGCCCACCGACAGGGCCTGGCGGAAAAGGGGAGGGTCAGAGGTGCAGCTTTCCTCATAGACTGAGCATTCTTCCCAGCTTTAGACGTCCTCTCTCCTCCTTCCTTGTTGGCTTATCAACGAAGGTTGGTATTAATCAAGGTTCCAAGCCAAACACAGAGAGGCAGAGAGCCTCGCCTGCCAGCCTCCTGCCCTGGAGCCCCCCCCCCCCCCGCCAGCGCCGTGGCGCCCCCTCCCACCTCCCGGCCCCCACGGCACTTGGCGGCAGACCTGCTGTCAGGTGTTTATTCTTCATCACTTAAAGTGAAGTAAAATAGCTAGCTCATGCAAAATCTTGAATCGTCTCATCTCATAACTATGATTTTCAAACTTTGACTTTTTTGTGTGTGTGTGGTTTGTTTTTTTGCCAGTCCTGGGGCTTGAACTCGGGACCTGGGCACTGTCCCTTAGTTTCTTTATGCTCAAGGCTAGTGCTCTATCACTTGAGCCACAGTGCTACTTTTGGCCTTTTCTGAATAGTTTATTGGAGCTAAGTTTCATGGACTTTCCTGCCTGGGCTGGCTTTGAACCGCGATCCTCAGATCTCAGCCTCCTGAGTAGCTAGGATGGTGGGCGTGAGCCACCCGTGCTCGACTCCAAACTTTAACTTTTAAACTCCCCCCTCCCCCCGCCCTCCGAACAGGACCACAGGAGGTCAAGTGCAGCCGGCCTCCTCTCGTGTTACACTCCTCTCTGCCACCTGCACCTCCTTCCTTACGCGTCTGTTGTTTTCTGCCATCTTTCTGTGTTTACTACTCTTGAGTGAGTGGCCGGGTGCCTCAGCACTGCGCATGCCCCACAGCGCGGCCAGCCGGTGGCTCTGGCTTCTTGGCAGTGGAGGGAGGGGCTATTCTGACATGCCACAAATACTTCTAAAAACTAAACAAAAAACTAGGTAGAAAAATGTTTTGTTTTTTAAAAAAAGCCCAAGACACCAGGCTCAGGCCCAGCCACGGCCGGGGCTGAAGGGCCGGGGCGGTCACCCCACACTGTTACACCGTGGCTCACGTCCCCTCAACCCCCTGGTGAGGGGAAAGCACGTACCAGGCTTACCGCCCAGGGACCCAAGTCCAGAAACCTTCCCAGCAAGTCCAAGGCTCTCAGGCGGTGCACCTGGCTTAGCAGCACCTGGGAAAGACAAGAACCAACCGGTGTCAGAGGAGACCACACGGGCATGTGCTGAGACGCTCCCCACAGCGCCCGCTGCGGGCCTGCGCTCCCAGCTCCCTCCCTCGTCCCTAGCTAATGCTTCCAGACAGGGCAGGAGACATGCGTTGCCCCCATCATGCAGGAAGACACAGATGCTCACTGCAGACAGCACTAAAACAAGCCATCTCTTCCTAGTGAGGGAGACAACGCACAGGGGCTGCCTTCCTGGATGAACTTCTAGGTGCATCCCTGACTGATGACCCATCACCGCCGCCCTCACTGAGGATGGCCTTCAAGGTCACACTGAATCTGGCCACATCACGTCCCACGCCAGCACTGCTTCATTTGCATAAATGGAATTTATGTAAGTCCTTTCCCCCTGCTGGATATCTGTACTATCATAAACATTTGTTACTGTAAACAATGTTGTTCATATAAACAATGCACATAAAGCTGAGAAATAAAATTTCAAGGTCAGAGCATCTAAACCTACTTTACCAACTGCCCTCGGCCGAGCCGATTCACACCTTTAACAAGTGCATAGTGAGCAGCGCTGGCTGAAAGGTGACTTTGGATAACTTCTTCAATATTGGTGAGACCTCATTTATTTATCTGTTTGTTTGTTTGTTGTTTGTTTTTGGGGTCTGGTTGTGAGGCCTGAACTCTGGGCCTGGGCGCTATCCCTCAGCTCTTCAGCTCAAGGCTAGCGCTCTACCACTTGAGCCACAGCGCCACTTCCGGCTTTTTTCTTTTTGCTTATGTGGGGCTGAGGAATTGAACCCAGGGCCTCATGCATGCAAGGCAGGTGCTCCACCACTGAGCCACCTTCCCAGCGCCGAGACCTAATTTATTAATTCATAAAGTAAGCATAATGCAACACTTACCCATGGAGTTTAATGAACTTAGTAACAAAAGCTCCTGAGAAAATACTAGCCATATTACACTATTTATAGTCAACATAGTGAAAATACACCTTTTTGGTCCAAAGTTTCTCATTACTAGTGAAGTTCAGTATTTTCTTTCACAATCAACCAACTATTTTTCTCTCTCTTTTTTTTGGTCCATCATAGAGCTTGAACTCTGGGCCTGGGCGCTGTCCCTCAGCTCTTCAGCTCAAGGCTAGTGCTCTACCACTTGACCTACAGCACTACTTCTAGTTTTCTGAGTGGTTTATTGGAGATAAGAGTCTCAGGGTGTTTCCTGCCCAAGCTGTCTTTGAACTGCGATCCTTACATCATAGCCTCCTGAGTAGCTAGGATTACAGACGTGAGCACTGGCGCCCGGCTAATCAACTATTTCTCTAGTAAAATCCTTTTTTTTTTTCTACACAAATGCTTCTTCTTGTTTATAAATGAACAGCAATCATTAATAAAGAGCACTCTTGACCCTGTATTTCATATGTTCTTACCTTTTCCTATGACACTGAAGCTATGTATTTTTATTTTTATTTTCCAGGGCAGAGGACCGAACCCAGGGCCTTGCACGCTCTGGGTGGGTGCCCTTCCACAGGGCTAAACCCCCAGCCCCTGAAGCTATGTATTTTTAATGGGGTCATCATGTTGACTCTTCCTTCATAGCGTCTACACGAGAGGATCTGTACTCAGCCCAGACCTACAGCATTTCATCCTGCCAGCCAAGGGCTTAGCCCTCTGCCGTTAGACCACACATTTATTGGAAATACAACAGCACACTGAGAGCAAACAAGGTCCTCCTAATGAAGCACTTGCACTGATCTGCAACATCTGTATAAAAGCAGTATAATTTTACTCTGTGAAATCATTCTTCCCTCTCTTTTGTACACTATCAGTCACCTTCATTCTTCTGCTTTGTGTCTTTGCCCACGTGGTACCTGAGGGGAATGCAGATAGTCACAGCGAGTCCTGGCGGGGCCCACAAAACCAGCAAGCCCAGTGCGCCAGGATGTGGCCAGGCAGTGAGATGGAGCTGGTGTGTGTTCACGAGCCTACAAGGTAAGCCGACAGAGACCGGAGACCCCAGCAACCCCAGCTGGGAGAAGATGGCAGTTACAAAATCATGAAAGCCAGGCATAGTGGTTCAAGCCTGTGATCCTGGCTGCTTGGGAGGCAGAGATGGGATCATGGGGAAAAGAGGCTTGGGAAACTCCATCTCATCAGTGGCTGGTGTGAGGTGATGGCAGGCGCCAGCTGCCTCACCGTGGGGACAAGGGCTGGGCACAGTGACACGGGCCTGCCATCTCTAGTGACACAGGAAAACACAATCAGGAGGACCGCAGCGCATGTTGGTCTAATCTTGAAATAACCAGTGTAAAAAGGGGCTGGAGGTGTGGCAGCACACACGGAACAATCACTACACCTTCCTTCTCACCCCCGTAGCGGTAGCAGAGGACACAGTGGCTTGCTGGAAAAGGTGCATTTCCATGCTGATACTTCTTGCCTGAGAGGCTGCGATCCAGTGGCCTGACAGAACCTCATCTTGATCCGCCAAGGCACCGGAGGATAACTTACAGGTAATGGAGCCCAGGCTTTGTCAGGGGAACTGGCCGGGGGAGGGGAGGCTGGGCAGCACAGGCCATGCCCAGTGAAGCCGGCACTCTTGTATTTTGTCTTCCCTCAACACTTCCAGGCCTGGTCTGGGAAAGAGCCCACAATGGCCGCAAGGCGCCGGTGGCACGCACCTGTAATCCCAGCTACTCAGGAAGCTGAGACCTGAGGATCGTGACTCCAAGCCAGCCCAGGCAGAAAAATCCGTGAGACTCTTATCTCTAATAAACCACTCAAAAAAAGCCAGAAGTAGCACTGTGGCTCAAGTGGTAGAGTGCTAACTCTAGTACACAAAGAGACTCAGGGACAGCACCCAGGCCTAGAGTTCAAATCCTAGGACCAGCCAAAAAAAAAAAAAAAAAGCAAGCAAGCAAGCCCTGGTGGTGGTGAAAACCCCCGTACCTGATTATCTGAGAGATGAGACACACAGGCTAGGAGGGCCGAGGAAGCCCGCCCGCCCGCGGGGTGAGGACTGTGAGGGGAGCAGTGTTCACAGTGAGGTCAATAAAAGGCCACGCACAGAAGGACAGTCTGATGGAGTCAAAAGAGCTGGACTGGCATGCTTGGCACCGGGCCTGTTTGGAGAGGGCAAACCTCACTCCTCAGCACTGCAGACCTAGGGGAAGGCCGTGGGAGAGCAGTCTCTGCAGACAGACAGACACTCAGGCGACCCAGGGACCGAGAGGGGCGATGGGAGCGGCGCACAGACCCCACCCACAGCCTGCCCGGCCTCTCTGAACAGCCAGCTTTCTTTGCCTCATTGCTGCTAGTGTTGCAGTCTTTTGTCTTGAAACTCTGCTTGTTTGCTGACAGCTCCCCTTGCAGTCCCAAGTTGGTCTTTAATCTAGACGTATGTAAGAGGAACAGCGATCATTTTTATGCTCTTCTCATGATGCCAGAAAAGCAGTGGATATAAAAGGCACCAACTGGGCTGGGAAGGTGGCTCAGTGGTAGAGC
>NW_012267223.1:345705-409252 GCF_000151885.1 Dipodomys ordii
GGCTCAGTGGTAGAGCACTTGCCTTGCATGCATGAGGCCCTGGGTTCGATTCCTCAGCACCACATAAGCAGAAAAAGCCGGAGATGTGGTAGAGCGCTAGCCTTGAGCTGAAGAGCTGAGGGACAGTGCCCGGGCCCAGAGTTCAGGCCCCATGACCACCACCACCAACAACAAAAAGGCACCAAAAATGGAAGTAGAAAACTGAGAGGATGGGGACAGGGGAGAAGACTTAGGGAAGGGGGACGTGGATCAGGATGCACCATCCTCATCCACTGACGTGTAGAACTGAAACCCTTGGTACAACTACTAGGAGATTTATTTATTCTGTTACAGACCTGATCAGAAGCCAAGGGCACGGGCTGCTGCTGCACCTCACAGCGTGCACATGTGCGCTTCCACCGTCATGGTGTGGGGAGCGGGACCTCAGCTCTGGGCGGGGCCGGCAGGAGCGAGAGCCACTCCGTGAGCAGTTGGTCCAGGGGAGATGGAGGGTGCTGTCCCTCACAATGGGGTTAGTGGTCTTAATACCAATGCACGAGCCTTCTTGATAGGAAGTGAGGCGGATGTCCTTGAGGCGGCCAAGTAACCCAATCAGTGCTGGGGACGGCTGCCAGCAGGCGGTACCCCACCTGGAAGCCCCCAGAGGCTGCATTACGCTCACACAGGGGAGGAGCCTTCCCACGTGCCCATGCCAGCCATACTCAATCTGCTGCCGGAGCAGCTGCCGGCTGGTGCGGTGTCTCAAGCCTGCAATCTCAGCTACTCAGGAGGCAGAGACTGGGAAGAACATAGCTTAGTGTCAGTTCAGGCCTCAAGTTCACAGGCCCCCATCTAAGTCAGTAAGTCTCAGGGCAAAGTGCTGACTTGTGTCTTTGTGGTGACGTGAGTGTACGTGTCTGACGTGCGTCTATGGGTGACGTGTGTCTTTGTGGTGACGTGTGGCTATGATCCCGACTACTTGGGAGGCATAGGAGGATCACAGTCTAAGTTTTGCCCCGAGTGATTCTTTTCAGATAGAGTCTATCTGAAAAGAGCCTTTTCTATTTGTCCTTGATTATTCTTCATTATCAAAGAAAAAGAGAGAAGGCTCAAATGAAAAATAATCAAGGACAAAGAGAAAGGCTCAAATGGTAGAGTGCTTGCCTGCCAAGCACTATCTCAGAACTGCAAAAAACAAAGCAAGACAAACACCACCAACGCTTTTCTGGCTTCTGAAGTGAGTTGTCAGACTCTGGGGCCTATGTGTGGCGGTGGCTCCAAAACCGGGCCACTGGCCCAGCATAAACTGGCTTTTCTTGGTCATGACTCCAAACTTCATTAAGTTCACACAACTCCCCACAAACACACATTCACTGAAACAAACACCGGTGACTGATTATCTGTGATAAGCCCTGCCACCCCTACAACCCTCCCCTTCAGCCACTAAAGGATCAGTGGACAGGACACACACAACTGGTCTCCAAACCACAACTGCGCCACGGTTTGCATGTGACGGGGGCACACCCACAGGGGCCTGTGTCTTTTTTTCTTTTTTTTTTTTTCAGATGTGGGGCTTGGACTCAGGGCCTCGGTGCTACCTCTGAACTCTTTCACGTAAGGCTGGCACTCCACTTTATGCCACAGCACCACTTCCGGTTTTCTGGTGGTTAAATGGAGATAAGAGTTTCACGGCTTTTCCTGCCCGGGCTGGCTTTGAACTGCAATCCTCAGATTTCAGCCTCTTGAGTAGCTAGGATGACAGGCGTGAGCCACCAGTGCCGGTGTGCCTATGTTTTAAAGTGACAAGCCCGCCACACCCAGAAAGGGCTGATGCACACGCGGCTCTGGCAGTAACCCCCGGTGCCGGTTAGGAAACCCTCTGTGACCCATTCATAATCTGCTCAGCACCGCTTGTTAGTTTGCATCTGTGTCCCTGCGCAGAGGGGACCATGGTGTTGGCATGAAGCAGGCTGGCCGCAGGGCTTCACCGGTTCCTGATGTATAAGCGGGAGTGCTGGGGAAGGGCGGAGGAAGGGAATTCGATACTTTACCAGGAAAGCCCAGTGACATTTTTTCTTTTTTGGTCTCTCATAGGGCTTGAACAGGTGCTGTCCCTGAACTCTTTAGCTCAAGGCTAGCACTCCACCACTTGAGCCACAGCACCATTTCTGGTTTTCTGGTGGTTCACTGGAGATAAGAGTCTTATGGACTTTCCTGCCCAGGCTGGCTTTGAACTGTGATCCTCAGATCTCGGCCTCCTGAGTAGCTAAGATTACAGGTGTGAGCCACTGGCACCCGGCCCCAGTGATTTCTCATTGGACTGGTGGGTTGTGTTTACCATTGGGCCCCACAAGGAGCAGAGGAGCGGCTGGGCGTCCACAGACCTCAGGGCGTATTCGGGCAGCCTCAGGTGAACCAGCCTCGCTGGGATCCTTGTTTTGGCCTCTTTCTATGGAGGCCTCAGCCAATTGGGCCTTGGCTGCAGCAACTCACCTGTAAAACGATGGGAAGTTGCTCCGGGGGGCTTCTGTTCTCCACACCCATGGTAAGCCACACCTGGAAGGCAGTCAGCTGCTCCGCAAAGAACGGGCTGTGCTGTGGGATAAGCAGGAGCCGATTAGGGCCACACGAGGGCAGAGGGGTCCCACGCTCTGTGACTGGGCAGAGCTGGAGGTTTTGTCAACAGCGAGGGTGCAAGAAAGGAAGAGGGTGATCCTGAGGCCTGTGGCCTGGGCACTGGGACAATGGGCTGCGGTTGGTGGGCAAGGGGCAGAAGCAGCCTGTGGGGAAGATGCCAGCTCAGGCATCGCGTCCGTGGTGCACGGCGCATCTGAGCGGAAATGCACTTGCCATCCGAGCAGGGATGTCAATCATGGCACACGGATTTTTTTTTTCTTTCTGAGACAGGCCCTCACCATGCAGCCAGGCTAGTCCGGGACTCTCAATCCGCCTGTCTCAGCCTCCTGAGTGCTCGAATTACAGGTGTGTGCCACCACGCCCAGCCAGATCATCTTGTAAATTGTCTAAGTTTGTATTTGTTGTTAGCATACACTGCTTGTACAGGGAGGAGGAGCGCGTCACATTTCCATACAGGCAACGATCAAACTCATCCCCTTACTCTCCCTTATCCTTCCCTTTCTTCTTAAAGTAATCCCAACAGGTCTTACTGTTCTATTTGCACATTTACAGTAACATAATCAGGCCACATTCACTTGCATTCATCCCCTCCATCCACCCTCCTGATCACATTCACTTGCATTCATCCTCTCCATCCACCCTCCTGATCCCCTTCACACCCACCCAAGGTTTCATTTCTTACATCGCATGAGAAGTAGAGGGAACCTGGACCTGAGCCAGGCCCCGCCACACAGAGGCTGAGGGGCCAGTGAAAGGCAGGCAGACGGTGTGGTGCCCGGAGCAGGGAGGGCTGCAGGGAGAGCAGCACCGAATGCCCCGATGGTGAGGGAAGACTAGGATGACTCTGGCCACCGATCATAACCATCAAGAGCATGGCTGGGATGGGGCCAGAACAGAAGAGGGAAGGTGGAGCCACCTCTTTGGGAGGTGGCTGCCAGAGGAGAGACACGTGGGGGGGGGGGGTGGATGGAGAAAGTGGGTTAGGAAATGCATTCCAGATCGGGAGGACAGCAGCATGTGGGTGACTGGATAAGAGGGAGGCGCACAGACCTGGAGGGGCTGGTGCTGCTGGGTGGGGCACCGGGGCCTCCTGCAGGGAGGGGGAGAGCAGGAGGGCGGGGCAGGCAGCAGGAGGAGACCAGGGAGTCAGGGAGTGTGTGCGTGGGGTCAGGAGTGGCTTGGGGGGGGAATGACTGGGGAGGCAGGTTCAGGGCTGTGCTGGCAGCACACAAGAGCATGGAAGCGTTGGGGGAGCACTGGAGGCCAGCAGTACGCCCTCAGCCGCATGCCAGGGCCTGGTGTCCCTTCAAAGGCTCGGGTTCAGGAGGAGGATCACAAGGCTGATGGATGAAGGGTGTGTATTTGAGCAGGAGAAGATGCGCAGGCCTTCCACCTGCAGAGCAGGGCAATTCCATGTCCATGACGGGGGCACAGGTGGAGGCCACCCACTAGGGCACAGCTGTGCACCCAACTCCCAACTGGCCTTCCACAGAGCACCCGGTGCCCAGAGCCCCACGGCGCCCAGCCAGGGCTGGGGAATGCAGCGGAGCTCTCGCTTAGGAGTGCCTGCCCTGGTGACGTCAGCTGTCATAAAAGGAAGACACGCAGAGGCACTGTCAAGCTTCGGCCCCCAACGCAACGCTGCCGTCAAAATTGGTTAAAAAAAATCTCATCAAGTGCCCCTCCTCCACATCCTGTAAGAACAGTTACACCAACTTAGAAAAACCTCCAGTCAGTACGTGACAAGTAGGCCTCTTCTCTTCCTGTCCAATTAGTTTTTGCATATAGATTTTCACGTGCTGGTCACTGCTGAGAAGACAAGCCCGCCTGATCTTTTCACCTAAAATGGACAAAAAAAGCAAAGCATCCCTTTGCCGGCCTGATGAGCTATGAGGTTTGTCAGGTGTCTGAAAGCTGGGGAGTAGACAAATGGGGGTCACTGCCCAGCACACGAGCAGCTGCACGGACCAGGCACACCCATGCTGTTCTGAGAGCCGCCCCGGGTGGCATGCATGAGGGCTCGCGCTGGCCCTGGGCACGGCAGGAAGGGATGCTCCGCGGACAGCTCACACGCGCCCGCCTGCCCTCCCAGGATGGTTCTGATGCTGGCCTCTCTGCTCTGCGGTCACCTCAGGCATCAGATGGCCTGGTGTCAACAATGGGTGCTCACAGGCAAGACAGTGAAGGAGGAGGCTGCTGGAGCCTCGGAGCCCTGCTCCACAGTGGGAGTGAGTCCGGCGGGCTTTGGCGCTGGCCGCGGTGCACCCGCTAGGGTGGCTGGGTGGGTGGTCCCGGCACTGCGTCGGGTGCTGCTGCCCGACAATGGGTCAGCAGTGACCTGCCCGGTGCCCACAGCTGTGTGCGCCTCCTGCTCCCTGTGTGTCACAGCATGCAGACGACTTAATTGAATTGGCTCTTCCAGACCCTCTATACCTTTCTCCTTAACTCCATAAACACAACTAGACCTTTGGTTCCTGGTTAGAAATCTGTCCCTTCTAACTACTGACTTTTGGAAAAGCGAGATATATACTAGGCTTTTTGTGTGCCTGTAAAAGTAAGTTTTGGCGCTGGTGGCTCATGCCTGTCATCCTAGCTACTCAGGAGGCTGAGATCTGAGGATTGCGGTTCAAAGCCAGCCCGGGCAGGAGAGACCGTGAGACCCCTATCTCCAATAAACCACTAGAAAACCGGAAGTGGTGCTGTGGCTCAAGTGGTAGAGCGCTCGCCTTGAGCTGAAGAGCTGAGGGACAGCGCCCAGGCCCAGAGTTCAAGCCTCACGATCGACATTAAAAAAAAAAAAAGTATGTTTTAAGATGAGGCCAGTAAATTATGAGTAAAATATCAGAATAAAGAAGTTTGGAAAGTTGCTATAAAATCACTTGCAAATAATACTAATAAAGGAAAAAATCCAGAAAATGAAATTTGTGGGAAAACTGGTCCACTAGGTTTGACGTGATTGTTGCCATTTTGGGGCAGGAGCTGCTGCAGTGACCTGCCGGAGGCCGCGGCCGGAGGCCCGCAGCCCGAGAGGAACACAAAGGAAGCAAACACCCAGCTGGGGGCCAGAGACCCTGAGACGTCAACATTCCTCCAGGGAGCAGAGGCAAGGCTGCTGTACAGTCCTAGGACATCAATCACTACTCCTTCCCTGCCAGCCCTTAGATTAAAACCAAAACCAAACAAGCAAACACGCATGATCTGTGAGTAACCCTGGATGCAACTCCTCCACTCAGAGATGAATTAGTCTGTGTGGTTCTTTGGACTGCAGGCGCGTCTGGTTTCAGAGGAAGGCGCTTCTTCCATGTCTCCCAGGGACATTCACATTCATACAGCGAAGTTTGCACGCAAAGACTCAATATTACAAAGACGCTGCTGACGTCTCCGCTCATGTGGATTCATGGTAATCTCAACCCAGGTCCCAGCAGGCTCTCCGTAGGAATCCAACAAGCTGATCATAAAATCCATATGAAAATCTGAAGGCCCCAAGGCAGCCAAGGCAATCTTAGACAGGAACAAAGCCAGAGGCCTCCGGCTGCAGCGGAGGGTCTGTGACAGCATGGGGCTGGAGCAGGGGCAAGGGAAGGACAATGGCCTACGGACAGAGAAGAGCAGTGGCAGGCCCTCACACAGGCACCGTCAGGTCCAAGGCAGCGCGCCACCGAGCCGGGCGCTACGCGGGGAGCGGATGCTCTGGGCCCACCGCACACCACGCAGGACGCTGGCAGCGAGCAGCTCCTCAGGGCGTTTACCTGGGCGTTTGCAGGATGGCTGCAAAGACGGCATCAAGGGCCCTCACCATAAAAGCAAAAAAGCTGATTTCTGTTCACTAAGACAAAAGTGTGAGGGAGTGAAAAGGGTGAACAAATGCAGCAGTGGTACCACCAGACGCTGTGTTGGAAATGAACTGTACAACTCGTGGCAGGAGTGGAGGGAAAAGCCAGGAGAGAGTGGGGGGGTGGCGACACCATCTGAAAAGAAATGTGTTTTCCTGACTTACTGTAAACCCCCTGGACACCACCTTCACAACAATAAGAAGGGGAGAAGCAAGCCCCAGAGTAGGCAAAGACACTCAGCGCATGGGGCAAAGGGACAAGGAACAAATGGGCCGATACGCAGAAGCGCCACAGCACACAAGACTAGGGCAGACACAGGGCTCGAGCACCCGACCCACAGGAGATCACCCGTGGTGGGAGGAGTGAGAGTGGATGTCCCCCGTGGAGCACTGTCTAGAAATGTCGGTAGCCCCAGTAGAACCAGGGCTCGGGGTCAGGGGAATGAGGCATTTTTCAGCAGGCACAAACTTTGGGGAGTAGGGAGTGACAAAAATATTCGAATGCATCCTGCAGCGAATAATTATTATTTCAAATTGAGATAGGCTGAGTGAATGATTCTGCTTTTAGTCTCAGACTCTACTATGCTTGGGCCAAAGGCAGCCAGCTCTGATTGACTGTGAACACCTCAAACAGAAAACTCAAAACTCCCACTGGGCCAGGTACCAGTGGCTTACACCTGTGATCCCAGCTCCTTGGGAGGCCGAGATTGGGAGGCCTGTGCTTTGAGGCCAGCCAAGGCAGAAAAGTTTACAAGACCCTTTCTTACCTGAGAGCCAGGCATCATCATCCTAGTTACTACCTAAAATGGAGCTTAGGCCTCATCTCAGAAATGATCAGTACAGGACTGGAAGGTGGCTCAGTGGTAGAGCGCTTGCCTTGCATGCATGAAGCCCTGGGTTCCATTCCTCAGTACCATGTAAACAAAGAAAGCTAGGAGTGGTGCTGTGGCTCAAGTGGTAGAGTGCTAGCTTTGAGCCAAAGAAGCTCAGGGACAGCGCTCAGGGACTGGCCAAAAAATAAAAGACCAGTTACAGAGGCACGCCTCAGGGACCTCACAAGGAGAAGGCCCTGAGTTCAGGCTCCACGGTAACCTCTACTGCCTGTGGATCTGACGGTTGGGTTTGGGAGCCTGGAGCCGGTGGGATGTCGAGTGAGAGCAAGGGGCATGGAGCCCGTACTCCGAAGGTCCACGAGTCCCGGTGCGGAGAGGCAGGCCAGGGGCCTGGGCTGGCTGCTGCTCAGCCTGGGTGCTGATCGCCTGCGCGTGTGGACGGGCAAAACCTCGCCAAGCTCATTTATAATACGTGTCATTTTTCTTATTATGCTATATTTCCAAAAAGAGCAAAGAAAAAAAGCTGTAAGGGTCCACACAGGGCTCTTTCCTTCGCCGACACCCCACCCCAATTTGACGGCTGCCCAGACACGATGCAGATGGTCTTTGAGCACTTGGTGCGTGCACGGGGCAGAGTGCTATCTCATGGAGAGCATGGGGCTCTGGGAAGCGCAGACCCCGGGCTTGGGAGGCCTTCCAGATGTGCCTGCGGCAGCAGGCCCCGCCCTTCCTTGGAGAGAGCCCAGCGCCCGGTGTGTGGGGTGGAAGGTGAGTGGACAGCCGGCATGGCATCTGGCCTGCGTCACTGCCACCCTCCCCGGTGCGCTACAGCTCTGCGATGGACGTCTTCCTGCCCCCAAATGTAGGGGAGACAAGGGGAACCGAGGGAAGAGCACCTAGTGCCCCTTCAAGGCACAGAGTCGGGTAGCCTGCAATGTGCGCACAAATCCACGAGAACATCTCCCTGTAGAGGGCATGGTGGCTCACGCTTGTCGTCCCAGCTACCTGGGCAGCTGATATCGGGAGGACCACATTTTGAAGCTAGCACAGGCAAATGAAACCCTATCCGAGCCCACAGCTAGATGGGTGCGGTGGTGCACGCCTGCCACCCTGGCTCTGCCAGGATTGGTGGTGGTGGTGGTATGCTGGAGGGGGGAAGCGAAAAGGTCTGAGTGTTGCTCAGGTGGTAGGATGCCTACCCAGCACACACGAGGCCTAAGTTCAAGCCTTGCTGACATGCGTGCACGTGCAAGCGCGCGCATGCACACACACGCACACACACACACACACGCACACACGCGCACACACGCACACACACACACACCCTACCCCCACTCCCCCCAAAAAGGGAGAAATAAAACAGAAAAAAGTTTCACCATTCAAGTGAGGCAGAGGCTCAGGGAGGCTGTCCCAGATGCCCACGGCGTGCTGCTTCCCCACCCAGAAGCGCTGCAAGAATCGCCTGCCCCCACCCACCAGGGCGGTCCATACCAAGAAAGCAGACTTCTGAGAACAACTCACACACTGCCCGTTTCAGTCTAGCCTGAACACCGGCTGACCCGGTCTCTACTCTGGTTAGCTCCAGTCTCTTCCAGGTGAGTGAACCATGCCTGCACCACCCCAGAGCCCCAGGAAGGGAAGAGGGGACTCACCCTGAACGCGGTGCCTTCCTCGATGATGGTGGGCAGCTGGGAGAGGCAAATGTCCACCGCGAGGTCCCAGGCCTGCCTGGGGAGAGAACACAGGGCACCCCTGCATGAGTGAGCAGCTTTGGAGCAGGGGTTTTGCAGGGAGAGGAGCCCTGAACGGCACGCGGCAGGATCTGCGGAGGCCCTGGAGCGAGGTCCAGCTCTGCCAGAGCCACCAGAGTTGAGTCAGTTGGAGAAAGGTCAGGAGAACCCAGCCAGGTCCCTGCATGGGCACTGCTGGTGCTGTGGCCCCCACACCTGGTGCGTCGCATCCATTCTCTCTACAACGAAGCAAGAAAGGCCAAGGAGCCTGGCCTCCCTCCACGGCGGGTCCCAGATCCCTGCGTGCAGCGCCCAGGCTGGGGAAGCTGTTGGGATGTTTGAGGCAGAGGGAGACAGACCCTGTGTCACCAGCCTCTCGGCACGAGGACACCATGGGCATGGGCCGCGTGGGCAGCACGGGGCAGTGTGAAGTCAGGCCACAGACACCACAGCCAGCTCCAATCTCAAGCCAGCCCCCAGGCTGCCTTCTCCAGACACTCAGACATTGCAAGATGGTTTGTGCAGCTTCATACACGCATCCTTGTATAACTGGGGAGCAGACTCGATGGCTGGCCGCGGGCTGGCCGCTCTTACATAAGGCTCTGGCTGTGCCAGCCCGCTTCGGCCGGAGGTCTGAGGGAGGGGCAGAGCAGAGCAGGGCAGGGAGGTTGGCTCCCAGGGCTAAAGCCACACAGGAAGGCCTCAACAAGGGACCCCAGAAATGACAGGCAACGGCTGGTCACCTGTCAGAGCACGCCACCACACAGGCGGACAACCCCACTTCCTGCTGCGACCCCCGGCCCCGTGGCTCCGCAAGGCCCCAGCAGCAGGGCGGGCAGGTGGCAGAGCACCAGGGCCATGCCTTCTCCGCCATGCTGCCAGCCTCCCTTGCCGCAGCCGGGGGTAGGAGGGGTGGGGGAGGAAGGGGAACACCCCTCTCCCACCCTGCAGAGCCCCCCACAGGGAATGTGCTCTCCACTGGCAGATGCGGCCGTGGCCTGGGCAGCCCTCCCACTGCTCACGGACGAACGCTCCCAACCCCACCCCGGGACCTGCCAGAGTATCTGAGCTACCAGCACTCTCAGGCTGCAGCGGGGGCTGGTGGGAGGCCCCCTGTACTGGCTGAGGCCCGACGGCGCTCACCCCGCAGCACTGCACTCCCACTGGGCGCCCAGGTCCGGGTCCGGCAGTCCCAGTGGCCCACGCTCAGGGACAGACCCAAGTCACCAGCAAACGCTTGTGGAAGGAGAATGAAGAAAGAAGGGAAGCCGCTCTCTCCTCCGGCACTCAGAGCAACCGCTCGCAGGGGTGGAGAGAAGGAAAGCACCTCACACCCAGCTCCAGGCCCTGCGCTCCACGCTCTTCTCTGAGCACTAGGTGACCATTTGGGGGATGCTCCCTGGGGACTACCCAGCAGGACTGCGGGCTGCAGCCTGCTCAGGGCCAGCTTCACCACAGCGCAAGTGGGAAGCGGCGGTGCCCGGCATGGGGTCCTTGTGAGACCCTGGGGTGGGGGGGCAAAAGCTTGGCGGGGCCTCAGGTACAGAGAGCAGCTCTGGCCAGCCCGGGCCACCCCAGCATTCAACGTGAATTCTCAAGGAGGAGCTTCCTGTCTGCACGGGCGCCGACCCGGAGGCACCAATCCCCACACCGAGGCGAGGCTCCGGGCCTGGCCCTCCCTTCTTTGAGAAATACGCTCCTGGGAACGCAGCATGATGATCAGCACAACAGAGTCCGTTTCTGGAATGACAGTCTCTTCTCGCTAGTAATTTCCTGAGACTCAGAGTTCCCTGTGATTTTTATTTAGACTAATGAGACTGCACGCTGGCAGGTAAAAGGGCACATTTTCTCTATGTCTTAATAAAGGACCAAAACAAGAATGGAAAAAATTTAAATCCAGAAGGAAAGCAAGGAACTGAAGTGCTGGGAAAACAGATCAAGATGCACCGCACTTACAAACTCATTTGTTGAATGCCAACTCCTTTGTACAACTGCTTAAGTAGAAATATAATCTTTAAAAGTGACATAAAGCCTAAAGCTGGACACAGAACTCCTTTTCAGTTTCAAAGATCTGACCGGCCCCAGAGCGGAGGCCAGAGGAGGAACTATCTAGAAGGGGTTCCAAACACAGACGGTAAACAGCTCACATGTGCTGTGCCCTCTGACCTCCTGCAGGAGGAGGGTGCTCTGCTCTACTACGTGGAGACAGAAGCAAAAGACGACACTGCAATTCGGCTGAGGATGCCTGGAAGTTAATCTATTTCAGGAGTTAGAACAGCGTGTACAACTTAGAGAAGAGCACAGCACAAGTCTGGGCAGTTGGAACCCAGCGTGCCCTCCAGACGGCACTGCCCAGGCCGGGCCCCTTTGGGTCTGTTTGTGAAGGTAAAGCATATGTATATTTCTTCTTACAGCTCAGAACTGAAATGTCTAGCATGTTCTCCAAGTCAGGAAGCGGAAAGAGCCCTTTTGTAAGGCTCCGGCAGTTCTCTGAGGTCCTAGAGCTCACGCGAGCCTGATTCCCACCCTGGGAGGACTTGAGCCCCGGCCCCACGTTTCCTGCATCAGAAGAGCAGCTCAGAGGCTCTGCGCTCTGGAGGCGGAGGGATGGGTGGGGACGTGGAGAGCGGGCACTGGGGCTGGCGCAGAGAGGTGAGCAGAGGGCTACAGAGCCAGAGGCTGAGATCAGGCTGGCTGCCAACATCGAAGACAAAGTCCGCCCAGTGCCCATTCCTCAAGTGGAAAGAGCCCGGGGATGGAGAGCTGGGCACCCTGGGGAGGGTCGGACCCCTTCTCTGTTCCCATCAAACTCCCAAATGGTGCCAATCCCGTTCTCGCAGAACTTAGCTCTCTGATGAGCACAGAATCAGACAAAATCCTATCAAACTTGCAGTTTTAATTTGGGATTCTCAGCTATAGATGAGTGGGAAGGCAGGTCCTATAAAAGCTGGAGCCGAGGCAGTGGCGGTGGGCCACTGCAGCCACCAGTTCTTCCATTTGGCACCCAGGAGGGAGCGGGAGCCGGGGTGGGAGGTGGCGGCGGCGCGGCGTGGGGGAGGGTCTGGCCGCCGCGCAGGTCTGTGGCGCAGGGGACTTTCTCAGCTTCTGGCTGCTTGGATGAGTCACTGCCTGGAAGAGCGGGTTTTTAGGAAGCGGGCCTCGGGTGGCAGGCGCCCAGGCGGTGGGCTGCAGGAAAGCCTCCCCGCTTGCAACTCCATCTGCACCCATCAATCAGAGTGGAACGTGCAGGTTATTACCGCAGAGAAATGCCAGGTTCCAGGACCCCTGAAATTGAGAGTGAAGGGGAACGACTCCCTGATGGCTTTGCATCAAAAATTAAACAGGAAACGGCGCAGAGCATTTCATCACCAGCTCCCCCGCCTGGAGCCAAGTGTAAATGTACATTACTTAGGCTTTAACCTCAATTTTTGTTAGGCTTTCTTCCCTTTCCCCCTCCTGCTAAAAATTCAGCCTCTTCATCACCACCCAAGGATATAATAACTAGATTTTCAATTATTTATTCCAAATGCTCTTTCCTGCCTACCGTTCCGTGAGCTCCCTGGGGAGGCGCGGGCTGCAGTCTGGGTGTGCGAAAGTCCTGGCCACTGTGTGCTGAGTTCCGCGACCCAGCGCGGCAGACAGCCTGCTGGGAGCCCACTGCTCACCTTCCAGGGCCAGCGCCTGCTCCAGGCCAGGCTCTGAGCCTCAAGCCAGAGAGCGGAGGGCCTCTGTCCCCCGGTGTGCATCCAGGCCCCCTTCTCACTCCTTTCAGGGGTGAGATTGTGGGCTGGGACATGCCACTCAAGATGGGTCACATTCCCGGCCCCCTACGAGATGTCAAGGGTTATGGGTGGCGATGAGCCTGCACTAGGGGGCCTTCCCACAACCTGAAATGTGGCTCTGGTGCCTGAGCCGGGCGGCCGCAGGGGACGCTTGGCTTAAAGCACAGACAGCCTGGGATGCTGAGCCTGTGGCCCCATCCAGCCTAGGGCAGACAAGATGGAAGAGAAAGGGCCATTTACAGAGCCTAACAACTAGCTATAGTTTAACTAAGACACCCAACTCCTTTCGCAGGAATGCATGCATCTGGCAACAAGTTTTCCAGAACCAGTGTGTCTCTGCAAGCGGAGTCTGTACACTATCTGTGGAGGGCACTGGCACTTATTCCAGGGACCAAGGTCCTTCTCTTCTCTGATTTAGCACAAAAATGCCATGGCCAGGGTGCCCTGGCTCATGCCTGTAATCTCAGCAATGCAGGAATTTGAAATTGGGAGGATCATAGTTCCACAAGCCCCAGCACAAAGTTCACAAGCCTCCCATCTCCACAGAGAAAGCCAGCATGGTGTTGTGGGCCTTCCATCCCCATAATGGCAGGAAGCACCAGTGAGAGGACCATGGACCCATCTGCTTGGGTCAAAGAGAGATCGTGCCAGGCACCAGTGGCTCACACCTGTCATCCTAGCTATCAGAGGCTGAGAGCCGAGGATCGCAGTTCAAAGCCAGCCTAGGCAGGTAAGTCCGTGAGACTCTTATCTCCAATGAAGCAGCAGAAAACCAGAAGTGGCGCTGTGGCTCAAGTGGTAGAGTGCTAGCCTTGAGCTGAAGAGCTGAGGGACAGCGCCCAGGCCCAGAGTTCAAGCCCTGACCAACCCCCCCCCAAAAAAAGAGATCGTATCTTAAAACTAACCACAGCCAAAAGTATGGTGGCATGGCCCAAGTGGTAAGAATACTTGCATAGCAAGCACAAAACCAAAACCGTAAGTTCAAACCCAAGTACTGCTTTAAAAAAAGGGCAGGGGGGCGGGGCGATTGCTAAGGTGAGTGGTTTCCTCCGGAGGTCTGGCGCACGGATGCTCAGGCAGCCGGCCCCTCCCTTAGTCTGTGTACTCAGTGCCCAGGGGACGCGTCTGTCTCTGTCTCTGTGTGGAGGTGTCCAAGGCCTTAGCGGCAGCCTCCCCTCTGCCACACCGGGCCGTGATGAAGTCCCGAGACTGCTCCTGTGAGAAGGCTGTGGTTTCTAGGCCTGCAGAATGCTCTCTCTCGTGGCTAGACTCGCAGGCTCAGTGGTGGTCAGGGCTTCAGGGACAGCGGTTGATGTGCTGGCACCGAGCGCAGGGGGACTGCGGGCTGGCCCACCCACAGCAGCGGGACCTCGCATCCTGGGGTTTTCTAACTGCCTGCGACGGCGGAACCATCGCAGCAAGCACAAGTTCAAACACAACCCTGACGCTGCGCGGGAGGGCCAGGCCGGGCGCCTTCCCGCGCTGCTCCCCTGCCCTGCTGTCACCTTGCTTTTCATGAATGGGTGAGTGTGCAGTGGACCAACCCTGGGTGTCTACGCCTCACCATCCTCACAACCCCCGGGCCAGGGAAGCCAGGACATGGCAGGTCTCATCAGCGTGGCTGGGATGGCCGCCGACAGCCAGGGACCAGCAAGGCAGCCCGGCAGGGGGCCAGCCCTGGACACAGAGGCCGGCCGGGCAGGAGACTCCAAAGCAGCACTTAAAACCGGAAACCCCAGTCTGGGGCAGGAGTCAGTTTCCTTGGATTGGGAACTTGCTGGTCACAAGGTCAGAGAGGCCCATTTATCCATGTGGTCTGGAGGCAGAAGAAAGAGAGGAGCCTGAAGTCACGGGCGTCCAACCCTAGGACCCCACGAGAAAGCCACTGAGAGTGGGCGGGAGTTCCCCGTGACACACATGCTGGGCCCAGCTCCCCTCACCACCGGCGGCCCTCTCTTTGATTCTCCATGAGATGCCTGGCCACAGTGGCCTCAGAGAAAACGGGACTGACAGATGCTGACTTCCCAGCTCTGAAGCAAGCGGCACCACCCTGCCGGAAACTCCCTGGGGAGACTGTGTCAGAGGCACGAAAGTCTCTTCCTTGAAACCACGTCGCCACTGACTTCCCTCGGAGAACCTTCACTCCACGTCCCCCGCGCCCCCTAGCTCACAGCAGGAAGCTGTGGTGTCAGCCCTGCTGGAAACACCCAGTGGAGGCCTTCAGACACAGGCAAGACGGCACCAGCTGGGGAGGAAGGGGCGTGGACAAGGTCCCCAGACGAGGCTGGCCAGAGCCCCTGGGACTCCTCCTCCCCCAGGTCTCAGCCAACGAGCGTGCCCAGGCTTCCGCAGCTGTGCGGGGTGCGGAGCTGTGCAGCCCCTTCTCTGGTGTCCTCCCCCCCCCCTCGCTAACGCAGGCAGGAGGCACGCGGCATCTAGACCATGGGTGTGTTTGCTCATCAGAATGTTGCTTTAAAAAGCATACTAAAGATGAATGAGATTGTGAATAGATAGCTAGCAACTTTTTGAGCATCAGGTGACTGGCTTCTGGGAGGGAGAACTGCGCTGGTGTCGGCTGGCCAGGGCTGCCCAGACGCAGGCGCATCCGCAGCCCCCCTGGCCTCACCGCCCCCGGCGAGGCCCACCCGTGCCTGCCTTGCACAGCCCATACCACCCTCGCCTCCTCCTAAGCCACTGGACAGCGCGGCCGGTGTCCCTGCTCACACCCGGATGGGTCTCGTGGCTTGCACACCTGCTCTCACACAAGCATGCAGGTGCCAGGTGAGCTTATTCATACCAGAATGTTCCACACTACTGCATGCCTCCCCAAAAGCCTTCAGATGAGAACTTTCTCCCAAAGCAGCGCTGGGCAATCAGGGCCCGGCACGTCCTCCCTCGTCTGCTCTACCTGGCGCCAGGGGCTTCCTGGGCACCTGGGCAGGGCAGTGAGCCAGCTGGGTAGTTCTGCAGGCTCTGAGGCCGCACAGGCTGAACAGGCCTTTCTGTTAACAGGGTGGTTCAGTACTTCTCAGCAGAGTCAACACACACAAAGGCAGAGGTGCCTGACAGCTGAGAAGCATCTGGGCACCGCTTCAGAGTAGAGAATTAATTCGCTGGCTTCGTGTGCTTTTAACCGGGCCCCCTCAGCCCAGGCCGGGCGTGCGGTCGCTTGCTACATCAGCCATCTGTGACAGGCGCTTCATCAACCAGCCATGGCTACAGGGTTACCACAGACAGGACAAACCCAATGATGGGAATTATTTTCTCAACTCAGGATTTTTTTTTTTTTTTTTTTGGGTCCGGTCATGGGGCCTGAACTCTGGGCCTAGGCACTGTCCCTCAGCTCTTTAGCTCAAGGCAAGCACTCTACCACTTGAGCCACAGCGCCACTTCCAGCTTTTTTTTTTTTAGGCTTATGTGGTGTTGAGGAATCGAACCCAGGGCCTCAGGCATGCAAGGCAAGCGCTCTGCCACTGAGCCACCTTCCCAGCCCTCAACTCAAGATTTTAATGAGTTCTTTCCACATCATTCAAAAAAATGAGATGGAAGTCTAGGTACTAAATTTTAGGGATTTCTGCTAGTTATGTAAAGAAACATTCATTTCTTCTGATTCTAGGTTTGTATTTATGACCAATAGTACCTAAGCCATGATTCAATTTTAACTTTAATGTTTAGCCTTTTGCAGGCTTAGGAAATCTACAGGTACCTTTGAAATCATAAAGAAACAAACCTACACCAGCTTTTAAGAAGTCCTGTCCTGTCCTTCCCAGTCCTGTGCTGCTGGTTGCAGTACCATGAACGCTGAGACTACAGGAGACTTTCCGACAGACAGCTGCTGCTGATAGAATGTGGTTGCAGTACTATGAACGCTGAGACTACAGGAGACAGACAGCTGCTGCTGATAGAATGTGGTGCTCCGCTCTTTTCATTTAAATGTATTTTGTATAGCAAGGAGTTAAGTTTTAAGACTGCTTCTTTCTTTGAGAACACACAGGCTTCAATTTGCATCTCCATTCTGTCAGGCCCTGGGGTCATTCCCAATTTCCCCTTTTATAATGAACACTCTGACTCCTACTGTCTGCTAGCCTTTTGGAACGCCCAACTGCTCAAGTTGCTTAAACTGGATGGTGAGCTGGGGCATAGCCGAGGGCTAGGCACAGTGGAAGGGCGGGAGCGGTGGTAGGGAGCTGGCTGGGGCAGTCGTCAGGGTCAGGGAGCCAGAGGCCAGCAAGGTCACAGCCAAGGACAAGGTCCTCAGTCAGCCTGGCATAAGCAGGTGGGAATCAGCAGGCTTCCTGTCTCTCTGGTTACTTCCAATGTCCGGCTGGACAGAAGGACGTGGAGCTGCACACCTGCAGGAGGGGCTGATTCTGGGTTCTAGGGTGAACACAGGCCTGCTCCCCGCAGCCTCGCCGGGCTCATCTAGACCAGGACACAGAGAAACCCGGCTCACATGACAGCGAGGCTGCAGACCCCTGGCTTTCTCTGGGGTCAATGCCTTTTCTGAAGCCTCTGCATGCTCTTGTCCCCAGGATGTGTCAAGTGCTGATGATTATACACGTGCCCAGCAGTGAGTCCTCCCTCCCCAAGGCCGCTCACTTGCCTCCCATCAGGCCTGTCACCAGTAAGCTGTCATCACAGCACTACTGGGAGGGCAAAGGACTTGATTTGGGACAGCCGTGGGCACACATCCGTGCCCCCAGTGCGGAGAGCCCGGGACTTGTGCCCAGGGGAATATGGCGGTGGTCAGCGCCCATGGTTCAACAGCTCTGACTGCAGGTAGCATGGTACCGGCTGCCCATGTGTCTGGTCAGAGTCTCTGAGCGATGCAGAATGGTGGGGCTCTACCAGCTCCCGGTGCCACTGAACCCGGAGGGATTCTATGTGGAGGACCTCTTTCCTAGGAATGTGACATTATGGTGCATGTTATTCTAAGCCACCAAGCTGTGGCGACTGTTTGGCAACAATAGATAATGATAAAGATAACTAAACTGTCTTTAATTCTTTCCAGATGCCAGGGTTTCTGTTTGCCTCGTTGTGGTGCTTGAAGGGATTTCCCAGTCCTAAATGGAGCGGCCCGTCCCTCAGAAAACAGACTGCAGTTGGCACAGCGTTTGTGAGTTCAAATGCTTTCTTCCAGTGCTAATCTTTTTGATTCAGCACATTTGCTCCTCAGGGCCTTTGAACTTTTTTTTTTTTTTACCAAGTCCAGGTTTGCTGTGCATTCTCTACACTTAACTGTTCCTTCCTCCGAGGTCCAGCGATTGAGGATTCTCTGTGTGTGTGCAGCTTAAAGCAGAGATGAAGATGAAAGAATCTGGGCACATAACGCAGCTTTTGAAATGCGAAAGTGAAGCCCAGAGTCCTCTAGTTTCAGGAAGCCAATCCCTGGCCTCCCGCTGGCAGAGCCCAGGGGAGGCCCACAGCCACCGGTGGGCTTTGCTCCCTCCCCTCTTCAATCCCCCCTCAGCTTACTAAGTGAAATGTCCATCAAATCCAGTCTGGGGAGGCGGTGAGAACGGAGGAGGCCCCGCCCCGTCTGTCTTCCTGCTGGGTGACGTCCCAGGCAGAGCAGACATCTTCTCCTCAGCTGAGGGTCAGGCTGTCCCTGCATGACCCCACAGAAATGGGTTTCCACCACTGTGGTGGTCCTGGGGCCTCCTCTCCTCGGTGGTCAGGGGTTGGGGATTTTACCTCATCAAGCCCAGCCCAGCAGTCACGGCCGCAGAGCTCGGCGGGGCCTGGGGATCTGCTCCACAGAACAAAAGGCCAGGACTCCCTCTGGATGAGGAAAGGAGACCAACAGCTGGGTAGGAGCCAGTGCTGAGCCTGACAGTCCCCTTCCGCTTCCGCTCCCTCCACTCTACCCTCTCATCACCTGAAAAGGTGCAGACTGTCTTCACTTTTCATGTTGACGGTCCATGTTTGTGCTAGCTAAGCACAAAGCATTTTGGATTTCTCTTATAAATAAAAACATCGAGCTTCCGTTTTTCTTGTTTCTTGGCTAACACTGGGGTTTGAACTCAGCCTTGCGCTTGCTTGGCTTCATGCGTCTTTTCTTTTGCATTTCCAGCTATGAGGTGAGCAGTTTGCTTTATCACACTCTTGATCCATGTGGTGTGATGTGGCCTTGCCACCGGCGCAGGGCAGGTCCCCAGCCCCCTAAAACCACAGCCCCAGGAAACTTTTCTTTCTATAAATTCATTATCTCAGGTGTTTTATTACATCAAGGGAAAGCTGAGTAACAGTAGGCAATGGAACAGAAGAAACCATACATCTTCAGAGATGCCTTGTCTAAAACCAATCACACTGTTCATTGTTACAAATATGACGAGTATAAGTAGCAGCAGCAACGGGAGGGATTTATACTTAACAATGTGTATGTGTGTGTGTGTGTGTGTGTGTGTGTGTGTGTGTAACATACAAATTAGCAGGTTATGAATTCAATGGTTTTAGCTTGTGGAGCAGTCCTAGATGCTGCTCACAAATGCAGGCTGAGGCCAGTGCAGGGTGCTGCCCTCGGAACAGGGGACCCATGGGCCCTGAGGCCACTGGCCTGGCCTGCAGGAAGGCTCTAGGTGGGCACTCACGCCTGTACTTTTCTTACTTGGGTCTGGGGCCAAGCCTCACTACCGTGCTTGGGTAGTTCTCCGCCCCTCACTGGGCAGCACCAGGGAGCATGCACAAAGCCCACCCAGCAGTGACAGACACTTACCACATGGCATGCATGTAAGTCGGCGGGAGGCGGGGGCTGCTGACAGGGGTGCAGTTATATGATCTCATGATTCTTTCTGCCAATAAAAAATTTCGAAATAGACTTGCCACCAGCAGGTCCTGTCTGAAGAGCTTTTGGAAGAGATCTGAGGGCAGATCAAAGATTAAGAGACATCTTCAGTGACTGGGGTTCAGTATTTGAACTAAACATACAGAAGCTCCATCAAAAATTACAGACAAGTTAAGACTGACATGAAGTTTCCATTGGCAATATGTACACACACATGCACATGCACACATGCACACACACATGCACACATGCACACACATGCACACACACATGCACACACATGCACACATGCACAGATACATGCACACACATGCACACATGCACAGATGCACAGACACATGCACACACACATGCACACATGCACAGACACATGCACACATGCACACACACATGCACAGACACATGCACACATGCACACACATGCACACATGCACAGACACATGCACACATGCACACACATGCACACATGCACAGACACATGCACACATGCACACACACATGCACACATGCACAGACACATGCACACATGCACACACATGCACACATGCACAGACACATGCACACATGCACACACACATGCACACATGCACAGACACATGCACACATGCACAGACACATGCACACATGCACACACATGCACACATGCACAGACACATGCACACATGCACAGACACATGCACACATGCACAGACACATGCACACAGCACACATATGTGAACAAACACCAGAAACCCAACCAACCAATACACAGCCGTATGTAACCAAGTTTCATAAGAGGAATTTTAGTTTTGACAAGGAAGGCCACTGTCAGCATTTATGCCAAGCTAGAGAAGCACTGGCTGGATGCCAGGAAGAACTGGCATGACCTCATTGCACGCCAGGGCCCACGGGCCGCGCATCCTCCTGGACGCCTCCTCGCCCCTCCCTCTTGTCTGGGGGGCCTCCCTCCTGGCAGGCCCGCAGCCTCACCCCGGGGGAGCACATTCCACGCGATGGTGTCTGTGATTGCGGTGAAGATCCAGTTCAGCTCGCCCAGAGGAGTCCTCCTGTCGTTCAGCCGGCCGGGAATCCTAGAACACAGGTGCATTTGCATTAGTGCTGTTGAAGCTGTGAAATCAGGCAGCTGAGGCAGGAACAGCGGGAACTCAGAACTGAAGGGGTGGCTGGGGCGTGGCCGGGAAGGCCTTCTTCCCCTGCGTAGCAGGCAGAACGCCTAACATCTCCTTCACGTGGAGACAATGCATCCACACAGGCTCACACCATGAACACACCTCCATCTTCTACACCCTCCCGCCATGGCCTGATCTCCCCCTGAGCGGTGTTTACAGCTGACCCTGGGTGTGTGTGGGCCAAAGCTGGCTGGGTAGAACAGCTTCCCCGTTCTCCGTGTGCAGCACGGGCCACAGACTGACCTCAAGGTCAGTGTATGCGGTGCTGTGGGGCTGCACCGCACCGCACCCCACGGCCTCCACCACAGGCCAGGAGAGCGGAAGAAGGAAGTCCTGAAGGATAAGGACCACAGGTCTCAAAGTCATGGGTAACATTCTCAGGGCCCACAACAGGGCTGCACACAGGGCTCTCCCCCCAGACAGCTAACAGCCTCCTGGGATGGACAGATGAGGAGCCACACACAGCACAGCAGTGACTGGCACGCACGCACGCACACGCGCACGCGCGCAGGTGTGGCCGAGGAACGTTTGTAGAAGGCGTGCTGAGGGTGGGCCAGGTGGAGAGGAGACCCGCACCTCAGGAGACAGCCACTCAAAGACTGCGTCCAGTGGAGGACAGCAAGGGCAAAGCCCCGAGGCGCAGGCATTTCCTCTGTGCTCGACAGCAAGCTTAATTTTATCTGCTAGGTAGCGAGTTTAATTATATCTGACTGAAAACTTTTTTTTTTTCCTCCCAGAAGGAAAATGTTCACAGTAATTTGGTTTGGAGACTGGAGTGTGATTCCTGCTATTTATAAGATTGAACAGATTAATAATACCCATTATAGTTAGCCACGTGATGACACTGTCTGGATGAATAACACTCAAGGAAGCTGTGTGGCAGAAACGGGGGTGGGGGGAGAGTTGGCTTCAGCACAGATCTGCCACATGTGCTCCCCCTCCCCCTCCTCCCCTCCCCACCGCGTCTCCTGGCTTAGGAACGGAAGCGTCTAGGTCCTCAAGAAGGCTTAGTGATAGGACAAGAAAAATGAGGAGAACCAGCCTGATTCTCTCAAGCAGTGCTCAGGCAGTGTGGCAGGCTCCAGCAGCTTTCCAAACTCAAGACAACACGTCTGCCTCCACAGAGGCGCTGACCCCGCAGCCCCAGTGCTTGCAGGGTCTTGGCTTGATTGGCTGCGAGTAGGGGGTTGTTAAAGAGATAAAGAGAAAGGGAGGAGGAAGGAGACGTTCCCCTCCCCTCCACTCCCCCTGAGTGTGAGGGCACCAGGCACCGGATGGGCTCTGCCCTGGGCCTTGTGTCCAGGACTGCTTGGGGCAGGGGCAGCATGGGAAAGCAGAGGAGGGCCACACGAGGGCTCCGCCTCCCCCAGACAGAAGACATTTCTTCACAAACAGCCAGAGCACCCATGGCATCAAAGCAGCATATATGGATGAAGCATAGATGAGTTTGGCCACCAGGCTAAAACTCTCCCCTCAGCTTAGGCCCCCTAAGGCTGGGCCGGTTCCTGTCATGGGGAATGTCTGACACAGGGGCCCTAGCAGAGCTGGAGGCAAAGGCCAAGTCCTTCACGTGCCAGCCTGCTGAGCACCACAGCCAGCTCTTCCAGCACGGATCTCTCAGATCTTTAACCTACACACAGGCCCTAGGCGCAGACCCGTGCGGTAGGAGCCCTTCTCAGTGGGCGGGAGATCCCACCCGCAGACAGCTCTTCCAATGGGAGACTTGAATGGAAATCAACCTGCCCCCTCGGTTCACCAGGCAGACACCCCAGAACACCCACCCAGAACGTGGCCCACACCACGTACTCTAGAGTGCGTAGGCGCTCTAGACACGGTGCCACTTTAACGTCATCCTGACCGTCGACAACGGGCCTATGATGAGTAGAAGAGAAGTACGGAGTGAACGTGGGAACATCCACCACAAAATGGCTACAAGCAGTTCAACTTTTTTCTTAACGACTAGTTCAGCAGGGAGTAACGCGTGCTTCCCGACGAGAGGCCGAGCAGCAAGTCCATGGTGGCACGGCCAGGTTACGTAAAGCGTGCGCAAGGGCAGTGAGGAGGCAGCCGGGGCGAGCCGCGGAGGCGCTCCTTCCGCCTTTACGACTGTGTGGAGCCCAGGTGGAACAGGAAAGGTCACTCCAACCAGGGGGACAAATAAGACCCCATTCCCTACAGAGTATCCTCAGCCCTGGGGCGCTAATGAGGTCAGCGACCAGAGCCAAACCCGGGGCTGGGCCCGGCACCGGTGGCAGCTAGCTTCTTGGGGAGCTGCAGAGACCTTCTGAACCAGAGACCGACCACTACACGACAGCAGCTTCTAAACCTGGACAGCGAGTCACCAACATGTGTCTGTCGAGGGACGAGTGACAAAAAGCAGGGAGGAGCTGCCACAAGGCTCCGGACGCGGGCACTGTCACTGGGCAGTCCAGACAGGAGAACAGAGGCGGGGTTGGGGCCCGTGAGATAGAGAGCCTATTGTGTGATAGTCACCAGCAGGTAAGTGCCAAACTAGACCCTACACAACATGCTGAACCGCCTCACGTTCACGGATGAACAGACAACCGGCCCACGGGCACGCGCCGTGCGGTTTCTCCACCTGCTGGCAGACAGGTCTTTCTTGGGAGGTCAAAGGTGACAGTCCGCCTTTCTCACCGTCGGGAATTAACTCACTTCATCCGCACATCATCTTGGTTTCCCTTTCTGTGTTAAATCCAGGGGCTGTTAGGCTAGGCCGGCTAGGGGGCCGCCCAGACCTGAGGGGTGGGGACCTTACCAGACCTACACCCACACCTTGCTCAGAACGCTTCTCGGCCCCCAAGGAATTTCATTAACAACCAAGGAGGGTCTTTCAAAACTTAAATCTACAGTGTGAGGAGCTGAGGCTGAGGAACAGATCATGGAGTTGGAAGATGGAAGAAGCTAAACTGGTCCCAGCTGTGCCGTGGCTGGGCAACTTCTGCACGCTGTCTGGGCTGAGTCATGCAGGCTAACCTTATGCGCTCTGGGAGATTAAAATAAAATGGGTCACACTTTCACATAGATGCAGCAGCCAGCCAGCGATGGCTCCTTGGCAGGGTCCCACCTCCTCCTCACACTCCGTGCTGTCTCGTGAGGGTTTACTCTCCTGTGGCTTTCCGTCTATGGCTGACTGACTTGATTTCTTCCTTGACTCCGACACCCAGCCCTTCAATGGCCTGTGCTGCTGCCGAGCCCGCTCGACACGGCTTCTTGGGCCACCATCTTCCTCCCCGACGCCCCCTGCTGGTCACAGCAGCTGACTTCTGCAGTCACTCGGCAGGGCTGCTGTCTGCTCCTGCCCAGCCTGGCCTTGCTCCACACAGCAGCCCGCCAGGTTCGGTTATGCCCTGGGTCATCTCCTCTCTCCTCAGGAACCCCGATCAAGGAGAGCTGTATGAGCACTTCTACGGTGCCTGAATGTCTGGATCTCCATTCACCTTGATCTCCTCACCCGCCTATGTCCTGCTAGCGCCTGCCCTCACGGCCTGCCCTCCGCAGACTGCACAGGTGCACGGCTCACCTCTTGTGAGCCAGAAGGTCCAGCTGGACCTGACTGACCGGCTTGCTGGCCCCCAGGTGACACTGCCTACTTTCTGGTCCTACTTGGAGCACTGCTTGAGTTCTCAGTGGATCTTGCTTTACCAGGAGCTACAGCCCACAGCCCCGGCCCATCAGGTGGCCGCCTCACTACGCCTCTGGTCTCTATTCATGTGGAGGACACAGAGGGGCTGTGGGGTGAGCTGGGGGCCCGCTCACACCCTCAGCCTAGACCTCGATCTGTCTTCATGTCTTTTGTGGATAAACCCTTTGGTTCACAGAATCCTCCATGACACCTTTCCTCCAGTATCACTTCGACCTCTGGTCAATGCTGCCTTCTCTCTGAGCACCAGTGACTTAGAACCTGGTTAAGAAGGAGGTGGGAAAGCTGGGTGCCGGTGGCTCACACCTGTCATCCTAGCTACTCAGGAGGCTGAGATCTAAGGATCGTGGTTCAAAGCCAGCTTGGGCAGCAAAGGCTGTGAGACTCTTATCTCTAATAAACCACTAGAAAACTGGAAGTGGTGCTGTGGCCCAAGTGGTAGAATGCTCTCCTTGAGCTGAAGAGCGCAGGGACAGAGCCCAAGCCGAGTTCAAGCCCCATGACCAACCAAAAAAAAAAAAAAAAGAAGGAAGGAGGTGGGGTAAGTCCATTTCAGAGATTGAACGTTGATCGTGACAGGTCTCTACATCCTGATTCTCAAGGCTTGGGGGAGAAGTGTGCGTGGGGCAGCCTGAACTAACCCTACAGAGATGAATCTGGCCAGCAGTGACCTTGGGCTGTCTGACCTCTTGGAGGTCAGTTCCTCCTTAACACCCACACTTACAAACCAAAGCTCCACGAGGTGCCTTTGGCCCTGGAGACAAGTGGACACTCAGATAGTCCAGTCCAGGGAATCTTATCTGGGGCATGAGACATGCAGGGGATGGGAGCTGTTGGAGGCGGGCTTCGCAGGCAAAGACGCTGGTGCCTCAGTTTCCCTGCTGTTGAAAATCAGCCTTTGCCTTTGACTACGTTTTCGCATTGCCCCTCCACTCCTAACCTGACGTAGCTGTGGTTTCCTGTCAGCCTGTGGAGCGCCCCCCCCCCTGCCGCCCCCGCCCCAGGCCTTCCGCTCTGGCTCATTCCACCCAGGCTCGGGGCCTTTGAGTCTCTTCCCTCACAGCCTGGCAGGGTTCTCTGGGGGAGGGCGGCAGGCAGGGTCCGCCAAGGGGGACACACGGGCCATGAGTCCCAGTCCTCCGGCTGCTGGTCCCTGGCCTGGCCAGGCCTGGCATCTGAAGGGCGGAGGATGAAGGCCTGTGTCCAATACACTCAAAGCACATTTCCCAGGAGGCCTCAAAATGATCACTAGCTGCCAATCTGACATGTCAGACTTGTGAAATCTGCTCCTCATTCTCATGTTCCTTTTCTAGTTGGGCCCAATGCCTCTTGGTACAACAAAGGCATCAGACTGTTTCCGTTGTTCCAGTTGTTCCCCCCCCCCACCTTTGCCTACATAGCCCCCTCCCCAGCCCCCAGTTTCCATTTACAACAGAAGCGGATCTGGATCTGTCTGTCCTGGCCCAAGGAGGCTCAGCCCAGCCTCTATTTATCAGATCTGATGGGCAACAGCCCTTCCTCTGAGCATCTCCACAAAGCCCTTGCTCGTGTTCTTTTTATTATTCGCCATTGCTCCTCTGTGTTAATTTTCTGTGTAACTAGATAATGAATTCCTATGGGCAGTGACTTTCTTCAATATGTATCAATCTCCTTACAGTTTCTGGCGGAGTGCTAAGCACACTGCATAATCTCAACAGCCCACAGATCTGAGTCATGTTACCTCCACTTAAAAACGGCTGCTCCCACCCATGTCCCGGGCCCCCATCGCATGGATGGAATCTTTGCTCTGCCACAAGGACATCATCTAGATTCTCAGAGAAATCTACCCTTCAGCTATGTGTTCTCGGGAGCCAACTTAGCCCTCCAGGTGAGCCTTGCTCTCCTCCCAGTGACCCCAGTCATGGCTGAGCAAGGCAGGGATGTGGGCCTGGCCACTCCCAGGAGGAGGGTAGCCTGGCCTGTTTGCAGAAATGGGGTTCGTCTATATAAGATCCCCTCTCCTTCCTGGCCCAAGCCCTTCTGCATCCCTGCCCTCCAGGACAGGCGACAGGCACAGCAGGTTGGAGGAAGCTCGGGAACTCACACCTGCTCCCCTGCATGCCTCACCAAACACATTTCCCCAGCAGCCTCTCAGGCATCGCCCTCAGGCATGGCTGGCACCACGGCTCTCGGAGGTGCTCAGACAGGCCTCCCATGCTCCGGGCTCAGGGCAGGAGGCTCCCCTCCTCTCCGATGGCCAGACTGCTGGCTCCTTCTCTGCTATCTCACAGGATGCTGTAGGATGTCTATATCTCGGTCCAGGCGGTGCCTCACCTGGCTTGGAGCTCTCTAAGCACAGACCTATGCTCTTCATCTTGCCATGCTCAAGCTCAATGTACACTGACACACTCAGATCCAAGCCTGGGCCTGCAGTAAGGCCCAGACTCACAGGACAGGGGACATAAATCTGTCAAAGCTCAGTAATGTTGGTTTAAAAAATAAAGGGGAAATTATGGCACTTTCATACAAATAGAAACGTAAGTTTTGCCAGGCTCACGCCTCTAATCATAACTACTCAGGAGGCTGAGATGTGGAGATCATGGTTCAATGCCAACCCAGGTAGGAAAGTCCCTGAGACTCTTACCTCCAATCAACTACCAGAAAATGGGAAGAGATGCTGTGGCTCAAAGTGGTAGACCACTAGCCTTGAGCAAAAAAGCTCAGGACAGTGCCCAAACCCTGAGTGTAAGCATGACCAACCAAAAAAAAAAAAAAAAGTAACTTCTTTTTAGCAGTAGATCTGCACTCATGGTAAAGTGACATGATATAGTGTGAACCTGGAGATGTAAGAGGAATGGAGGACAATACAAGATGTAAATGATAGAGGGCTCAACCCAGCACAGGTTTGTACTGGGGTGAGAACTCACAGGGAAGCCTCAGCCACAGCGACAGACTGGCTCCTCGCTCACAGTCTGAGTAGTTATGGTGAGTCTGAAGGAACGCTAGTTGCCTGGTGAGGGCTGGCACAAAAGTAACAATGTTGGGGCACCAAGAGCATACACCAGGCATGACGGCTGGGGAAAGTGGGGAGGAATAAGATGGGCTGTGAGTTCAAAGCCCTGGTCTGTAGCCGGCCAATTAGGTTGGTAGGCTGAGGAGAAAGGGTCAGGGGGTGGGAGGGGGGGCGCGGTGGTGTTCATACATGGAAGCACTGGTCTGGGACCTTGAGATGAGGCCTCTTGGCCATTTGGACCAGACAGGAAATATATGGGCAAACACTAATGAATGTTATTTCTATACAGCAGCAGTAGCAGCATTCACTGAGATGAGAGTAGAAAGACAGCTAAGAATTCGTGTGAAAACAATTCACATAGAAGTCAGGAAGTGAGTGAATGGCACCAGAGTGGAAAAGTCCTTGCTGCAATCTCTAAGACAGAAGCCAGCAGGGGCCAACGCTGCAGCCACACACGCTCTGTAAGCCCAGGAGTGGGTTTCTATTTCAGAATAGTTATAATGAAAGAAAGAGGGACCTCAGCACCCCACAGACAGACAAAAACAAAAACCTTTGGGCTAAAGTAAATTAACAAAGTAATAGAGGGGGAAAAGGAGTAATAAAAATGCTAAGTTACCTTAAAAATGATAAAAAAAAAAGGGAAAAAGAAAAGCGAGAGGAAGTAGGAGAAAACAGCAACAAGAAAGAAAAAGCAAATGTGGAAAATCTAAAGATGTCTACAACTAACCTAAATGTAAAGACACTACTTCAGTTAAAACCAACAATATTCAGTGTGAATTTTAAAACAAAAGCCAACTACATCTTGCTAAAAAGAAGTATGCCTGAGAAGAGGGAAAAGATGCACTCTGCAAATAGGAACTGAAAGGCAGAGCCGGTGGGCTCCACAGCGAACGGCGCTGCTGAGACGCGCACACTGCCGAGGGAGGGGCCGCCGTGACGGATGGTCTCGCAGAGAGTCGGAAGCTCAGACCATGTTTGCAGGGTGGCCAGAACTCATCAAGTTGATTTCTTCCATGAGAAAAGAGGAGGCAGCTGAGGCGTGCGCACCAGCAGTGAGGGCCCCCACAGGACCAGTTAAGTACCAGCAGAATGATGACAAATAGGCCAGGGCTGTGTGAGTACCACCAGCTTTGATGACCACCGACCACAGTGGGAAAGTCGGGAGTCGGCATTCACTGGTGTCTAACTAAGAGGAAAACAACCAGGAGGCCTTCCGAGTTTTGATCATGAGCTTTCGTAAGAAATTCCTTTTACCTGGTCATTTGATATATACAGATAGATAATCACATGGGGGTACAGAACCAATGAAAATGTATCTTACTAGAAAACAATGATATTTTTCTTCTTTTTAAAAATGCTGGCTGTAACCCACCAAAGATGGCTTCCCAGCCACCACCAAGCCATAACTTGAAGTTGAGAGCACTCAGGTTTGGGGCAGAGCACAGGGGCAGAGCACAGGGGCAGAGCACATACTGTGTGCCCAAGGCCAGGTCCAACCCCTAGCACCATACTAAACAAAAAAATGAAACTAATTAAATGTGAACACTTAAAACTCACTAGCTCCCTCCAGAGGATCAGTCCATCAGTTATCAAAATGATTTAATGGTGAGCACAGCACCTGAGGTACTGGACATAAGAAAAAAAATGTAAAAAGTGGCCCTTTATGCATGTTGACTGTTTTCCTTTAAAAACAAACAAACTGCAAGCCGGGTGCCAGTGGCTTACACCTGTAATCCTAGCTACTCAGGGAGGCTGAGATCTAAGGATCGCTGTTCAAAGCCAGCCCAGGCAGGAAAAATCCGTGAGACTCTTATCTCCAATAAACCACTACAAAATCGGAAGTGGTGCTGTGGCTCAAGTGGTAGAACGTTCGCCTTGAGCTGAAGAGCGCCCAAGCCCAGAGTTCAAGCTCCAGGACCGACCATAAATAAATAAATAAATTGCAGCTATGCACACTGGTGGCTCACACCTGTAATCCTAGCTGCTCAGGAGGCCGAGATCAGAGGGATTGTGGTTCAAACCCAGCCTGGGAAGTAAAGGCCGTGAAACTCTTATCTCCAATAAACCACCAGAAAACCGAAGTAGTGCTATGGCTCAAGTGAGTTAAAGAGCTTAGAGACAGCGCCCAGGCCCCATTCAAGCCCTATGACTGACAAAAATAAAAAAAATAAAAAAATAAATTGCACAGGTAGAATGTTTCCAGATGATCTGAAAACCCATTTTTGGTGTCTCTAAATTCAGTGGTTTATATCCACAGACTTGCTAATCTTTGCTGGGAAGTAAGTGTAGGAAAGAGGCGGTGGCTGGGCTCAGTGTGGAGCAGGCAGGAGCTATTCTGGAGCTCACTTGCCGTTAGCCAAGCATGTTCTACAACACATCTCACCACCCATCCCTGCAGTCAGGCCTGGTTCTATGGAAACTACGGTTCAGAACCAAAAGCAGCAATGGGTCTGACAGGCAGGGGCAGCTTCTCCTGTGCTCACTCGATGTCTACGCGGTGAAAATCAGGCACACGGATTCCCAGCCCTGAGCCTGAGTCTACTGCTAAAGCAGGGCTGCACAGTGGCTCTTTTCTGGGCTCCTGGGGTCTGCTGGCTAAGGCACAGGGGCTAGGGAAGGGCTGTCCCCCACTTTCCCTGCACACACTGCGATGCTGTGGGACAGCAGCTGGTAAACTCTGGGGAGACTGGCTCCAGGCAGACCTCTAGGGAGCGCCTGTCCCTCTTTCGCCACGGCCTGCCTGGCCCCAAACATCTCCAGCCACGCTTGCCTACAGCCCCATTCCAGGGCTTCAGCTCAAGAGCAGCAGACGCCCTGCCTGCTTGCATCACCCCTGGCCCGGGAAAGCCTCTCTCCCGGGCTTTCTTCTGGGGTTTCCCTGGTGGCTGTGTTTATGGGGGGGGGGTGGGAACACACCTCCTTCTCCTGCCAATAACTCCCCCCACACGCAGAAGCCTCTCCAGTCATAAGGAACCTGCTCTACGAGACCAGACATTTGGATGTGAGACTCAGGCGTGTTCCCTGTAAGACCTTTTCTGACATATCTTCAGCCTCCACTGACTTCCACTTGCTGTGTGTCTGACCCGCAAGATGCGGTGCAGGCCTGCCGTGTCCTTCCCTCGGCCTTGGTTGGCCTCAGTAGCCGGTGGCGGCGGTGGGGTCCGGTGAGCACAAGGCTCTGGCCGTGCGGACGGGAGCGACGGCCCACAGCTGAGCTGAGGGACACCAGTGCGGGCAGACCGCGCTGCTCAGGAACGCGGTGTGGCAGAGCCAAAGGAAACAGCACCCAAGCAGGTTGTGCATGAAGAGAGGGGCTGCCAGGGGTGGGAATGACATAATAGCTTCCGGAGAAATGTTCAAAAGCAGAGCAGAACAAAGGCATACTAAGGATAGACGTGCCTGCGAATCTGGCAATGAGGCATCAATCAGGTGTAGAAGGCCTGGCCTTCCCAGTCCTGTGCCCACAGTGCACATTCCCCCCCCCCCCCGCCTCTGCCCTCGCCACACTCAGCAAATCTGTCGCCGAAGGAGCCGTGGTCGTGGCCTCTTGCTCTCACCACCTGGAAGAGCCACTTCTGAGCCCGCCGCTCCCTGGCACACACGGGGGGAGGGGGGAACATGCGAATTCCCACGGTCACCAGAAGATGGAGGGCCCAGCCCTGCGGGGATGCAGCTGGCACTGCCGACGCTGCCTCCCCCCACGGCCCGCCCCCACCAAGTCCCAAGGTGCTGGGCTGCAAGGCCTCTGTTTTGCTGGCAAAGGCCGGCGTTTTGCTACACTGAGGGGCACTGGAAGCTCTGTGGCAGGAGCCTGTGGGGCCTTCTCCACGTGGGCCATCCGCACACCCCGTGGCCTCCTGGGGAGTGTGTGGAATGCGAGGGGACCCGGCACCCTTCTTCCCTCCTGACCCGAGATGGACTGGAGTGAGGCACTCCAGCGGGAGCGGCTGGCCCAGTGCCAGCACCGTGGGGGTGGGCACAGGCCGTGTCACGGACGATGCTGTCTGTGACATCCTGTGCCCCAGATGGAGCGGCTGCTCCGCCAGCTCCGCTCTGCCGCGCAGCCTTCTGGGGCTTTGTTTCCCCGCCGCATCTGTGACTCAGCTTGCGCTGCATCGTTACTCATCTGTTCGGTGACTGCTACACACTAACAAATACTGATTTTTACCTCGAAGCAGTCGGGGATAAGTTATTTACCAAGGAAAAAGGTACTTTTTGAATCATGGCTATATCCTTCCACGCTTTTCCATTCAAACCCATATTATGACTTCAACTGGACAGCAGGGGACTCTAGGCATGACCCGTGCCCCTACAGGTGCCTGCCTCCTCTCCACACCGAACCCCTGCCAGGCCCCGAGAGCCCACGTGCCTTCCACTGAGCACCCGAGGATGGGCACGACGCAGCTCTGTTGCTGGCTTGGACTCGCGGTGGGGCACGTCTCAGTGTGTCTCACCTGTGACAGCACCGGCTACACGCCTGGACAGAGCCTCAAAAGGTGATACTCAAACCACTCTTGAAGGGCCAATGAGGCGTACAGACCGTAACACTGTACCGGACACAGGGCAGGTCTCCATAAAAGCTCTTAGGGTACCAAAGCTAGGATCACGCCCCACCCCGGCTGGCAGGGCCGCGGGCTGCTCCTCAGGCTGCTAACTGGGCCGTTAGCTCTTTAGAATCCGTGTTTACACAATCCACGTTAATCATGAATAATTTCTGTACGCTTTGAGCCTCTGGTGATGAGAATGCTAACGAACAGCCTTGCGGAATAGGCTCAGCTCGATTCCCTGGAGCTCTGCGAGTACCCTAATATTTCTAGCACTGTTTAAGTGTTTCATTACTTTGTTTCAGGGCTGAAAAATGTCCCTTAATTTCCAGGCATGGATCTTACTGCCGCTGTCTCGGAGGATTTGGAATACAAATACGCACTGCAGCAGCAACAGGCTTATTCATCAGGCGGCTAGGTGAGCGCAGATAATTAGAAACGGGGGCGGGCTGCGGAAGGTCGCCCTAACTTCCTTCCAGAGGCAGCGGCTCCCTTGGCTTCATAGCTTGCTAACCCAGCACACATGCACGGAGGGAGGGGGGCCTCCACCCCTAGCTGTGCAGACTGGGAGGGTGGCCCCAGGCCTCAGGGTACTGCAGGGGCCTCACTGGTCAAGTCTGAAGCACGGAGCTCCCCGTTTCTCCAGTCACAGCAAAGGCAGGACTCAGGCTGGATTCCTGACCGGGCTAGCACCCAGGATCACGAAGGTGGAGAGGAAGCGTCCCCCCCCCCCCCGGGGCTGAGGGCGTGCAATGATGGAGTGCCTGGTTAGCGTGCACAGGGCCCTGGCACCCACCCCAGGCCGGCACCACTCCGTGCTCTACAGGGTGGCACCGTGCTGTTCAGCCAGGGCTACTGAGCACTCTGGCCTTGGAGACCTCGCATGCGGTGGGCAGATGGTGCACAGGACAGCTGTGGGAGCAGAGGGCACAGACAAGTGGACACAGGACATGGGCCTCTGCCTGGCCACATACGCACCCATGCTGGGGCTCCTGCAGCCTGAACACGTGCAGACAGCTCTGCCCTTCACACACAACGAAACAACCCTCCGCAGGGGCAGCCGGGCAGACCTGCTGTTCTTGTCACCTGCTGCATCCCCCGCCACCCCGCCAGGGGACGGCGGAACCGGTCACGGGAAGAGGGGTGCAATGAAAACCTCCCGGTGGGGAGCTAGACGAAGGAATACAACTGTATGCAAAACCAAGTGTGGAGAATCCTTGAAAAGCCAGCAACACATCAATCACAGATCAAGGAAAAGCCCAGCGAAGCGCGCCTACATGCTGCGAGAGACTCCAAACTCCCATCCGACCGCAGCGTCGGGTGCCAGGCTGCCCTCTGTGCCGTGGCCTTAGGGCCTGTCACTGAGCTGTTTTGCTCAAGGCTAGCCTTCTACCACTTTGAGCCACAGCTCCACTTCTGGTTTAGGGGTGGGTAACCAGAAAAAAAAGTCTCATAGACTTTCCTGCATAGGCTGGCTTTGAACCACAATTCTCAGATCTCAGCCTGCTGATTGGCTGGGATTACAGGTGTGAGCCACCGGCACCCAGGCTACTTAGAAAATTTTAAGAGGAAGAAACATTGTGCTGCTTGGGCGGAAGGTAGCACAATGCTGCTGCTTTCCTTGGCTCTGACACGCAGCCAGGACAGCAACCTGGGTGAATGTGGACCTGACTGCTGCTAGAGACCACACCAGGACCCGGTTGCCCCGCACAGTGGAAAGTAGCACACGGCCTTAGAGCACTGGTTTCTTGTTGATGGAAGCAGGGAGAGTCCAGGCCCTGCAGATGCAAACCCCAGAGTCTGCAAAGAATGATCTGAAACCAGCCCAAGTGACTGATCTACCCGAGGAGGAGCAAGCAACTATTTTTTATTATGAATTTTTTATTTTTGCTGCAAGCAACTAGTTTTTGATCACTTCACTTTGGGAAAGCCTTCTAAAAGCCCAAACAACTCTGAAAAGGCTTTTGATGTGACAGAGGTGGCCTGGGTGCTGGCCTGTGCGGGGACACGTGGGGGCCTGACGCAGCGTGCCTTTCCATACATGTGGGCTTCAGGACCGGCCGTTCAGGGAGCACCGCCCTCACATACAGGAGCCTCCACACACTTGCAGCCCTGCGACTCGGGTCTCGGAGCTCAGGAGCGTTGTCAACGGCACACCACTGACAAACGCACCTTTGGATTTCCGGGAGACTCTTGCGGAGCATGTGTCGGGGCTGCGGCACTCACAGCTGGTGGTGAGCTGTGCGCAGGCAGGGTTGGGACTTGAACTTGGTATTTGATGCTGGCACTCTACCACCTGAGCCATGCCTCTGACCCCTACCTTTGTCATCTTGATGTGGGGATTTGCTATGGTTTGGGGGTATGGTGAAGTACGCCCTCCCAAAATGTCATGAGTTGAAGCCTGATCCACATTTGAAGATTTAGTTGAGACTCAGGTAGAAAATTAATGTAAGTGGGGTACACAGAGGCAGGGGCTTTGAGAAGAGACTGGGGTTAGACAAGGTGGTGAGGGCGAGGCCCATGACTGAATCCTCTCTCCGCCATCTCGGCAATGATGTCCTGTCCAGCCTGTACTCATCCAGCAAGAAGGCCTCCACCAGATGTGGCCCCTCGCCAGCAAACATCTAGAACCATCACCCAACAGAAACCCCTTTTCTTTGTAACTCACCTGTGGCACTGGGACTGGGGAGGGCCAGGCCAGCGGTGCAGGAAAACCACTGGAGTCAGCGGTCCCAGCCCTGGGTAGAACACCGGGCGGAGTGGCACGGGTGGCAATGGTGGCGCGGCTCAGCACACCAGCCTATACCGTTGAGGAGTGAGTGGGTCTGCCTGAGTTGAGGTGCAGGCAGTGTGCCCAGGTGGTAAGCCAACCTGGAAAGAGGAGGTGGCCTCCATGCAGGAGTTCAGGGGCTGTGGACAAACGTGGCTCTATCAGCAGCTAGCCACAGAGTTCACTGGAACCAACATCATTTGAGGAGATAGCTCCAGAAAATGAGAGCAGAGTAGGCGAATGTGTTTTTCTCAGATGACTTTCTGCTATGAAGACCACAGTGCCAGGAAGACCCAACACAGACTCAGAGATCTGCCCTATTCGCTGCCCAGCTCTGTGATGCCGACAACAAATCTACATTCTGAAAGCTTGTCTTCTTATGGGACTGTAGCCATAACTGGAGAAAATCTAAAAGCTTATAAAAATGTAATGGTAAGACTTGGAAAAAATTATATTAAGTGAAGTAAGCCAGCCCCAAAGAAAAGCAGGTGGCACGATCTCCCTCATTTGTAAGAACTAGGTTATGTATATGATGTCTATCTATCTATCTATCTATATTTTTGGTCCGGTCGTGGGCCTGAACTCTGGGCTTGGGCGCTGTACCTCAGCTCTTCAGCTCAAGGCTGGACCTCCACCACTTGAGCCATAGCACCACTTCCAATGTGTATGATATTCTTAACAGGGCTCTCTTAACAGTGCTCAGTGCGAAAGTCTATATAAAATGAAGCAGATTAATGTGAACCCCAATTTATGGAGACAAGAGGCTCTCATTAGACCCAGTCCATAGTTCATTCTTTTTTCTCTATTGCTTGTATTTCTTTCTTCAGTCCTTAGTTCTTTGCACCTCGTGTTTTGTATAATAGGCAATGCCGTATGTGAGAGGGAGAGGGAGGCACAGAGCAGCAGAACAACAGATGAACCACAGCAACATTGATGGTCACTTGACACGATGTGGGATATGAACATTACGACTTGCGGGGCAGGGGTAGGTGGGAGATAGAGAGGGATGGGGTAGCAATGATTAAAAACAAATGCACTTATTGCCTTACTTCTGTGACTGTAACCCCTACTCATCACCTTCTCAATTAAAAAAAATGTGAGGGTAAAAGCATTTTTCTTCAACTGGAAACATTTCTCCAACTATCTGCAAAGGTGAAAATCAGTATCTACTCAAGATGCCCACCCAGAGGTGAAAATCAGTATCTACTCAAGATGCCCACCCAGAGGTGAAAATCAGTATCTACTCAAGATGTCCACCCAGAGGCAGTGGCTGGCTTATGGGGGCAGATCACTAGGGTTCTCAAGTCCGGAATTTGACTCAATCACTCTCATTCACTGTAACCTCTGCCAGGTCACGAGGGAGAACAGCAGTGTGGCATTTCACATGGCACGTCTGGTGTGTGCCTTGGTCTCCTGAGGTAGCAGGTGCATCTGCTGATTGTACCAGGCAGCAGTGACTCAGACGCCAGTCAACATGCCTTCCTAAATGACTCACGGTGCAGCCTGAGGTGTCTACGATGACTCGCACACCCAATGAATTCCACAGGGGGTGATACGGATTGGGATACGTTGCAGACATGACCATAAATATCACAATGGAATCACAATCAACGCCCCCCCCCCCGGCCCCATAACTAATGTATGGGAATAAGAAAGTTAAAAAAAATTCTTTTTCGACAGGCTTTTAGAAAGTAAACCCCTCTAAAATCAGAACTATTGCTTTAACATTTCACAAACAAACCTGACACACAATGGCGAAAGTAGCAGCGCCTGCACGAGACCATGCCCCTCGGCCTTTATCCAAAAGCTAAACCTGTCTTCATCAGACACACCAGTCTGCTGTCTGTGTCCTTCTTTGCCTCTCAGAGACAGGCTGGCTGCTCCCAGTGTGGGTGATAATGAGCAGAAGTATTATAAACATTCACACGCAGGTTTCCATGTGAACGAGCGCTCTTAGTCCTCTAGGCAAAGGTGAGGGAGTGGCTGGGTCACTTGGCTTGGTGGACTTCAACTGAAAAGCAACTGCCAGCCTCTTGGAGCCAGCCTTACAGGTGGCATTCCGCTCCGGTGCGAGCTCCCGTGTTCCCAGTCTACCCAGCTTGTGGCTCTGTCAGTCTTTCAGATTCAGCCATTCCACAGGTGTGCAGGGCTATTGTTTGTATTTGTACAAGGGCTAATGATTCTGAACATCCTTCTGTGTGCTAATTTGCCACCAATCCACCATCTTCCTTCAGCAACATCTCTTCATGTCTGCTGACAATTTTTAAACTGTGTTTGGGAGTCCCACTGATCAGTTTTTCCTATATAGTTATATTTTCCTGTATAGTTTCCCAGCTCTGGCTGTCAAGTTGCTGGGAAAGAACAGGAGAGGAATGGGACTTCCTTGTCCTAAGGCCAAGAGTACATCAAGAGAGGACACAGATAGGTCATCTCAGCCCTGCTAGCCTGGTACAGATGTCACTCAAGAAGCTGAGACAAACAAAGAGCCAGGTTCCTTCTTGTTAATATAAGAGGGTTTCATTGAACAACTTAAAAAAAATCATTCAGGGGCGGGGCTCAATGTTAAAGCCAGTGCTTAACATGTGCAAGGCTCCAAATTCCATTCCCAGCAATTCACACATATCACTGTGTTCATCACTGGGTGATGTTTATTTTAGATACTTAGAGCATATACCATCGTTATTTTTCTCCCCACACTCTGCTTATGTGTTAGTACTGGGGCCTGAATTCAATACCTAGGCACTGTCCCTTAACTTTCTCACTCCAGGCTGGTGATCTACCATTGAATCACACCTCCACTTTTGGCCTGTGTGTGTGTGGTTTTCTGGAGTAAGACTATCATGGACTCTTCTGCCCGGGCTCCACTGTGTGTGTGTGTTTTTCTGGAGTAAGACTATCATGGACTCTTCTGCCCGGGCTGGCTTCAAACTGTTATCTTCAGATAGCCGCTTCCTGAGTAGCTAGGATTACGGAATAAACTGCACCTGGATGCCCAGTCCCCAGTGATGGACAGGACCCTGTTCCTGGCACTTGCTAAGTGTTCGCTCCGCTGCTGAGGCCCATATCCAGCCCATACACGGGTCCTTTTGTGTTTTTCTTAGAATGATGGATTTGTACACACACATTTGGAAAATCTGTTCTACTGAACAATGGCGTGGCAGGCTGTTCCCGACCTCTGAGGACAAGCAGTCCACCAAGTGTCCACCGAAGGAGGGGACACAGCTGACTGCCCAATGGAACAGAATGCGTTCAGGTGTCCTCACACACACAGGGAGGGGCTTTACCAGGACGGCCTTGGAAGAAACTTTGCGTTTCTTACCTAATAACTTCAGGCCTTGGTTATCTTAACAAGTAACATCTGTGTATTAGAACTTGGCGAACAGTAAGTGACCTGGCAGGCCAATCCTGGGAGACTGGGGGTTCAGAGAACAGTTTCCTATAACTCCTCAATTTTTCTGTATTGCTGAGATGAGTCAGGATGACCTGAGAGTAGCCAAAACATTGAAATGTATATAACCTATATAACCAGTAAGATCGATACCTATTTTTTTTTTTAAACGCACATACAAACAAGCCCTCCAAATACAGGTCAAGTTTAGAGTTACAATATGACATTTTTGGCCCAAAGAGACGAGCACATTGCTCAAGAAGCCTGGAAGCCCTGGGGTGGGAAAGCGACACAGGTGTTTGGTCCAGTTTTTGGAATTGGTCTGCTCTAGACAGAAAAATGGCTAGGGGCAGAAGGGGGGTAAGGGTAGAAACAGAGGTGAGGGTAGAGCTGTAGGGACAGGTAGAGGGAGAGTGAGGTGAAGAAAGTGTCAGGGTTACAGAACACTGAACGTCAAGTTCAGGTTTAAGGAAATGAGGTCAGAGCGCAACCACAATCCGGCTGCTGCAGCCCAGAAGGCAGAGATGGTCTGTGCAGAGCTCTGCTCTACTCTGCTTAGAGTCTGCAGTATTTTAAACATTCTTAAGAATCAAGCTTTTTCATCATTTGCCTTTTAATCTGGTCCCACACTGGCCACCACCTACACTAAGTACCAGTGCTACCACCACAAACAGCTTTAATCAGAGAACAGAAGGACATAGTCACATGAAAGGGAAACGGCCTCACATTGAGAGAAAGCACTTCTGAGAACCAAGAGCTAGAGAGAGAAAGGAAGAGAACCCCTCAGATCCAGACAGCCACCAGGGCTTCAAAATCTTACTTACTTTTCTATCAAATCCAGGGTGACTCCAGGCACCAGGCTGACACACTTCTGCATGCAAAACCTGTAGAGAAAGGAAAGAACGTGAGTAGCGTGAATGGAATATGTAATGAAAAAGCAAAGGGCCATCGGCAAAGGTAGCATTTAAAGGTGAGGTTAGGAACAGCCACGGTAAACAAATAGACTCTAATTACAGCTGGATTTAAGAAGAAAATCTAATTGCCAGCTGGTGAAAGGTGCGAGACTCCAGCACCGCATCCATGAGCTGCCTGCAAAGGAAAGGAGTCTGTATGCAGACTCAGTGAAGCTCATCCCTGGAGACAAGCTCTGAGATGTGACATAAAACAAGGCTTCCAAACTCAATCATGGGAGGCAGCCTGGACTTTTCTTTTTCCTACTTCAGAAGGTGAGCTGGGGGTGTTGGAGACGCAGGTGAAAAACCTGGAGGCACACACAAGGAGCCGGGAGAAGATGAAGGACCACGGACCCAATGACACTGTGTTAGCCATCACAAAGTCAGGGGGGGTCAGAGCTCAGAGACTTAACATCTGCAGGCAGATCCACTCTCTAGGGCAAGAGCAGAATGGACAAGATCGGCCTCACCTGTGCACCCTGACAGAGGGCAGGAAACCATCTTTCCTTTCTCCTGTCAGGGCTATTGACACAGCAGGGCAGAATCAATGGCAATGTTGAGAAAAAAGGCAAGTGGATGTTTCTAGCAGGAGAAATGTAAATGCTTGATTTCTCCATGCTTAAAATTAAGATCAAGTTGTCCCCTTCAAGCACAGCAGCAGGCAAACAGCAAATACAGATGCTCCCTGATGTAAGAGGGTTTGAGTAGCAAATTGTCACCTTATTTGCAATAAGCATGCAGTACAAACTGTACTTAGAATTTTGAATTCGGATCGTAACAGGTACTTAAAACTGCTTTGCTGCAAAGCACTGACTTCTTAGTTGGGCCCAGGAATTAACCAAAAGCAGGAAAAGAGCCTGGCATCTGCTCCATTTTGTGTGTCTCTGCTCTAAGCCATTCTCTCTGCAGTCACTTTGCAATCACCTTGGAATCCAGCAAGGACAGGACTGATCAATAACAGGTTTACAGGGAAGGATGGAAAAAAACTGCCCCCAAGAAAAGACACAGCAGAGACCTGCAGGACAGACCACCTGCGGGGCCAGGACACGTGCTTGTCGCTCACGGATGACAGTGATAATAAACTCTCCTCCAGAACCTGCCCCAAAGAAGGGCTGAGCCAACAATCTGCCCAAACATACCAGGACTGCTCAGGAATAGCCCCTCTGTCTTCCGTTGTCTACCTAAGCCTAGAACGCATGCCTGGCTGCCCGGGCCCAGTCCCCTTTTCTGAGCTTCACTGAGCTCTCTTCTTTTCCAGGCAGACAGGTGAGGGCTCCTCCCGATGAGTGAAACCAGGAGTCAGGCCTGGCATTGAAAGTCCAGCTCCGCCATCTTTCCCTGGCTTGGCGATAGGCAGCTAATGCCTTCCTTCCTTCCTGTGGAGCTGAGCAGCATGGGCACCCTCTGAGGTGGGAGCAGCTGGCCACAGCAGCTGGCACCCCCGTTCTAGAAGGTGCACGGGGGCGTGGCAAAGCAAGCCTGTCAGCCTGGGCGGGAGGCTTGTATGCATCTCCCACTTAGGATGCCTTACTTAAAGATGGGGTGATGGAGCATTTACAAAACTTATCGCTGCTGGGCCCTGAGCTCTGGTCAGGGGACTAGTACAAGCACCTGGGGACAGCCAGGGGACAAACGGCAGGGACTGCTTTGTGGAGCACCAGGGCTGGGAGGGTATAGACAGCAGTGGGTTAGGAGCAGGAGAGACACAAAGGAGGGAAAGTTCCAGACCAGAAAGACAACACTTGGTCACACACACAGTATGTGGTCCCCCCGGGCAGCCTCTGGGGAGACGCAGGGGAGAGCCGGCTGCCCAGAACCCGGCACAACCACCATGCCTTCATGCCTCCAGAAGCAAGGCCCAGCGTGGCCAGCAGAGAGAAAAAATGGGTTTTGGTGTTGGTGGCAGCACCTAGTGCTTCACTGTACCAAGGCCCACGCCCGTCCTGCGGGCCTGGCACACGGCGGGCTCGTTGCTCCAGCCCCGGCAGGGCCAGCGCGGGGATGGGAGCGCGGGGACGGGGGCGCGGGGACGGGGGCGTGGGGACGGGAGCCGGGCCAGGGCACGGTGGTCGCGATCTCTAGGTGGAGGAACATACTCTGCCAGCAGTGGCTCTCCAGGTCTGAGCCTTCCACAAGCCCTGCAACTTGTTTGTTTCTTCATCCATAATGTACTTATCGACTGGGATTTCTGGAGTTCAGTAATGACAGAATTATTTGTATCAGACTAATCCTTTTGCCAATAGCAATAATAAACTGAAAGGAATAAAAAAAACAAAACCTGCCATTTGAAAATAACAAAGACCAAACAGACGGAGGCAAGACTGGCAGGACTGACCCTAGTAAAGGAGAAAGAATCTCTGGACGAGTCACGGCGGATGCACCCACAACTCACAGGGCACAGGGGGCTGGGGACCACGTACTACACAGAGCCAGCGCGCAGTCTTTCTGCATGGAGTCAGAGATCAAGATAAATGGCAGATGGCCTCAGAAAGGAGGAAGCACTAAGATCTGCATGCAAACCTTTCTTAAGCCCCCAGATGAGCTGCAAATCAGATACAGGGCATAACTCCAAGACTGCCCCCTTTCATGGAGGACACCCCAAAGAATGAAAATGTCCAGGAGACTACAGCTTCTGACAGTGAGAAGGTGGGAGGGAGGTTAAGTCCTGTCAAAGGAGAGCCTGGGGAAGCCCTGGGCTTTCACGGATGCTCACAAGCCAGATTCTAGGATACAGAGCCACACCATGGACCAGAGACCAGCCGGTCTACGACCGAGCCTCTGCACACCCCTCTGCCTTTGAGGAGCCCAGAGGAAGTCCAGGAATAAGGTGGATAGTGGGTTTAGTGATACTTGTTACACTACAAAGTAAGTTTTAGCCAAGTACTTAAAATCAAGCCAACTATGGCTAGTGTGGCGTGAAGCAAGAGCAAGGTGAGCCCAGCTCTGTGGTCCGTCCCCTGGAGAGGCTGGGCACTCTGGGAGGCTCGCCGAGTCCCGCGCTGCTATGCTTGTCCCTTTCTGCACTCTGAGCCATTAGCATGCGTCATTGTCCGTGTCTGCACACGGACCCTGGCACAGCCATCAGGCTCCTGGCAGCCAAGCGCTCACCTGTGCTGCATACCACGGTAGAGCAGGTGAGCTGGTGCACCTGCAGAATAATGCGAGGCCTTCCGACCAACGTCCACATGGAGAGCCGAGCCCTGCCAAGTCGGAAGGGACACTGCGGCCCCTCCCCTGCAGACATGGGCGCCGTGACATTTTCGGTATTGATTTGAGTGTGTGTATCATTTGGGAGTCAGCCCTTTGGCTCAACACTCACGTTCTCGTTAATAGTCACTGGATTTTATTGGGTTCTTTCTGCAACGCTGATATTCAGATCAGACATAAATAATGTAAATTTGCTTTCCTTCAGGATACACACACACACACACACACACACACCTTTCATTTCGTTTTTTCCATCTAATCATTATATCGACCAGCGTTTCCGGAACACATCCTGCAATAATTGAGCTGGTCCTAATTACAACGGAGGAGAGCCCGTGCTGCGGGTACTGCGGGTACTGGGTGACTGCCAGGCAAGGAGGAAACTCCTCCGAAGCCAAGGAAGAGCTCTGCCGACTTCTTCACCAGTTTTCATAGAACTTGACCTACAGCGATGACTTGGCTGGCAGTGACCCCCTCTGGAGGCTTAGGTAGAGAGAGGACTCTGGGTTTGAGGACAGTTTCGGATACATAGTAAGATTGTCGCAAAGAGCATTAGAGAAGCAATGAGAAAACAAAGATAAGTTATTACTGGATGGCCTGGTAGGAACGATGGCCCTGCCCTGCACGGCCTCCCCGGTCAACATTTACGAGTCATTTAACACGTTGTAGTTGACTAATCCTTGATGCGGACCCATCTGTCTCGAGTGTGATGCATGTGTATGCGCTGAATCTGTCAGGTCTGGAATGTTCCAGTTATAGTAACTCTAAAAATACAGGGAGCTTATACTTGTTGAAATATGGCACACTCTTAAATATTGTTTCGTTGCCACTTGTTCTTTCAAAATAATTGTCGGTAAGATCCCTCATTTGCTTTATTGCTTGTACATCTCATTATTTTTCATTACTTTCCATTTCCCAGAATACCTATTCTACCAACGAGTGATTTTAAAGTCACTTAAATTTTGCAACTAAATTATCTGATTTCCTAAAGTTTTCCTAGTCTTCATTAGTTCTCTGCTATTCTTTGGCCTTGTCAAGGCTTACTTTTCTGCTTCCGCACAGACTCCCGTTTTCTCACTTCAGAGAGGAAAGACAAAGCAAAGGCTAAACCTCGCTTCTGCTTCCGATCTAACCAGCGCCTTCTCCCAGGCTCTGTGCTGTGTTACGAAAGAACCCTCGCCCCTCGATGCGTGCTGTCCTCCGGCTCCCCCGGGATGAAGGACTGGCGGGCGCAGCACAGCGTGTCTCCGGCTCATGCGGAGCCAGCCCACCAGCCCAGCTCCACTGCTCTGGAGAGCACCAAAGACAGTGAGGGGGGCCGTGCCTCCCTCGGCTCTATGGCCAGTGGGAAGGATGTGAAGTCACTGTCCACTTGCTCCCTTCCTGTCCCACCTTGGGCCTTTCTGTGCTTTGGCCCATTGGGTCGCAGATGTGGCAGAAACGCTTCAGAATTTGGTAGCGCCTTATGGACACTACTGCCCACTTCTAGCCACCACTAAATGTCTTTCGCTCAATTTGGCCAGTTTTGTGGGGCCATCTGACATCCCAGTATCCTCCAGTGGTTCAGTTCTGGCCCTGCTGGGAGTGCGCAAGGCCCCGGGGCACGGGCTCAGGAGCCGGTCGCCGTCCCGTGCACCCATGCTTCCCGGCCGCTGCCGGAGGGGCGGCCGGAGGTCAGTGCAGGTCCGGTACCAACCCGGAGGTCTCAACCCCTCCTGGAGGGCTAGTGGAGGCCTCACCACATCAGCCTCAGGCACTGGCCGTGGCTCTGGCGCTCAGGCGTGGGCTGGGGGATCTATCTAGAGTTCTCATTTTTCCTTGGACTTTCTGGTGGCATGCGCCCCGAAGCTGAGGGAGTCTCATCCCTGGAGACTCTACTGTGCAACAAGCCAGGGGCCATGGTGGAAACTTCTTTTTTCTGCCTGTGGATTTTTTAAAATCTTATTTTATTGTAAAGATGCTGTACAGAGGGTTACGGTTACCTGGGGAAGGTAATGAGTACCTTTCTTGTGGAGCATTGTTACCCCTCCGGGATACTGATTAGATCACACTCCCTGTGGGTTATGGAGCAAGTGGCTCTTCCAAAGGCTCCTCCAGCGGAACAACACGCTCTGCTTTCTGCTCTCCGCCCCAGCAAGTGAGGATGGACAGCCCCAGGGTGGGACTCTGCTCTTCCAGCAGGAAAGTCTAGGAGCTTCCTGGGCTTGTGGAGAGGATTGCCATTCTCTCCCTGCTGTTCCCAGCCATTGCCAGACCTATGATGTCACAGTCCCCCGGGTGTCGGGCTCCTTCCTCACAGCCCAGCTTCTCCATGGGGGCCTGCTCCCGCCGCCCGGCCACCGGCACTCCTTCTGGATCTGCCAAGGCTTTCCAGGTGGTTTTTACAAGATGAACTTTTCTAAACACAGGTGAAAGAGTAGAGGCATACGTAGACAAAGACAAGATGACATGGGACAAAAAGTGCTCTGCTCCCTGTTGGCACCTGCTAGTGACAGACTGTTGAACACTTTGTTCAGGGCTGGGAGGGCATCTCCCTGGTAGAGGGCTTGTACACACCTGAGGGGACCTACGTTCCATCCCCAGCACTGAAAACTTCGGGAAGTGTTCTGAGTCACAGAGCCTCTCCTCATTGTGCCTTTGCGCTGCACTTCCCCCGTGAACGCTGATGAACGCTTTTTACATCTGTGGACTGACCATGCTGAAGTGTCTGCTCGAATCTTCTTACACACTGTCAAATGGTTCTGTTTTCTTGTTGCTGAGCTTGGAAGGTTTGTCACATATTCTAGGACAAGTCCTGTCCTGTGATTTGCCAGTATTTTCTCCCAGTCTGGCAAAGTCAAGGTTTTGACAAAATCCATTTTATTATCATTTTCTCCCATGGAATGATCTCTATGAATGTCTAATAACGCGTTTCCTAGTCTTTTATTTCTCCACTGAAAGACAACACTGGGTTATTTTTTACCCTTGGGTCTACAATCCAGCTTGCATCAGATTCTGTGTAAGGTGTGGCTCTCTTCTGTTCCACCAACCGCTGCACTGGTCCTCTGCCTTGGTCCTGCATGTGCACCGCAAGTCTTTAACTGTATTAGTGATGTCTTCAGATTCTATTCTTCCAAAATTACTTAGGTAATCGAATTTATTTACCTTCCTGTAAGATACTAAAATCAACATGTCAATCTGCTTAAAAGCCTGCAGGGATTTTAATTGGATTGCACGGAATCCATAGATCAATGTGGTGAAAACTGCCATCTTAATGCTAACGAGCCTCCGACTCAGACGATTTCTCCATTAATTTGAACACTTAGATCTACTTCTTTACTGGGTGTTTCTGTAGTCGTTGGCACACAGGCCTCCCCCATTCTTTGATAGAGATATACACTTGAGCATTTTCATGTTCTAAGTGTTGTTGTTGTGTGTGTTACCATGCTATGACTCTTGAGGATCTAAGCAAGTTGATATTTTAATTATGATCAAGAGAACTGTGCTGAGGCAGAATGAACTCCTTCTGAGATTTATCTTGTAACCAAGCTGCAGCTGAGCCCAGAGGCTGGGTGACAGTCTCCTTGACAACCGGCTGACTGACAACTGTGCACTCACATGCAAATAAGGTATGTTGTCCCAGACCTTTTCCTCTAAAACTGGCATCTGGAAGCTGAGATAATCCACCTTCTGGGACTGTAAATACTGAGCTTTCAGACCGACACTTGAGACACATCTCGCTGTGACTCCTCGCTGCAGACACCCTCCCTGAAAGAGGACTGGTGGTGTGGCCTTGCAGAGGGAACGGCTCTTAAGACTTCAGAAGCAGCTCGATGCCATCTTGGACCCACATGAGTGCCACTTGCGAGGGGTCATTTGGACAATTTCTTCCATGGCCTTGGTTCATTTTTAGCACACTGATGGAGTTATTTTCTTTTGGATACTATGTCCATATACATACTTCTTTAGCTTATTGCTTATTCTGCCTTTGTGTGTACTGCAGCAAACCAATTCATTCAAAGTCTATCTGTGCCTCACTTGACTTGCCATTTGAGGAGAGCTACTCAACATCATCTTTGAGGTCCAAATGTCACAGGTATGGGGAACTGGAAGGACATACGGAAATATAATTGATTTTTATGTTGGTCTTTCTTTCTACAATCTTGCTAGTTGTAAAAATGCTTTGTAGATAACAATGGATTTTTTAGAGACAATTTTCTGCAAATAAAGATGGCCTTTCAGTATTTACATTTTGCATTTCTTCCTTTGCTTTTTGGAAATGGAATGCTGAGCAGCAGTATAGACATCCCTGCCTTGTCGAGATCTTAGTGGGAAGAGAGATGACTCAGTTCCTTCTTCACTGAGGATATGGGCTGAAAGGCTCTACATACAGACACTATCCCAAGGTTGCTGAGTTTTAGACAAGGATGGATACTGAAATTGTCATCGTGTGTGTGTGTGTGTGTGTGTGTGTGTGTATTATTAAGTTTTCTTGAATGTGTTAATATAGTGAATACCACTGGCTTATTTCTGAGTGGTGAGCCAACCTTGCATTCCAGGGATAGACTTTACTTGGTACACATTTTCCAGTTTCTTCACTGTGGAATGACAAATGCACCTTTGTTCTTTACCCACAGCTCCTCGCACAGACCCTTAAATATGAGTGATAAGAACACAGTGTCCTTTTTATTGATATTAAGCCTCTAAGACCTCACCTAAGTTTATGTTAATGAGCAGGCTCAGATGGGGCACTCAGATGACTTTAGGATGGGGCTGGTAGGTAGGCAGAAAGCCCAAATCTGTGAGTGAGGGTTATCTCTTGAGCACATTGAGAGGTGGATAGGTAGAGATTGAGATCGTAGAAACTCTTGAAGAGTAAACAGTACACGTCTTGCCTATCCCAAACTACTGTCTATGATTAGGGTATATTCTTCCAGCTCTGAAAGTACAAAAGGGGTAAGAGCCACCGCCTCAAATCTTTACTTCCATGTCTTACACATAGAGAAAGAAATCTTTTTCTCGCTTTCTCTACTTTATCTTATTATACTAAAATCAGACCTTGCTAAGACTTCAACAAACAACAACTCTCAAGCAGGGATGTTCTAGAGCTTCTGGGTGGGCAGAAGCCCCCTCCTCAGCTCTCCTTGTCAGTCTAGGGTGTGGTGGGCTCAGGCAAAGGTGGAGGCAAAGGAGAGGACAAGGCCCTGGAAACTCATTCAAGCCCTGACTCCAGGTCTCCAAAGGCCTGCTCATGTACATCTTCAGGCAGTGGTACCTGTGTCCGGGAAGAGCCTTAAGATGCACCTTCAGTGAAAGATGCTGCAGACAGCCGCCTCCCACCGGCTGGCACATGAGGTTTCTGGAGCTCAGCTGATGAATGTGTCACTGACACTTCAGCAAGTTGGTTTACTTTAACCTAGTCATTCTGAATTTAAAGCAAGGAAAGGTTGGGCTTTACTCTTCCCTAAAAAAATAAAAATAAACACATCTTAGCAATAAATACCCCATTAAAACCATAACAAGCAAATTCTTTCAACTCTCCTATCAACCAAGTCTGAAATAGAGAAGAGGACCACACAACGCCAGTCTGCCGGTCATGGGGCATTTGTAACCACAGTGAAAAGCAAGCATGCCTTTTGGTATTCCTTAGAAGAACAAGGACAGAAGACTTTCTTAAAGTGCAGTAAAACCGAAAGCCACTGTTTTGGACCAAGTGCTCACAAAGACCCCAACGGCGCAGACTAAGCATCAAAACGGAGGCACTGAGGCTAAAACTCCACTCCAGCAACCTGAAACTGAGTTGTTTACTTGACCTTCCAGGAAACCTGGAGAAATGAGAGCCACAAGTTCTCCCAGCAGGCTGCTTATGATCTGCAGGACAACAAAGTTCTCTGCTTGCTTTGATCCTGATACAAGAAAGGTAACCTGAGGGCAACCAATCATTTCTCTATTTTTCTGACTTCTATCCCTGTCTTACAAGGAACACTGAAATGACCAATTTGTTCTTTGTTTTTGCTTTTTGCAACTCGTTTCAATCTATAAAACCAACCTCTTCTGCTCAGCTCACTGGAACACAGCTTCCAGTTTATGGAATGAAGTGCTATCCAATTTGAAAACAAAAAATAAAGTCAACAAAGATCTCTAAGTTGTTGTCATTTTGCCCTCTGACACTAATTTGTGAATTTCTGTCACCATTTTTTAATGTACAGAGTAACTTCTTCTATTTTGCAGCTTCTAGGCCAAAAATCAGGACAAGATGCATGTGAGGCACCCAATTTCTCTTTCACTGAAGCCTTGTCTACAGAAGCAAGAGAGCTGCAAGAAATGAATCATTTCATTAGTAAGAGAGACACAGCTGAGTCAAAAGCCGAGCTTCTGCCAGATGATGGAATGAATGCGCTGACTGACCGCTCTGCCCCGTGCTGCAGCGCTGTGTTGATGGAATGGGCTCTGCTCTGAGCTACTCCATGGTGTACAGAACGGTCGCCTGCAGGCTGTCCTCTGTCCTGAATGACTCCATTTTACTAAACAGCAGTTCACCCCATTTTGCAGTCCAAGTGCTGAAGCAAAATGTCTCTACATCTTGTTTGTGCAAATAAATAACTACCACTTGTCCAGTGGTAGTAGGCATGGACTGATAATAACTTATGTATAACAGATAAAATACTACTACCTATGAACTTACCATATTAAACCAGGGACATAGGAAAGTAGCAAAACTGTATCAGAGAAACAATGACTAAGCATACTGAACATAACAGACCAAGGGATGATGCAGACCCCTCACCTGATCACATAAAAGGCTGGACACACATTGAGGTACAGTGGCACCTACTGACCCACCACAGGATGGGCAGGTGATGAACTTCCAACTCTGTCCTCACGGCTTTCTCTGAGCACAAAACCCCTACTTGACTTGGCTCACTTAAATTGCCAGTGCGGTTCCTCCAGACCCTGAAAGTCTGGGCTGGTTTGTACCTAAAACTAGTCAAATGCTTTGGCATCCTTTACGTTAATACCACCTGCTGTGACTTTCTTTGTTTTGGGCCTATAGAAAGGAACTTTATTGTTTTTGTCCTTGGTTTTGGGGGCTTGAACACCGGCCTGGGCGCTGTCCCTGAGCTCCTTTGCCCGAGGCTAGTGCTTTGCTTTGAGCCACAGTACCACTTCCAGCTTTCTAAAGGTTAATTGGAGATAAGAGTCACAGACTATCCTACCCAAGATAGCTTTGATCTCAGCCTCCTGAGTAGCTAGGACTACTGGCAACCCAGCTTTAGAAAGAAAATTTTAAACCTCACAGTTACTTTAATTCTTTCTTAGCCTTTTGGTAACCCATAAATTATACTGTATGCAATGTGCTACATGATCTCAGAGTTAATATTAATAAGTACAATAGGAATGAAAGAGCCTATGATTAACAGTGGCCAGGAAAACCAAGTGAAACAGCAGTACTTGGTGAACTGAGTCAATAAAATTGATGCAGCCTGTGAATTTATTGTTACTATATAAATTCTGACATAGTGGAAAGGCACACCTGTCTATGTTTCTAACATGGCTTGTTGATGACAAGCCCTGAGCCAGATCCTGGCCAGAAAGGAGAGAGGGCTCTGTGGACTTGCTGGTTCGGGACCAGCTAGTTGAAAATGGAATCGCCTGGCCGGGTGGGAAGGTGCCAACTGCAAGAGTGTGTCATTTTGGTTTGGAAAACAATGAACTAATAAGACACTTTGCTCACATGGAAAATGTTGTCTTCTTTCTTTTTTAACTGCATGTAAGAATATTGGAGGGGGGGTCATGTCTGTCATTTACTAGAGGACCACAGAAACAGAATGACAATTGGATTAACAATAATAAACATAGATGGTCTATATATGGGGTTCGTTTGATCATTCTCTCAAGCACTGTTTAGAACAGTTGGGAATCTACCTTAATAAAGAGAAAAGAAAGAGATGGTGACCTACAGGGAGAGAAACAGGGAAGAGAGGGCCGGCAGAGGGACTCAGCGCCGTGAATCAGTGTTGGGAAGATATTGGTGCTTCTAATTCTTCAACACATCCACCTGTGAGGAACGCCAGGCTTTCAAGGGAGGTCCCTGATCTCTTCCCCTTACTCCCACTGTCCCTGAGATTATTAGTAGCTGGTTCTAACTTGTGACTGGCGAGAAGAAAACCAACCCTTCTTCCTACGACAGTGCCTTCAGTGGAGGTAATTCGGCCTCCAGGCTGAGCACAGGGTGCAGTGGAAGGGCCTGCTTACAAGAAGCGCCACTTTTTCCATGCAGAATCCAGCTGGTGTGGGGCTGCTTCAAATTCCCCACGCTCCTCAGACTGACTGAGATCTCAGTGTTCTCATCTAATACACTAAAAGAACAAAGATTGTGTTTATACTACACATCAACAAAGACTGCAAGTGGATAAGTAGCAAATTGCTTGGGGGAAGCCAAATAGTGAAGAAGACGGACAGTCCCAGAGGACTGCCCAGCACAGAGCTCTGACCCTGTCCCCCAGTACTCCACAGGACCACAGGAGACTGCTCTTTCTAATGGAGGGTGCTACCTTAATAATGGCTACCAGGCAGTGGCAACCAAAGCAATGTACTATAAAGAGGAAGTGGTGCAGCTCGCAGAAGGGAGCGTCACACTAAACAGACCTGTGTTTTCACACACAGAGCCAGGCACTCACTGGCCGCTGTCTAGGATGTCGTTATGCTTTACAGCAGACCCCTAAAACTCAGGGGTTTGTTTGTTTTGTGGCTTTTGATTTTTGGTTAGTTTTTGTGCTGGTCCTGAGGCTTTAACTCATGGCCTGGGTGTGCGATCCTTGAGGTGTTGTGCTCGAGACTAGTGCTCTACCACTAGAGCCACAGCTCCACTTCTGGCACTTTGGGAAGCAAATTGGAGATTAGAGTCTCACAGACTTTCCTGCCTGGGTTGGGTTCAAACTATGGTTCTCAGAACTCAGTCTCCTGAGTGGCTAAGATCACAGGTGTGAGCCACCTGCACCCAGCAAAACTTACTTTTGTTAAAGAGATACACAATTTTATTAAATCCCAAAGATCCTAATACTTCAATCACAATCCTTACTACTTAAATCCTGAAGATCCCAATACTTCAATCACAATCCTTACTACGTAACCTGAAGATCCCAATACTTCAATCAACCACAATCCTTACTTCTGCTCATCCTTACTACTCTCCTTTCCCGGCTGATGACTTCCTCTTGCATGCCGCACCCTAGCCTTCTTACTCCAAAGCTGCTGTCTGGGTGATGCGGGCCAGAGGCGGCTGCAGCGGCGCTGTGTCCCCACGCCCCACTCTCCATCACCTCCATAGAGCCAGCCCTGCGTGTGACACAGCCAGTGGCCGAGGAGAGTTGCACAGCGCTCAGGCTTTGGGCCGGCTGCCTCTCACTGTCATTCTGGAACCCACCAGTCCCCATTAGAGGCACAGAGACGGTGTCACCGCGGAGTTCGGGAGCTGCTGCGCGACTTGTGGCCCAAAGCTAAGCCTGACTTTCATCTAAGAGAATTTCAACAGTCCTGGGAACCAAATGAGCCATGGAGAAACGCGGACCCTCAGCTGCTCAGACACCAAGCCCTCCGCAGGCCGAGAGAGGAACGCAGATGCTCAGATGCTGATCCTCCTCCGTCGGCCAGTCAGCCTCTCTCTGTAAGGAGACTCGTGAATGCTGAGGGTCACGACAGAAACCTAGCTGGTTTATCCAAGTGTGGATCACTTAAAACCAACCTCCAGGCATCCCTCTTGGAACAGGCTCCCATGGGTCTCACAGAAAACGCCAAATATCCCAGCTGCTCCAAGTCGCAGGAGGGAGACAGCACGAACTCTACTCTCACAATCCTCCGGCAGAGGTTCTTTTTGTGAACATTTCATTTGTTTTAAACCTGGCTCTTCCTTCTTTCCTTCCTTTTCTTTTGCAGCACTGGGTCTCAATCGAGCTGCCACACGTGTCCCCCGAACGCCGGCACATGTCCGCTCCGGGGCTCCGCCCTCAGCCCGGGTAAAGCAGGAGCCTTCCTCGGTTGTTTCTCAGCTGCACAGAGGTAAGGGGAGGGCGGATGTGGGGCCGCCGTGGACCTGAGGCCCTGGCGATCAGACACAAAACGCAGTACTTTCATTTGCCAACTAAGAATTAATGAAGATGTTCATCTCTCCATTTTAGAACTCAATGAAACAAAAATCTGAAGCCTGCATGCCTCCCGAAGGCCCAGGACGCTTTGGGCCAGGGCGGCTGCCGCCATTCCTACTCCAGTCCTAAAGGAGGGGAAGGGCAGTTCCAACTACCCACAACAACCTAGGAGGCCGCCAGCCAGCTGAGAGCGGGCTCTACTCAGCCTCCCTCTGCTGACCCCTCCCCTCCCCCGGGGCTTCTCGGCAGCCCAGTAACGCCGCAGAGGGAGGGAGAGTGCCCCCAACACTTCTGTTCCTCAATAGCTCCCAGGTGATTTTCACTGCTTGTGAATGGAACATTTATCCATTATACGGTCTGATAAGTACTAGGTATTTCAGCGACTTTATGGCCCTGGACCTGACTTTCCAGACGCAGATGGACATGGGGATAATAACATTGCTGGTTAGAGGGTTCTGTAGGCAGCTCTGTCAGCAGCATGAAAAACATCTACCAGAGAAGACATTTTCTCAAGCAGGTAAAACCTGCAGTAACATCAAGAGAGAAGGCAGAGCCCAGGAGAGATGGAGGAGGCGGAGGCCGGAGGAGATGGAGGAAGCTAGCCCAGGAGCTTCCCAGGTTTGTGTAGATGACTGCCATCCTAATCGTGAAAGAACATTCTTTTCATGGTTTGGAGCATGTGAAAAATCATATGCTCTCTAGCTGGCAAGGTGGCTCATGCCTATAATTCTAGCTACTAGGGAGGTGGAGATGGGGAATCACAGATTGGAAGCTAGGACATAAGTAGTCAGTACTAGTGCCTTATACCTATAATCCTAGCTAATCACCATACCATCTCATTCAACTATTGAATAGCCTTAGACATTAAGCTTAGATGTACCTGTTCAGGCCAACTTACTAATGTGATCAGTGACTCTCTGGCTATTATTGTATGCCGTGTCCTGATGGAGCCAGCGCTGTGTCTTCCAAAGAAATCACACGGAGTCGTCCCCATGCATACACGCGATGGCTCTCTGAATGGTCTGTCCACTGTAATAGGCGGGATTAGGGACATTTTATCTTTGAAAATAAGGTAAGAATGTGCTGAAACTGACATGTGTATGATTTGGGGCCGTGGAATTAGTTTAAACTTTCACTAAAGAAGTTTGGTAACAGAGGTTGTGAGCTGCTCATCCCATCCCAGGAATGAAGATGTAACCCAAAACAAGAAGACCAACAGGAACCTCGCATCCAACTCAAACACCGACTCTACAGTACTATGGAGGTGCTTACGTAATATTGAATATTATGTAACATGAAACCTGAAGATGAAGTACAGGGTAGCAGTATAAAATGAGAGGGCCCGAGAGGGCAGACGCAGACCGAGGCAGTGGCTTACTAGGCAGGTGCTCTACACCACCGAGCCATGCCGCGTCCTGCTTTTGCTGGCTATTCTGTAAGGTAGGGTCTTCCTTCCTGCCCACGTATGTGCCTGGCTTCCCATCATTGCTTTCCTTCTTCCACTGAGATGGAGTAATTTGGACTTCACTGCCTGAGAGGGCCTACAACTTCAATCCTCCCAAGCTCAGCCTCCCACATAGTTTAGAAAGCACACAGCTACAGTATCAGAAGGAGTCACGTGACTTTTCACGGGATCTCATCTCAGCCTCAGCACCCCGAGTAGCCAGGATTACAGGTCTGAGCCTTGGGCACCCAGCAAGGAAGCCACACTTCAAAGAGAGCAGCCTTCCATGCCAGGGGGGTAGGACGGGGAAGGTGCGGTGCCTGGGGGACAGAGGGGCGGTCTGGTCCTGGATTCCTGCTAGCACCTCCGGTCCTGCCTGCGCTTCCCCGTGCCGCAGCGGCAGGCGGGCCACGCTCGGAGGCCGGGCTCCCACAGGGCCCGGTGTACGTCAGGCTGCAGCTCCGGGCAGCTGAACACGGAGCATCTGGTCCTTTGCCACTCGCACACTGCTGCCTCCTGAATTATGTCTGTTCTGGGTTATTAGCAAAAGCAAATGTGAAGCCATATGGGAAGTACCTTGTAAATTACAGAGTACTGCGCCGTGCTGCACGGGGGCTCGCACTCTGCTCACAGTTCCGCTCTCAAAGCTTTTCCTGTGTGGCCGCACTCATTATCTATTGCTGGGAAGCAGAGCCTCAGCCTCACACAATTATTGAGAAGCTAGCGATTGGCAAGAGACCTGTCTTGCTATGAAGACCAGATGGCATTCAGACCCCCGAGTCCCTGCTCTCAGACCGCAGTGCCTGGGTCCTGTTGCTAGCAGAGGCACCCATCGGCGCTCCCTGTGAGGGAGAGGTGGGAGCAGCAATGACGCTGGGGTGGCATCTGGGGCGTGGGCCCAGCCTTCCGGCCTGAGCACCACACTGCACACAGTGGGCCCCTCCCATCAGGAGCGGCCCACTGGGCCAGGGGCAGTCTACCTGCAGGACAGCACAGAGGGCACAGCACGGTACCACATCTGTCTTTCAGAAAAGGCAGTTTAACTGAGTGCCGGTGGCTCACGCCTGTAATCCTAGCTACTCAGGAGGCTGAGATCTGAGGGTCGCAGTTTGAAGCTAGCTTAGGCAGGAAAGCCCATGAGACTTATGTCCAAGTAATTACTCAAAGGCCAGAAGTGGAACTATGGCTCAAGTGGTAGAACACTAGCCTTGGGCAGAGACAGTGCCCAGGCCCTGAGTTCAAGGCCCCAAACTGGCACCGGGGAAAGGGAAAAAAAAAGGCAATTTACCTGCATCACCAGGTCAGCAGTGTGTCCCTGACAAGGCCACATCCCAGCCCTGCAGCCTGCCTGGCCTCCACTCACAGGGAGGCTGGATTCCAGAGGAGGCAGGACAAAGAGACGTCGGCACCAGCCCAGCGAAAGCTGAGCGGCTTGCCTGTGCACAAGCCAGACTGGCCGGGCAGTGGTCCTGCCCAGCCATGTCCCCGGCGTGTGCAAGGCCCTGTGGCTTGCACTGCTGCAAACCAGAGGTGCAAATCAAAATAAAGGGGGCGCTTGCCACAAGCTTCAAGTCTGACGATTGGCATGGGAGTGAGAAAGAAGAAGAGAAACTGCCCCATGAAAGGAAGAGACGGCCACCCCTCTTCTACTCCAGGGCTTTGTTTTCTATTTTCATTTTATTTACTTACTTTTGTTTCTCCTTGCATTTCTATTTAATTAACTGGGGTAAGCAGCGCTGCTCCTGCTGGACGTGTGCTTGCATTGCCCAGGCCCTCTCAAGTGCTCACTCCTGCAAAGGAGCCTCCCACTCTCACGGCAGCCGGTGAGTCAGCCTTCCCAGACCCCCGGTTGCTTTGAGCCAACTCTGCCCAGCGTGGCTTCTTGATTAATTACTCACAACGGATCATGTTATCCTCAAATAAGAGGTGGGGAAAATTCCCCGGGCCCTCGGCTTCCTCCCATGGCGTAAGCACTCAGCAGCGGGCTGCTACGGTTCGGAGGAGCGCGACCCCGTGAAGTCCCCGAGTGCAGACGGAAGCCCTCACAGGGCCGTGTGGAGAGACAGGCCTCTGCGAGCAGACCAAGTCCCTTGGCAACTCAACCGTGCCCAAAGGGCTGCAACTGTTGACAGTCTCAGAGGAGAGGTGGAGGGCTCCGGCCTTCTGCCCGTGAGGACGCGGCAGGCAGCCCTCCCCTCTGGAGGCCTGAGACCAGTCTCTTCAGACAGGGCACCTGCTGCTGTCGGGCTTCTCCCTGGGCTTCTCAGCCTCCAGAACTGCTGTTCATCAACGGCTCCGTCTAGGGGGGCGAGCAGCAGGAGCCGACGAAGGCATGCATGCGATGTGATTCAGTGGCTCTGCACAGCACCTGCCACAACGCAGGTGTTGCCGACAGCAGCGGTCCACCTCTGAGCGCCTACATCCAGGTCATCACCCTTGCCCTCATCCTCGCTGAGCCCTGCCACTGAGACACCAAGCCCCTACACACGACCCGGGCACGAGTGTCTCGTGCCGCGTGCCCGCAGTATAAAGGTACTTGCAGTGAAGGTATTCTGTCTCTAAGTCAGGAGCCTCTCCTCGCTCTCCTCTGTCTGTGGAATACTAGTGACAGTGTGCACCTCTCCCTTTAACCTCAAGACAGAAACCGATCTCATGGAGCTTTACTGTTTACATGCTCGCTGGCCACCCGGGACAGAATAGGTATTCAAGAGAAATGGTCAGCCGGGCACCAGCGGCTCACACCTGTAATCCTAGCTACTCAAGAGGCTGAGACCTGAGGACTGTGGTTCAAAGGCAGCCTGGACAGATGAATCTGAAAGAGTCTTCAACTAACCACCAAAAAGCTAGAAGTAGAGGTTTGGCTCAAGTGGTAGAGAGCCAGCTTTGAATGAAAAGCCAAAACGAGAACAGGCCCTCAACCAAGATCTGGTAGCAGCACCAAAAAGTAAAATAAAAGGAATCAATTCTACCACAGAATAAGCAAGTACCAGGCTGCTACCTGATAAAAACCTTCTTTGGCGGTGGGGGGGGAGGGAGGGGGAGAGGGCTGGTCCTGGGACTTGAACTCTGGGTCTGGGCGCTGTCCTTGAGCTCTTGTCGCTCAAGGCCAGTGCTCTACTACTTGAGCCACAGCACCATTTCTGGCTTTCTTCAGTGATTAATCAAAGATAAGAATCTCATGGACTTACTTTCCTGCCTGGGCTGGCTTCAAACTGCAGTTCTCAGATTTCAGCCTTCTGAGTGGCTAGGATGATAGGCCTGAGACACCAGCGCCCAGCAAAGGAGAAGCTTACACCTGAAAGCCAGGATTAATGTCCAGTACAGTACAGTGGGCTGTAAACTCTGTTTCAACAATTCTGCACCAAGTGTATGGACATCAGGAGCACAGCAGCTGCATCCCCTGCATTGCTCTGCGCCCCTTAGAAACAATGCTGGCAGCTTGGTGACACCATCTGCGTGGTCAGCGTGACAACACCTACACTCTGGCAGTCGGAAGATGCAATCCAAGAAGCACACCAATTCAACCTCAGCATACATGAAAGGAGAAGGAAAAATGATTTCGGCAACACATGCCCAGAGGTGCTGAGATCCGGTGACATTATTATTTACACAAAGGTCACAAATGTCTATTGTTAAAGATGCAAACACATGCATCACAATTTTTAATGTAACATGAGAATATCACTGGCAGAGTTTTAGGAATGCGTTTACTTAGGTAGAGAAATCAGGCAAGAGGTCAGGCTCCCATTAAAACGCCTAGAAGTTTAAAAAGAAGACGCAAAGAGGCAAGCAAGCAGCTCACATGGCTGTTCTACACCTGTGACACAGTTCAGCCCCTCTGCAGTCCAGATTTCAAACAAGCCCCGAGTCTAATTTCCATCATTGCTGACCGTATCAGCACAGTAGACAGCAGGAGACAGTAGATGTCTCCTACCAACCCTGGACAGTAAGGAGGCTGGGGACAGACACTACCCACACAACATTCATGACGCAGTGGCTGAATGCACAGAATCTGCATTCTCTGCTCTCGGCTCCTCTATGTTCTGTGTCCGCGTGCTCCCGCTGGGCAAGCCACACACGCACGCACTGACGCACAGCCACCTCTCTCAGAGGATGGACTTCTGGACGCACTATGCTGCCCACTGAGAGACAGAACATTGAGGCAATGTGGTTCCTAGTGCTGTTAGATCAACACTAGACAAGAGAAAATGCAAGCCAGTGGAAAATTACCAGAAAACCTGTAAGAATCAAGATGAGCCAAAAATAAAAAGGCAAGCTGTCCTGAACCCATTAAAAACTGCTTTGAGCTGGGCACCAGTGGCTCATGCCTGTCATCCTAGCTACTCAGGAGGCTGAGATCTGAGGATTGCAGTTTGAAGCCAACCTGGGTAGGAAAGTCCGTGAGACTCTTATCTCCAGTAAATTACTCAAAAAAAACAGAAGTGGCGCTGTGGCTCAAGTGGTGAAACAGGCACCTTGAGCAAAAGAAGTTCAGAGACAGGGCCCAAGCCCAGAGTTCAAGCCCCAGGACTGGCAAAATAATAGATAAATAAATAAAACAAAAAACAAATAGCTTTGAAAAGGGGGGGGAAGGTTATAGAGGGGGTGAATACAATTAAATGCATGGAAATATCACAATGAAACCCTCTTTACAATGAAGATATGCTCATAAAAGTGTTAATAAAAACAGATACATTCTGTTAATTTATTTAGTTACTTAGGGAAATAAAACTGATTTTCAACAGTCCTAGGTACCTAACATTTGGTCCGTTCAGTCTATATTTAGGCAGTAAACTAGCAGACATTATTTCTTCCCTTTGATCATAATTTGATGACACTGAGCCCTGTGGCCATATTTTAATATAATCATTTGACACTAGGTAAAAAATAAGGAGATCAACTTTTACTATGCTTCGTGGCATTTCACAAAGGCTTGTTGGCGTCCTGTTTCATCTGTACAGCTTTTAAGATGGCAATGCCCAGAGCAGGGCACAGTCTTTCGTTTGTAGAGCGGCGGATCACCTCTGGGCTGCGCCTGCCACCTCTGTGCGCCCACACCTTCCGATGCCCCTAACTGCCCATAGTTCTGGAGGCTGGAGGTGAAGACAAAAGCAGGCCTGGACTCCGATGATGGCACCTCCTGTCTCCATGGCGGCTCTGGTGAGGATGGGTGGTGATGGGGGGCGGCGCCTCGCGCCCTTCTGCCACACCCAAACTACCTAACCTGTGCCTTCGGGTGCTCTCAAGCAGTGTGTGCGTACACCGAAAACGCTTGTAATTTTTGCGCTTAAATTACAAAAAGTATTGTGCTATAAATCTAATCCTGACTTTTACTTTTTCACCCAATGTTTTGCATTTAAAAACACTTAAATCAGCTTTAATGAGGAACAATTTGCATACCACAAAACACACTGTCTTAAGAACATACTTTGACAAATGTGTCTCGGTTACCGCCATCGCCAAAGCTTCATAGAGGACATTTCCACCATGCCAAGGACCCCCTCCCGCTGGGCACCCAGCCAGCAGTGCAGCTCTGTGCTGAGCCACCACGGGTCTGCCTTCCTGCCACGAGCCGACCCCCAGATCACTGTGAGTTGGCTTATTTTTTGGGGGGTGGTCCGGTCGTGGGGCCTGAACTCTGGGCCTGTCCCTCAGATCTTCACTCAAGGCGAGCGCTCTACCACTTGAACCACAGCGCCACTTCTAGCTTTTTTCTTTTTGCTTATGTGGTGCTGAGGAATCGAACCCAGGGCCTCTGCATGCAAGGCAAGCGCTCTACCACTGAGCTACCTTCCCAGCCCCCGAGCTGGCTTATTTTTATGTCTATCAAGGAACAGACATTTTTAGTTTCAATGAATTGTTTACCAGAGTTAAGTGGACTTGTACTATTATGTTTAAGAAGTCATAAACATACTCTCTTGTTTTGGTCTAGCTTTATAGCTTTACCTAGTATATGTAATAATGAACGTGTTGATTTTGCAGTACACATCTTCCTCTCTCCACCACAGCTTGGCACGCTCCCTTCCTAGGCAACACAAGGCCCATGTAGTAAAGGCAGTAAAGAATCAGCCTCCAACCCTCTCTATCTTGGGATGACACTCCTCTGGGGCAGCTACCACCATCTAAGACAACAGGAACCCCTTAAGAGTAAGCTGCAGGACCCTTATCTACAGCAGCCATCAATCCTAATCCACCATGATGAAGCCCCTGGCCCTCATGTCCAGACCAGGGCCCCTTACAGGCCCTTCTAAACCTCTTAGGTTATATGGGTCACCTCAGACAATAGCCGGCGCTTCTTCTCACTTCTCCCTTATGAGAAGGGATCTTGCCGGCCCCTTTCCTCTGTACCTGGATGTCTGCGTGGTTTTCTGGCAAAGTCCAGATAATCTAACACAAACCAAACCAACCAAAACTGAAACAATGAGTATACACATACTACACCACCACAGGTGCTCAGATCTTTGTTCAAGACAAACTGACATTGTGTGCAGATCTGATACGGTCACCACTGCACGGCCACATCTATGGAATTTTAGACAGGAAGTAATCTGCCTCTTCTGAACTGCCCTGGCCGCATCCTTGGCACCTCTATGTGATTTTTACAAAACCCTGGGCCTGCACCCAATCTGTAGTCAAGTTGAGGAGAATTAACGCTGGAAACTAGGAGCCTTTCAGTTGTTAGCTACAGTATATCCTCCGCTATTTATGTCTTTCACCTCTCAGCAATGTTTTAGTTTTGTGAGCACAGATCTTGCATATACTTATTCCCAATTAATTTTTAAAATAAATTTATTTTCCCAAGATGACCTTTCTGATCCCTTGTCCTAAACCCCAATAAAAAACAAATTAACAAAATAAATAAATAAATTTATTTCCCACTCCAGTGATGTCTGGGTAATTATCTTACGTCCTGGAAGTTTGCTAAAATGAGTTATTAGTTCCAGTGACTGCTGAGTTCTCATGTCTTTATATGCAATCATACTGTCTGTAAATACACGAGGTTTTATTTCTGTTTTGGCATTCAATGAGTCCCTCTCCGACCCCTAGTTTTATGGCAATGACTGGCTTCCAGAGCACCACTGAATAGGAATGGGGAGAAGCTTTCCCGTCCCAGGGAAAGGCTCCGCCCTGCACTGTTAAGTTCAGTGTTAACAGTGGATTGCTCTTCTCTGCTTACTCGCGTGCCCATGTGCGCATGTGTGCATGTGTGCATGCGGATGGCACATGCTTGTCAGGAACAGTATCCGTGGAGGAACAAGCTCAGTTCACTGTCCTCAAGGTCACCCTCCTACCTACCACTCTTTCCTCCTTTCTACCTCCCTTTGTCAAGAAGAAACTTCTTTCCTTGGGTAACAGTTATACATTCTAGACATATACTAGGTCAGTATCCTTGGATCTTGTATGTTCACACTCTAGTTCTTGCTTCTTCACCCCTCATTCTTCTTTCACTCTTTCCAGATCCACTCGTTCTGTGGGAATTCCTCCACCCATTCTCCTAGCTCTGATTTGTTTTGATTAATTTATGTCCATTATGCTGCTTCTCAATCTACCTCTTCAATCATATCTTCACACTCGGTACATCCAACAGAATGGTCTATTATTCATTCTTCTAATTCTCCTCTTGGCTAGTGTGGAGATGTCTTTTATCACAGAGTCAATTCTTTTTGCAAAGAAGAGGTAACACAGCTTCTTCCCACCCTTCTGAGCCCCTCACACAGCCAAGAAACTAAACCAACTAGGACATGAGGAGGACAGCCAGGTGCACGGCCAGAAAGCCGCCTCACACTGCTCTTGTCTGTGCTGAAGTCCTCACCTACAGCACAGACGCTGTTCCTGCCTCTGTCCCTGCCCCAGCGGGAACCCAACAACCTTTTTCCCTGAGCAAACTCCGTCTCACTCTGCCCTATGGGTCCTGGACAAGGACGAAGCCCAGAGATTGGAGTCAGCATGCTGGACCATTCCAGATACTTTCTTATAGTTATAAACGTGTGTGTGTGTGTGTGTGTGTGTACCTACCAGTACTGGGTTTGAACTCTTGTGTGTGTGTGTGTGTGTGTGTGTGTGTGTGTGTGTGTGTGTGTGTGTGTGTACATACCAGTACTGGGTTTGAACTCAGAGCCTTGTACTTTCACTCGGCTTATTTGATCAGGCTGTCATCTTACTACTTAAAACCATGCCTCCAGTTCTATGTTTTGCTGGTTAAATGCAGAAAAGGCTTACGAATATGTCTGGCTAGGCTGGCTTTGAGCTTCAATCTGCAGATCGTAGCCTGCTGAGGGGCTATGATTATAGGCATACACCACTAGTGCCTAGCTTAAATCTGATCATTTACATGCTAACTTTTTAAAAAGGAGCTTGATCACAGCACTTTACGATATCCTTATGAATTGAGTGCCCGTAAGGACACTGGGACAGTGAGAGCCACAGAGACAGAGAGTGGCAACAGCAGACTGCATAGCTCAGATGACTCCAAGAGTGAATGGAAAGCCATGGTGGTGTGCAAAGGACCAGAAGATGGCCAAGGCCTTAATGTGAAGATCTCTGGTGCTGGAGTCCTTATTCACAAGTGATTCCACAACCAAGGTCTGAGACAGAAAGTGCAGAGGGCTGTGGAAAGGAGGGCAGGCAGCCCTGCTTCCTAGGCAGCAGGAAGACAGTGCTGTGCGAGGATGGGGATCAGCTTTTTCAAAAAGGAGGTACACAAGGTGACAGTACATTGGGGTGGCGGGAGGGGTTGATGGGTAGGAAGTAATTCCCAGAAAACAGGTTTGGTTTTAGAAGACTCCTCAGAGAACAAACAGTTAACTACCACTTGATACTCCAAAAATTCATGTTTCCAAAGGTAACAAACTTACTGAGTCATCGAGAAAAACATCAAGCAAATGTCACAGCAGTGCCTGAAAGGAAGCAGGCACACACGCTGCTCGGCCTGGCCGGATAAGGATGGAGAGCTCCTTATCTCCGGCACATCAGGATACAGGCTCAGTTACCACCTCTTGCTGGTAACAGAGAGCAAAGCTTCCCATGCTGGCAAACACGCATTAACACTGCACCATTAACATTTAAACTCCTTGACGTTCCTCCACTTAATTGGAAGGGAGGAAATAGGTTCCTCGACCTCTCTTCAATCCAAAACAGTGTCTGTCATTTTCGTTACTGGACGATAGGACTGTGTGCTGCACCCTGTAATAGACATCCATCTCTTTACAGCAGGTCCCACGGCAAACAAAGCGCCCCTGGGTCCTAATTTTCAGTAGTTCACAAATAAGACCCATAATAAACTTAAAGCGGCATCATGCCGCTCAACCAAAGAAATAGAAACAGCCGGAGGGGAAATGGATCCGGGACTCTTACACTATATTGATACATAACGGTGAGCAAGGCAATTACTTATACAGAGTCATGTAATTGCTCATTTCAGAATTATTGAAATCAATTTCTGAAACTAAGAAAGACTAAGGCAAAAACGGAAAAAAAAAAAAAACCAGAGAGCAATGTCTTCCAATGATGACTTCATCAGCTCTTAGGGTTCATAAATACACTGGCCGACACGAACATATTTTGTATTTTTATAAAGCAAGACTCGATCAAGTCTACAAAACATCTAACAATTCTTTAGCATGTCTTCTACAACATCTGCTGGATTTCTCAAAGCCATCCAGGAACAAAGGGAGAAATGAAGCAGGGGAGAAGGGAAGGGGAAGGGGGAGGGGAGGGG
>NW_012267223.1:409831-454456 GCF_000151885.1 Dipodomys ordii
GAAGGGGAGGGGAGGAGGGAAGGGGAAAGGGAGGGGAGGAGGGAAGGGGAAGGGCAAGGCCTGAGTCTCACCAAGAACTCACAGGCAGGCACATGAGTTTTAAGAGATTCATTGGTGCAAAAGAGAAGGTGCCCTCACAGCAGACCCAGGCTGCAGTGTGCTGCCTTGGGCACTTTGTACATCAGTATAGAGTTTTCCAGGTACAGCCGGGCTTTTCCAGCATCCGGGGACAGGGAGGGCTGTGACCCACTAGGGGTGACCCAGGGCCAAGGGTGGGCGTAACCTCCAGGGGACTGCCAACTCTGGGAACCGTCCTTGCTGGGGGCCAGTGGTCACGGCGCCACGGGGCTGTTTCTGCTATGGCTGTTTCTGCATGGCTCCAGGTTGTTTGGGAGGCGGAAGTATGGGTATTTGGCAACAAGTCCCTGGCTATGGTACTGCGTCTGTGGCTTTATTATTCCTTCCCCATCTGAGGGCACTCAATTCCTGGGTCACTTTCTGTTCGGGAGATAACATGGCAGTCATTTACAGCTAGATTCTGATTCTGTTTTCTGGGCAGGAATTGGCAAACTGGCTTACAGCCCAAACTTTGGCCCACTGCCTATTTTTATGAATAATATTTTGTTGGAGCACAGCCATGCTCATCTGTTTACCTTCTATCCCCAGCTCTTTCACACTACAACAACAGTTGGAACTCTCAATCCAAAGCCTGAACAACTTTGTAGCTGACCCTTCAGTCTGATAACCCCGTGAGCGCTACAAGCTCCCCTAGACACTGGTTAAATAAAACATAGATCAACACCACAGTGAAATGGTAATCTGACATTTACTGAGAGTTTCTAATGGTCTTATAGAGATATTTCAATATAATGCTATGATTTAAGTACATGAAATGGTAAATACAGTCTTCATGGGGGGGGGGATTGGTAATCAGCACATCCAAAAATTGATACTCTGTAAACATGAATAAATACTGTCTCACTATATCCTCTTAAACCTCACTTTAAAGCCTGTTTTTAAATTCAGCTGTTACAACGAAGTGCGTATTTCCCCACTGCATCCAGAGGCAGTGGCCACTTGACAAAGGCCCCATTCGGTCCAATTTCAAGACCTCAGTAAGACACAAAGTGCTTCCTTGTAATAGATCTACCCACCTGAGACTGGACTCTACCATCCCATGCCTGGCTGTCTGAGGATCATTATCCTCACTGTGATGTACTGAGTTCTGAGTCCATTTTATGATAACTGAATTAATTCGATCTGTTCTACACTGTCCTTCCTACTAAAACTTCACTCTGCTGTCACTCCAGAAAGGACCTTAGGGAGCTGGGACTATAATGCGCTGTGTCGTGTTGGGGGGAGGGGAGACATATCCACCTCCGATCGGAGGTAGGGCTGCTTTTACAACACACAGGGCCACTAGGCATCCACGTGGAAGCCACCTCCTCAGGAGCAGCAGCTGCCCGGGAGCAGAGGCTCATCTGTGCCAACTCGGGCTTGGAGAACAGAAGATCTGCAGGTGCGGGGAGGGGAGATGGGAGGCCCAGCAGCATGGAAGATGCGGCAGGTATAGACATCCGGTGACGTTACACCAATGTTCTGTTCCCTTGGCTCACATCCTCCCCAGACCCGTACGAGGACGGAGTGCCCACTCCCCACAGGGTAAGCAGAATCTGATGGCAGTTGGTGCACAGTGCTACTGTGGGGCTAACAGGCCAGAGACAGTGACGCTGGAAAACGTAAGGAAAGAGGCAGACACAGGTGCAGACATGCAGCCAGCTCTGTGGGGACCTGCTGCACCCGCAGAAGCCCCAGCCACACTGTGCTTTCCTGCTTCGTTCTTGTCCCAGATCAGAACTGCCCTGATCTGATGGTCTGACTGGCACAGAGGGCTGCACACCTGTATCTGGGTCACTGGCCTCACCCTCCTGCATCCGTGTCATAGGGCTCACCACAGTTCCGGGCGGTCGGGTCATTAGAGCCCCTGACAGTCCGGTCGGGCCTCCTGGTCTGATGGGGCTGACACCCACCCTCAGGACCTGTCTGTGTGCGCCCTGCTCCCCACCGACAGCACACACAGCCTTCACTGCTGGCTCCTGTGGGGAGCTCTCTCTCAGACCTCTGTGGTCTGCAGGGACTTTCCTGTCCTCTGGGAACACAGTAGCCCCAGGCACCATAAATTCACTTAGCCCTGGGTCACAAATTGCCAGCAAACGGTCAGACTTCCTTCCTTTGTTTGCATAAAGTTCCCAGTTGAAAGTATGAGCCTTCAGGACACATCTTATCTGGGCAGGGACACTCGGTGTCTCTGCAGTCCCTGGCAGGCTGAGCAGGGCTGTGAGGGAGGGCAGCTGTGGTAGGGAGAGCTCAGGCAGCAGAGATGCAGCTGGTCCCCCTCCAGGCAGCCCCTCTCCCCTCCCTCTATAACACTCTAATGCTACAGGAAGGCCTGGCAGTAGACGCAAGCCCTGGGGTTGGGAGGGCGGGAGAGGGAAGCCATGGCCAAGGGTGATGGCCCAGCCGCTTCTTTCCTCTCGTCTCCCACGGGGATGAGGCGCTCTAGGCCTTTGCTGTAAATTAACAAGGAAACCATGTTCCTCTAACTCAGCCGTTCTGCACTGAGGCTCCCCACTCCAGGCTGGTGGCCCCAGAGGGTTTCCCGGGACCCCCAGGGCCGCCCCAGCCCCCAGCGCCCACACTCCCAGCAGCTTCTCTCCAGCTGGAGAAAGGACCAGGAAACTGAATCTGGGTTGCTGGTAAACCTGGATGGGGAGAGAGCGGCGGCCCCTGGAGAATGTTTCTCCCCCAGCTGGACAACACTGCCCCACGAAGGCTTATCAGCGCACGCAAAATGGAAAAGCAAGTCCTGCGAGTGGTGGGACAGCCTGGGAAGTCGGGCTGGAGCAGCCATCGCCCACTGTGGCGTGCCGGCCCCGGGGCCTCAGGCGGCTGCCTGGGGACACCACAGTCCAGCAGTGTGCTGGACTCTTCCAAAGAACCGTGACGGGAAGCAGATCATAGCTTGCTTTCTGATTTTTTTTTTTGAACTAAGAATAAATTGAAAGATTATACTTCAAGCAAAGAATGAAATGGCTTTTTTCCCATAATGGCCTTTTCCTCCCAAATGAAAGTGCGCTGCCAGCAAGGCCGATCTTAGCGCCACCTAATACCACTTGCACAGGAGCAGGGGTGTGCGCGGGGGATTCTGGGAAGCCACCCGGCAGCAGGCGGCATGGCTGGGCTGGGAAGCGCGCTCGCACCGCGGCAGGGCACTTACCAGCGCAGGGCAATCTTGATGGGGGTGGTGAGGCAGGACGTGAACAGGTCGGCTGGGAGGTCGGGGATCATGGGCAGGAGCTCGTGGGCCTCGCAGGCCGCCAGCTGGATGCAGTTCTTCATCGATGGGGGCAGGGGCATCTGGGCAAGGGGGTGGTTTGGGTTAATCGCGGCTACCTACGGGGAGAATGCAGGAAAAGACAGGCTTAGCTGGGGGTAAGGAGCTGGAGGGCCTATGGCAGTGGGGTTTGACCACACAGTCTTCGGGGGAGGCCTAATGGTAGAATCCTCTCCTGGAGAGTGAGTACGAGCCTGGGAACCCCCCAGGATCCTTCTCGCAGCAGAACATGGCTCTGCACAGCAAGCCTGCTTCCTCTGTGGCCCTGCCTGGGTGACCCTCACGCCGCCCCCCCCCCAGCCCCTGCCTGGGTGACCCTCACGCCGCCCCCCCCCAGCCCCTGCCAGCCCTGCGGAGTGTTTATGCTCAGCACTCCATCTTTAAGCTAGCACAGCCTTATTTAGGTTGTTTATGACAAGAAAGACGCTCAAGGTATTTGAAGTCAGCAACAAAGGCAAAACAGAAGACGTCAAATGACAGCTGGAGTGTGCCCGCCACTCCTCACTCCCCACGACCGAGGGACGCAGTGTGCGGGCACAGCGGGGCAGGTGGGGCATGTGCTCCTAGGGTCACCTGACTTCTCTGCGTGTTCTATACATGGATGTTCATTGATAACAGATGGGGGATAATTAGCTGCTTGACAGTCACCTGGATACCGTTTGGTTGTGGCAAAGGCGGTGTCACCCAGGTCTGGGAAGCAAGGCTCCAAGCTAATTAGTGCACACTAAGAGAATGCACACTTCTATTTCCTGACTTAATAGTCTAGTTAAAAGTGTCAATCTTGTTTTCTTGTTTGCTTTTTGAGAAGAGTCACGGCCTTCAAAGCTGGCCTTGAAATTGCAATCGTCCTGTCTCAGCCTTCTAAGAGCTGGGATTGCAGGTGTGCCAGCACACCCAAGCTGCCGAAGGGCTCCATCTCTTCACTAATGCAGCAGTCAGGTGTTTAAGCAGATGAGAGGCCTGGCTGACACTTGGCTCACCCAAACTGTCAGAGAACTGCCGCGTGCCCCCCAAGCAGCGGCACCCAAACCAACACCAGGCTGGACACTGTGAGCAAGGCTTCGCCCGTGCCACCTGGGACCACACCGGAACTTGTCACAGGCCTGCGCATCATTTTCAGAAAGAGTAAGCCTCACGAGAGCCCACAAGGTTTCACAGGAAGTATTCTAGGCGTGATGCCGGGGGTGGGGTGGGGGGTAGCATGTGGGCACACGGCTCTGCCCCTCCGGGGAGCACAGGTCAGCACCTCTCATCCATGAGGTGCCTTAGCTTGGAGAGGAAAGCGCGGGCGGCGGCCTCGGGACCTGGGACGGTGCAGAGGAAGGGAAGCCCCAGGAGCCCGAAACCACTCATCAGCCCACCAGAGAAAAGCGGCCTGCAGGGCAGGAGCAAAGGAAGGGAAAATCCTGAAGACGAGGTGGGTGGTGGGCTGCTGGAGAGACATTTGCATTTTCATCCGTTGGCCTAAATGACAAAGCTGAAGAATAACACATAGGTAGTGAAGATAATGAAACATTAACTCAGAAACTGCTGACTACACTTGCCCACACAGCCCTCGGGAGCCGCCCCCATCTCCCCTTCACTCGCCGATGTGTTCCATACACACCATTGGCCATAATGAAAAGTTATGCATTATGGAGCCCCAGTGTAATCCAACCCATCTTGGTTAGGGATTTGACGGAACACAGCTCCATCTCAAACCTGATCAGATGAAGCTGAATGCCAGCAAGAACCCGCTTCTATGTGGCTTTTATTCACGGTGCTGCTCTCCAGCAAGGATCTGGAAGACGGCACTGCGGGCTGCTCATCATCGGCCTCCAGGGCTTTTGTTACTGGTTACTTAAGTCCAGCCCAGGCTTGTGCTGCCATGGGGCAGACCCCACTGCACGCCGACCAGAGCAGTGGGGACGGCGCAGGGCCGGGCTTCCGAGCCAAGTGGGGAGCCTGCATTTCTGAGCAGGATGGTACACATCTGCCTCGTGACTTGCAGAGACTGCGTCCGCATCATCGTTTTTTTTCCCTCCTTACTGGCAGTGCCTTCTAGTTGTGTAGTTGGTAATATTTCTCAGCACTCTTTTGCATATTGGTATGCTCATTTGCTTTAAAACACCCTCACGAGCTAAGTCCGTTCTCAAAGATGTTCAGCAATGAGGAAATGGGCTTCGGGAAAGAAAACCACTGTCCATCTGTCTGTCTGTCAGGTTAACACAGGCCAGGGAGGCCAGCAGTGGCTCCTGACTGTGGGGCACTCTTCATTCCTCCATCTTAATCTGGACCTCCATGAGTCTATTCCAGGCACCTAGGATACCAAGGTTCCAAACAGCACATTCAATACCTTCAAGTGCAGTGTTCCACAACGTGTGCTGGCTCCTAACCAGCCAACCTGGTGACAATGGTGTGTAACACATTGTCATCATTTTTTTATTGTGGCAGTCGTGGGGCTTGAACTCAGGGCCTGGACTCTGTCCCTGAACCTCTCTGTGTTCAAGGCTAGCACTCTACCACTTGAGCCACAGTGCCACTTCAGGCTTTTTCTGTGTATGTGGCACTGAGGAATCGAACCCAGGGCTTCATGAGTGCTAGACAAGCATCCTACCACTAAGCAATATTCCCAGCCCCTGCACATTTATGTTTGCTGTAGTGTGTAGCATCTCAATCTGCTCAAATGGAATGTACTAACGGCTGCATGTTTATTAATAATCATTTCTACTACAGAAACAGAAAACCCAAAGTACAAATCATATACTTGTATATGCGATAGCAAAACCAATATAAATAAATTTTTTAATTAAAACTGCCATTTCTATGTGTAATATATTTTTTTCCTATGTGTAATATAATGTGCCATGTTAACGTGGGGGGGGGGAGGGGTGCTGGGCTAGACAAATATATTCTAGCCCTGTGCTAACAATTTTAAATGTACAGTTCCAAGTTTGGTGGCATTAAGTACCACCAACAATCAGTGGATTTTTTTTTCTTTTTTTAAAGAAGAGAGAAGGCAAGATTGCGTGTAAAACCATTTTCTGGGCTCTGGCTTTATAAGCTAAAATAGATCAACAAAGCAACTGGCTCTGCACAGGAAATTAGTTTCTGGTCTGTCGCATCAACCCTGCTATGCAGGCTGATGGGTCTGGGCACGATCTCATCCACAGCTCATCAGTCCTGAGTCATGCGGGGGCCACGCAGAAGCTCTGGCGTCTACGGCAGCATCAGAGTATGGCCCCCAAGGCCCTCTAGGGCTGGTGGGGTCGCTCCATGCCTGGGCTTGGTGGAAGAAGGCTGGGAAGGAGGGAACGAGGTGACATCTGCCCTGCGTGGGCTCTGCGAGGGCTGGGCACACTGGAGCAGACCCAGGTAGTCGTGAAATGTGAAAGGTAGCCTGAGAGATGTCTGGAACTGCTGGCAGACTGACATTATTTTAATAAGCACCACTAACTACCACTGAGCCTAGAAGTATAAAGATGGCTGACATGATTAAAAGGGACTTAACTGTAAGTGGGCAGCAATGGCCACTTATGCAACAGCTAAACTCAATATTCTTATTTTCCTTTTTAAAGGGCCAGGTATTCTCATAGCATAGAGCGAAAGGAATAGCGGTGTGCTCACTAGTGTCTCTACCAAGTTCTTCCACATGAAGTTTACTCACTAAACAGAGCTGAGAACGGCCCCACAGTTCCTCTTGCCACAAACTCCGAGGATGGCAGTTCTTTTGCCTTTGCTGTCTGTCTGCACAAACCTTCGGGAAGCTAATCCTCTGAAGAACCAGAGCGGCTTCTGACACGGGGCCTCTGCCAGGCTGCAGGCCTGGTGGCGCTGTCAGACACATGTGCCTAGCTGGCCGGAAGCCGGCCGAGGCTGTGGTGCTAGTGGGTGAGGTATACTGCACGGCTGTCTGCACCTCACCTGGTGCAGAACCGGGGGTAGACAGACTCCCTGCACTGCTGCCTGCTGCCTGAGAACACAAGACAGGAAGGCGCAGAAACATTTCCAACCCAGTGTGTGCATTAGGAACAGAATGTATGAAAAACCACGGATGGAAGGCCTAACCACACACACAGCCTGGGCAGGGGCTGGGTAGGAGGGAAGGAAGGCATGCTCTCGGGCCACAGGTGATCCTAAGTTCAGCAGCACAAAGCACCAGTGCCCTAGACCTGATGGTATCTGTCTGCTGGACTCAATGGGGTGCATTCACCACCCACACTATGGCCAGCTGCTCCAAACACACAGCAGAGCTCTTCCTCTGGGGCAGGCAGACACGAAGCCTTCGACAGCAACCACAGAAACACAGGCTGGCATTCTAGGAAAGGGTTCTGCCAATGAACATTACTTCTCAGTCTTGCTAAAATACAAAAAAAATCCCATTCCAACCCAAGTCACTTCCCACACATGGTTGCAGCTTCGATGTGTCGAAGGCACTGACCCTTTAATTGAAACAATTCTCCAAAAACAGCTTGCAGGCTAAGGCTAACTGCTCTAACTTGCTTGGAAAGGCTGCTAGGCAGAGCAGAGCCGTGAATACTCGGGCTGCAGCAAGGCTCCACAGAGCTGACCAAGCACATGTCCACGCGTGCAGCACCGCTGCCAAAGAGCCTTCTCCCAGAAAAATCGAGAGGCTTGAGCACCGGAATGATCTTCATTCTAAAAACTCCCCGAGACTTCTGGAGGACTTGGGAAGCACCCAGGAGAAGCTCTAGATGTGATTCTCTGCACCAGCCGTGACCCCTGCTGCCTTGCCCACACCCCTGGGCCCCATGGAGCCCAGGCTCAGGCTCGCGAGGAAGCAAGCAGGCGGCTTCCAGGCCTGTGGCCGCATGCTACAGGTGCATGCCCAGCTCAGGGCAGCACCCACACTTTTCTTTTCCCAACTGGCCACTAGCCTCAAGCAACTTCTGCCCCCTTTCTCATGCATATGAGACGTGTTTGTGGAGACTTAGGGGCACCCATAATTCAGGAGTCTTTAACAAGTGAAGAGACTCAAGACTATCATCTCTTGGACCATACTTTGAGCTCTGCCTTAAACCAGACTTGTTTCCATTCTCATTTCAACAACATGTCATTACAGGGGACCGTGTGCAAAGTTCAAAGGGACAGCCGAGCTGTGGGAGCAAGGCTAGTGCTGCTTGCTCAGCTCCCTTCACATTCAAACGTCCAGCCTGTGACACTTGTACTGATGCAGCCAGCAGAGCCCAAGTAGAGGTGACATTTCTAATATACAACTCATGCAATCATATGCATCAAATACTAAACAATAACTTTAAAACCCAGTAGTGTGCACTGCTGGGAGATTTTGTGCAGGAGAACAGAGGGGCTGCTTTTGGTGGATGACACCTGAATGTTTTCCTCTGAAGCAATGCTCTGTCACAAGTACCCCAAGTTTACCCACGTGAACCATCCATTATTTTATAGGCATTTAGCTGCTGGCCAGTCAATGGCTTCTAAATGTTCTAACTCATCCAGCAACTCAGTGAACATGGTTAATTAGAAATTATGAGCAAATTCCACTCCCCAATTGTTCTTGGATGGTGTCAACAACTACAGAAAAGGCGATGCTCAGAGTCCTGCACCAGGAGACGGGGTGAGGTGGTGAGCCTGCCACTGTTGAAGGATAAAGCAGGGTGTGTGGAAGTGCAGTGTGGGGTGAGCATGGCTGCAGAGGCCCTGTGGCAGCAGGAAGGTCTGTAAGATACAGGCACGTTCTCAACTATGTGTGCACAGGCTAAAACCCACAACCAGAAGGACTCTTCTCCAAAGAGCACAAAAGCTAACAGAATCTGCATCGCCAACAGGAAGTACTCAGCAGAAGATGGACAGGCTCTTTTTCTCTACCAATGACTTTCTGTCGGAAGCATCTCTGATGTCTGTTCCAGGACGGTGAGGTGGAGACACGTTTACAAGTACTGATGAACACTTCAGCCGACTTGGGGCCCATGATGCCAAGCGCTTCAAGGAGATGGCTTGGCCTGCGGCCTCCAGCTGTCCACACATCCTGGCCCCTCCGTGCACCCCTCCTCGTGGAACCCTGCCTCTCCCCACACAGCGCTTTACACGCTGCTCAGGGCAGACCCACCATCTACCAGCGTCCTCGTTAGTCCTCGCAGCTTCCTCCTGTGTAGACCAGATCTGAAGAACCCAGTCACCTCTGTGACAGCACTGTAGCCGGGAAGAGGCCATCTCTCAGTATTGCATATACAAGCGTCTCGCCAATGCTTTTATTGGGGTCCGGTTGTGGGGCCTGAACTCTGGGTCTGGGTGCTGTCTCTCAGCTCTTCAGCTCAAGGCTAGCGCTCTACCACTTGAGCCACAGCGCCACTTCCGGCTTTTTTTTCTTTTTGCTTATGTGGTGCTGAGGAATTAAACCCAGGGCCTCAGGCATGCGAAGCAAGCGCTCTACCACTGAGCCACCTTCCCAGCCCCCCCCCCCCCCGCCATGCTTTTGAGTTGAGTGTCCGGTTTAAACCACAGAACCCTTGCTGTCCAGCATCACCCCCCACATCTCTGCTGCATTAACGGAGTCACCGTAGGATGCCAGCTTCTTGCAGATGGTGCCAGGAGCATGGGAAAACTCAGTGTCCATGAGCAAGTGGGAGACAGAAAGCCAAGGATGGGAGGACAGTAGTGTGAAAGTGGTGGTTTTGTCCTCAAAGAAAAGTCTATTGTAGCCCTGCAGGGGGCAGTGCTGCACACAGCACAGAAGCATGTGCACTTGTGTGTGCTCATCCATGTTCCTATGTGTGCCGAATGAGCACACGTGTGAATGTTTGCATATGTATACAAATGTGTGTGCACATAAGCACATAGGCAATTGTGTACACATACATTAAGCACTTTTTTTTTGGTTTGGTCAATTGTGGGACTTGAACTCCTGGGCGCTGTCTTGAGCCTCTTTGTGCTCAAAGTGAGCGTTCTTCCACTTGAGCCACAGCTCCACTTCCAGTTTTCTGGCAGTTAATTGGAGATAAGTGTCTCATGGCCTTCCTGCCGGGCTGACTTTGATCAGTGATCCTCAGCTTCCTCAGATCTCAGCTTCCCGAGTAGCTAGGATTACAGGCCTGAGCCACGTGTGCCTGGCTCATTGTGTCCATTTTTGTGTGTAGCATGTGTGCGTGTGTACCTATGCATATGGCTAAGCGCAGCTGTGCATACCTGTGTGTACGTGCACATGCGTCTTCACACTCCTCTAACAGGGCCTCTGCCTGGTTCCAACAGTCTTGTCCCTGCCTGAGCTAGCACCCTTCTGACACTGCCTCACTCTCCCTTGCTGGCTACTCCCATTAGTACAAACAATACCCAAGGAAAACAAAACACAGATGATAAAACCAAGGGCAAACCCCACAGCCCCTCCTCAGCCTCTCCTGGAGACTTAGGCCTGGGCTGCTCCACACCTGTGCCTCCTGCGCTCTCGAGGCTGGGGGCACAGGCTGAAGCCCTCAGATCCCACCTCAGCCTCAGCTCACAGATCAGCTGACCTTCCCTCCCTCCAGGGAACATTTCCTCCCTCTGCTCTCCGTCCCCTCCTCACTTCCTCTAGTGGCCACTCCTATTTCCCAGCTTGCAGCACATGGCATAAGCCTTATTGAGCCTCTCTACTCTTCTCCTCTCCTTCCCCCCTTCTGCCCCACCCCCACCCCCGTGCCCAGCCGTGCACGTTCTGCCCCTTCAGGCATGCTTGTTTAGGGAGGCCTCCGAGGCCTTCAGTGCCTGAAGGCCCGTGTGACTCTGAAGGGTTCACGTCTTCTTGCAGCTCAGGAAACAGGCACTCTTGCCGCCTGAGCCAAAGCCCTGGGGCTACCTTTACTTCCTTCCTCTTCTCACAGCCTACACCAAATCCATGAGCAAATCCCTCTTCCTTCTAAACAAACCACAGAGGTACCCTCAGCCTCTAGCACTGCTACCACCCAGGCCCAGCACCCTGAAGGCCACGGGCTTCAGCCTGCTGCCAGCGCCCGGCTGTGTGCACACGGCCGCTGCTCCACGGGTGGACATGCAGAGCAGCGCGGTTCCTCCTCTTCGTTGTAAACATAAAAATGACGAGAAGCCATCCCATCATAAGGCCTCAGTATGAAAGACAATAATCAAAGTAAGAAAAAACAAAAAAAGTATAGCAGAGCAAAGAGGTAACTTCGAGAAATGAAGGCATCTTGTTAATACCCACAAAACAATACCCCCTGAACACTAAAGGAGAAAATAAACATATTACAACGGATACTGGCCCACCTCTCTGCTCCCTACAAATGGTAAGTATACTTGGAGAAGGAGAAATGGAGCTGTGAAAGTCCTAACCTGCGAGACGAGCGATGGCCAAGGCCTGGGCTCCTGCAGGACGGGCCTGCACATCCTGGTGGAGTTACGCACGTCACAACCACAGCAGTTCTTGGAAGAACAGTGACGAAGGAGCACGCTTGGGCGGGCGGGCTGCGTGTGGCATTCAGAACACACAGGATACGTTGTGATGCTACCAGATTAACCTGCATCACAGAGAACTGCCTTTGTGGGCAAATTCCACAACAGCTAAGCAGTGGGCTGACCCACAATAATTGCAAGGGAGCTGTGACACTGCAAATACAAAACCTTAGCCTGCAAGATGCACAGTATTTGGAGGAAAGCTGGTGATCTGGACATCAGGCACAGGCACCTCCACAACGCCCAGGTGGAGAACGAGGCATGGAGCAGCACACGTTCAGTGGTGCGGTGGGGCCCGGCTCGTGTCTGTCTGTTGGACCTCACAGGGCCAGACTCCAAGACAATGTCAGTGAACAACATAACGCCTTCAGAAGCAACATCAGAGGAGCCTAGGAAAAGTACCGATAGCAGCAGAGAACCAGGTCCCCGGGGCCAAGCTTCAAGAGGCTCTTCCCACAGCAGGACAACCAGCAGGAGCTGTCCACGTGTCAGTCCTGAACTAATGAAGATGGCGATGCTCATTCAGGGGTCTTGCTGGGACAGAGCTGAGCCCAGGCTGTCGCTGTAAAGGAGGGCACCGCTGTCCTCTGTCACTACGCTGCCTTGCTCACCTGCCACAACAACAAAGAACAATGGCTGCACAGCAGAGGCAGTGTGGGGAAGGAAGGTCTAGGAAGCTGGACCAGAGCCGACAGGCCACACTCAGCCAAGACCGCTGCAAAGACAATCTGCCAATCTACAACTTGCCCTTCCATTCCAGCTTACAGACCCAAGATTTATTATCCAAAAGTTGTTGGGGAAGTATCTGGGTTTTCTCTCTAACTCATTCGTACCTGTACATATTCCTTCAGTGACGTATCTGGAGGATGGCACTCATACTTCTAGATTTGTCAGCACAGTGACAATGAGGCCAACAGCAGACTTTTCAGACACAATGACATAGGCCCTGAAGTCGTAAGAGCAAGTGGGGTGAAGTCAAGAGCCAAGCTGCCACATAAACAGAAAAATCCAGAAGTGGTGCTGTGGCTCAAGTGGTAGAGTGCTAGCGTTGAGGTGAAGAGCTGAGGGATAGCGCCCAGGCCCAGAGTTCAGGCCCCATGACTGACCACAAAAAAAAAAAAAAAGCCAAGTTGTGGTAGAGCAACAGCCCGCGCGGTGCGGCCGCGTCGCCGTCACATATCCCAGTGGTGGTCCCTGCTCCTCCCCTTCCTCTCCTGCCCCACCCCAACTGCTCCTAGGCTGCCTCTGCACTACAGATGTCATCAATGGGGGCCATCTATACTTTCTAATCATGGGGACAGGTACAGACAGCACTGGCCCTTCCCTGTGCCTTCCTGCTTTAGAGAAAGATGAACTGCCTGAAGCTGTGGCAGGCAGGAGACAGCCATGAAGACAAAGATCAGGCAGCATAGGATGCTGAAGGCAAGAGAGAGCAGGCCAGCCCCAAAGCACTGCTGAAGTAAATCATTTGCCTTCAAGACCCTATAGTGAAAAGGGCAGGCTATTATTTGTTTAAAAACCAATCGTGAGCTTGCGATGGCTTCCAGCTGGACTTTCCAAATATGAAGGCTCAGGACCCGAGAGGGGCCGCTACTGCACCCCCGTGCCGAGGCTACCGCCCCAGGTGCTCTCACAGAGCACCAGGAAGAGGAAAGCACAGCTGTGCGCCTGGAGAAGTGGGGGACCCCTATGGGGACAGCTGTCTCGGGACAGCTCTCCGCAGGAGCAGCGGCAGAGGCTGGCGCCAAGGGACCACAGGGAGGGAAGGACAATGCTGAGATCTGGCGCTATCCTTGTAAACTGGAGATGGAGGAAGCGTTACAAACACGTAATTTAGTAAGAGGCAAACTCCAGAATAGACAAGAAAAACAGAAGTAAAAACACTCAATGAGATATCAAGGCTCATGTTTGTCTCTTTAGACAATCTCCACACATGCGCAGGAGACTCTATGATGGTCAGAGGCAGGAAATAATTACAAATGTCTAAGTGCAGGTGACAGAAGCTGGAAAGACGAGTGGCAACAGAAACGCACGGGAGCGCAGAGCACAACACTTCACTGCTGCCGAGGCAGGAAATAAACGGCAAGGACAACACGAAGTACCCAAGAGGCTACAAAGCACAGAGCAAATACCGCGTGACAACAGCAGTGGTGAACCGGAGGGGAAGCTGGCCCCTCAGAAGAGGCCTTCAGAAGTCACTATCAGGTACAAATAACATCAATTAAAGCTACCAAGTAAGCATGCCTCTTCACTGTCAAAATCTACCTGACTCCTCCTGCCTCCTCTCCCCCACAGTCTCTGTAGCTCAGACAGAACTCATGATCACCCTACTTCAGCTTCCCAAGTGCAGGATTACAGTGCCGGTCAAAACAACAGGCCTGATTTCTCATTTAAGGAAAAGTCACTAATGGCAGTTCTGCTTTTTGCTTGTGTCTTAGCAGAAAGCCCACAGATAACCTAAATAAATGTATCAAGAAAGAAGAGCAGCTACATTTTACCTCCAGATCCTGAGGAATGCATTTGAAGATCACCATTGGTGCCAACACCATGCCAGGAAGGCTAAGGCCAAGAACTATTTCATTAACTAAAAGCCAGCCTTCCACAAAGGATTTTGTAAACCCTGGCATAAAATACTTTGATAAAAACAAAAATACTTATTTTAAAGCCAGGAGCTGGTGGCTCCTGCCTGTAATCCTAAGTATTCAGGTGGCTGAGATCTGAGGATTCCAGTTCAAAGCAGGAACTATGAGACTCTTATCTCCAGTTAACCACCAAAAAGCCAGAAGTGGAGTTGTGGCTCAAGTGGTACAACACTAGCCTTAAGCACAAAAGCTCAGGAACAGTGCCCAGACCCTGAGTTCAAGCCCCAGGACCAGGACAAAATAAACTAACAACAACAACAAAAAAAAAAAAAACCCTAAAATCCAAAAACCTATTTTAGAAAAGAACACTGGGGGTTGGAGGGCATGGCTCAAGTGATACAGTGCTTTCCTAGCAAGCATGAAGCTCTGGATTCAATCCTCTCATACCTAGGGAAGGAGAGCAGACAGGAAGATAGACAAACACACAGACATTGGAAGAAAAGAAACTTGCCGTTTTTCTTTAATTTTCAAATTATAACAAAATGAATACAGGAAGAGTTTGGGGTAACAGATGTGTGTTTTCTCTGGCTGTGATACGCAGTGTTTGTGCTTTTATGAGGCTGTCTTCCACTTGCACCTGCAGTATTTCCATGAGAAGATACGCAGAGCAAGTGGACCTGATGGGCCCAGGACAGCACTGGGCCACTAACAATATGAAAGCTGAGCACCAGCTCTAAAATGTGCATCATCTGTGTTTATGCTCACGCTTGCTCTCTGGAGGCCGTTTGGTCCCATAAGCTGCTTTCTTGCATTATTTTGAATCAATCCCTTTTTCGCTACAGTTGTATTTCCCAATTCTCAGGCCCCGGGTCAGATGGGAAGCAGAGGGATGTTTGCTTCCCCACCCTGGTGCAAACCCAAAGAACAGCAGCAAGGTGCTCAGACACAAACCACTTGCCTGCCTATGTGGATCAGTTCACATGACACACAAGAAAGGATATTAAAATATAATATACACACATATATACACACAAAAAAGAATGATGAATGCTGGTGGGTGACATCTGTAAACCTAGCTACTCATGAGGCTGAGATCGCAGTACAAAGCCAGCCTAGGCAATATAAAGTCCATGAGACTCTCATCTCCAATAAACTACACAGAAAAAGCCAGAAGTACCGTTTTGGCTCAAGTGGTACAGTGCTAGCTAGCCCTTGAGCAAAAATGCTCAGGGACAATGCCCAGGCCTTGAGTTCAAGTTCCCAGACTATCACACAAAAAAATAATTGATTAATTAATTAGTTAATGCTGGCCACTGGTGGCTCATACCTATAAGCCTAGCTACTCAGGAGGCTAAAATCTGAGGATCTCAGTTCAAAGACAGCCAGGGCAGGAAAGTCCATGAGACTCTTACCTCCAATAAAATAACTCAGAAAAGGCCGGAAGTGGCACTGCGGCTCAAGTGGTAGAGTGCTAGCCTTGAGCACAAAAAGGCTTAGGGAATGTGTCCGGGCTCTGAATTCAAGCCCCAGGACCACCAAGGAAGAAGAAAGGAAAAGGCAAACTAAAAGGAGGAAATGAACTTTTTTTGTTGTTGTTTAAAGAACAAACCTAACATCACACAGAAGTGATGTTTCTACAGCAGAGAATAAAATGACTAAAATGAACACTACAATATTAGCTAAGAGCCAATTTTATCATTTTAATTTCCGCTGTTTATGCAAGAGCCTAAGTGAACAATGGCCAATAATAGGGAGTGAGTGGAGAAACACACGGCTGATCTACATTGTAATTAGAAAAAGAAGAAGATAAAAATCAGCCCTAATTATGAAACATATGGTGGAGCGCACACGGCCTTCTATTGGCCACCCGGGTTAACACAGCTCCACATTTATCTACCTCATGAGGAAGGAGTCAATTAAATATTTTTCCCCTCAAAATAAAAAAGATGCATGTAAATCTTTTTTGTTGTTGTTATTGTTGTTGCACTTAATGAAATGAATGGTGTCTTAGGCTGATTAATCCTTAGCAATATATAGCAAACACATGCATTCCTGACAGAGCAGATGCCCAAGCACTAGAAGAAAATGGGGACTGTGACTCATGAGCTGGAAAAGCCTGCCTTCTACGAGAAGGGATGAGGGTGTGTCTCCAAACCAGCTCAGTTCCTCTGAGCTGATGCCGCGTCTTTCCCCGCACCCAAATCAGGCCAATTCTTTGACCTATTACAAACAAAATTCTTTTTTTTTAATTTAATTTTATTTTATTTGTGAACATACTGTACAGAGGGGTTACAGTTGCATGGGCAGGATAATGCGTACATTTCTTACCAAGCATTGCAGCCTCCTCCTTTGTTTACCCTTCACATCCCTTCCCACCCTCCCCCCACAAACAAAATTCTTTTTGCAATCTTCTCCGCTTTTTTGCGAAGAAACACAAAAAGACCGTAGTGCTTTGGGTTTGTAGACAGCCCCAGAGATGCTTGAGGGGAAAGTGAACATCTGCTAATATGAAACTTGATCTTTCCCTTCTTGAACTGAGCAGTCAAGACAAACAGAAGCAAGCAAACAAACAAACTTTGCAGCACGTGCTTCCATTTTCAAGGATAAGGGTTTAAATTTATCAGTCACTCTTATGCAGTGTTCCAAGGAAGGGTTTAACTTACACACATAAAATATTAAACTGTAGACATGTTAATTTTAACTTCTACCAAATAGAATTTCAAATTTTGTTGCTGACTCCTTCAGCATTATCCTCTGATGAAAGGTGAAAAACATAACAAACACATTAAAATTGAATAGGCCCAAAAAGGCCTCAGGAAACTTACTGAGGACCATTCTTGGTTCTTGGATTGAGACTTTCCGGCATTGCAACCAATTGGAATTCACGACCCCCTGGAGGCTACAGAGTATTATACTGACAATCCTTTGCAGGCCACAGGATGGAGGCCCCTTAATTGAAACCGCCTCTTCGATTTCTCTTTAGAATTTGCCATTTAATTCATGTCGAATATTAATTAAAACAACCAAGCAAAATGCTACTTCATTATCCAAGCACCACATGGGCCTTCCAGGTCCTTTCCAGGGTCTAACCAGTGGCCGCTGCCTTGGTTTCTACCATTTGTTTGGTGGTTTGGGTTATGAAACACTACAGAAAAAAAAAAAGAAATTAGAGCAGTAACAAAGACGCTAGTGGAGATGCAGTGTATGGAATTGAAGAAACGACTCCATTTCCCCTCACGTAAATACGTCTGCATTATTTTAACACTACCTTAGAGGAAGAGGCGGCGGAAGCACAGATCTACTCAGTTAGCTTTGTTATTGCTTAGTGTTCAGACTGAAAACGACAGCGGTAAAAAGGGAGGTAGAACAGGGCCACTGGCAGAACGGAGATCATCCCATTCTCACAAATATCATCTCAGCCCCAACACTTGGAGAACCTTCAAAGAAGGTCTTCCTGTAGACCCTCACCCCAAGGAGAACAAAGAACAACACGGCCCCTGGGCTGCCCCGCGCCTCACCTCTAGCTCCTGCTCCCTCTGCAGTGCGAACTGCTTGAAGGACTTGACAATCAGGCCGGCATTGGAGCAGTCATAGACGAAGATGGAAGGGCTGCCCATCCACGTCTGCAGGTCATATATGGACAGAGGGATGTACTGAGTGTAGTTCTGAAAAACAAACAAGGCACAGGTCACACACACGCATCTCCAGGCTTCAAATTCAGACCAGCACCAGCACCTGCACCAGGCAGATGGGGCCTATGGCGCCAGGACAGACGTTCATCACACTAGGCTTTTACACATCGACTTGTGCAGCATCTTATCAGGCAGTGCCGAGGGCCAGACGGCTGTCACGGTGGACAACTGAAGCCCCAGAGCTGCCCTCACAGCAACTAAGTCCATGCCCTCTGCAGCTGTCCCCCCTCACACCCCACTGGGCCAGGTGTCAACTGTAAGTGGGTGCTATTCACACCTCTCGCCCCTCTGCTGCCCCCTTCCCTGCTTCACCTCCATAGGACACGAGCTCTGAGTGGTGGGCAGGCTCTAGGATCCGCGTGCTTTCCACAGCTGCCCATTCTCTAGATAGCTTTTAAAATTCGCCCTGAAGGGACACTGAAGATTTGGCCATATACACTTTTTAAGTTTATAAAAATAATGTATTTTCACTGACCAAGTGGGACTCCTTCCTGGACGCACGCACTTTGTTTTCCTGCAGGTCCTGTGACTGTGGGCAGTGCAGAGAACACCATCATCTCGCGAGAGGCCCTTCAGACCCCCCTCCCTGCCAACGTCTAAAACCACTCTGCACAGAATACCTTCGCTTCCTGCCCTGTCCTCAGAAGTCAGCAGTGTAAGTGGAGGCAAAGGGAGTTGGCTTCCAAGTGGCTGAGCCACAAGTACCACCTCTGGGGTTGTGTCTGGGTTGTTCACAATGTGACCAAGCGAGGCCTGGAGAACCATGGTGTCAAGGTGGCCAGCGGAAGCCTCCCTAAGGTGGACCACAACGTGTCTGGCACAAGTCACTGCCCAGACAGAATGAAGCACTGAGCCATCAGCAGAGAGGAAGGCAGCCGTCGCCGCCGGCATGGCCCAGGACCACGCTCTACGCAGACGCTGCACTGGAAGCTGTGAGGCCTCACCTAGTGAGCTGCTCAGTCATATTCTGTGAGAGAACACCTGGAAATACACCCTGTAAATAAACTCTCCTCGAAGGGTTCTGGAGATGCCAATTCTGCCTAGACGAATCTATACAGGCAACACAAGCCCAATCAAAATGCCCACAGGGTTTTTCCTTTAATGGATTTGACAAGCAGATTCTAAAGTGAATGCAAAAGAGAAATGTACAAGATTAGAGAAAGATTTTTAATAAAGAATAATGGGTAGCGATTCGCACTACCAGACATTAACTACGCTATAAATTTATGGTAATTACAGATTGGTATTAGTGAGGGCGAGACAAACAAATCAACAGAAGAGAAAGCCCAGAAATAGACCCACATACCTAACTGTAATGAGTAGAGGAGGGTTAACAGCTCAGAACTCGATGCCACAAAATGTAGCTAACCATTTGATATTGTCAACTCAGGTTCTGCACACACACAAAAACAGAGTAGATTAAAAGGCAAACTGAAAAGCAGAATAGTTTTATTTTATTGTAAGGAAAGCCTTCTTAGGTCACAAACCTAGGAATCCTAAAGAAGCAGACCAACAGGTCTGTTTTCATCCAACAAACTAAAAAGAAAGACAAATAATATGACAGAGCTGTATTGAACAAGGCACTCACTCATTGTTGGTGGGAGTAGACATTAATGAAACCTACTTTAGAAAAGTCTGGCAGAACTGACAAATATCCAACATGTGCCTTCATTTTGACTTCCCCGGTGTCCATCTCTAGAAACGCGGGTATCTGCACCCAGAGAGTGGTGTCCTGCCAGGTGCGATGGGCAGGTCACGTGGCAGATGCTGCCCTTCTGCCATCGGGCCTCTCACTCCTCCTTACCAGACCAGCGCTGGGAAGCTGTCTCCTCGGCAGCCTCGTCTGCTCTTGCAGCCAAGGTGTGACCAATACAGTGACTGAAACGCCCAAATGCTAAGTGCTGCCCTCAACACCCCAACGGCACAGGGAGGAGTCTGGCCACGCAGAGAACAACAGCCAGGCGGTGGCAGAGCTGCAGGGTGGGAGCAGGCTGAGGCCCAAATGGCTGTCCTGATCCTAACAGAGCCCACACCAAAGAATCAAAGGCACGCGGCCAGGTCCCAGGGTGCAGGTCTCGGCTACTAAGGTAAGGTACGAGCCTCCCTTGAGATCAGGAGCTGGGCAATGTGGAGAAACTTTGCCACAACACAAAACAAAACCAATAAACAATAGGCAAAGTGGGGTCTATGCATACCTATGTTAGCATCCCCGTTCTCCCAACAGCGCTGCGTGTAAACACTCACACAGAGTGAGGTCAGAGGCTTGTTGTAACTCTTACAGTGTAAATCCCAGAACATCATAGATTACGTGGCTCCATTTTGGGTGAGGAAAAGCAGGAGGTGTGAGTGTGACACCACTGTTCACCTCATAAGCACGCAGAGACTGCTCTCCACGGACAGACGGCGTGTTCACCACGCTGGAAGAGTACACACCCAGCTGCTCCGGGATGTTTCCTAGGGGGTCAAGGTGTGGAGAGTGGCTGTTCGTTCATCTCTGTCCTGCAGGAGTCTTTGTGAAGAAGGGGGACTGCAGGGGCCGCGGGGAGGAAGGCAAGGGTGGGTCCTGGGCTCCAGGCGCCCTCTTGGCTCCGGAGTCTGCGGAGTGTGCGATCCTGCAGCTCTGCGCCCGAGGGCGCAGCTCTCCCCAGCAGGGCACACTGCGAGGGAGGGACGCCCTGAACGGCCTCCCTGGCGGAGCCCAAAGCAACCCTGTACTCAGGCAGAAGAAAGGACTGAGAAGCAGCCATCACTCAGTACACTTTCAGGCACTGCTAATGCCCTGTGCCGCGTGTGTGCCTTCTATGGTGTTCTAGGCCCGGGGAAGAATCTGAACGTAGCTCGCCCGGTCCTGAGCCTGGTCATTCAAGCAGCTGCCTGTGACATGACCAACGCCGTCGCCTCTCCCCTTCCTGGTGCAAGCGGACAGGAACCGCGGGCACGGGGAGCAGGAGAAAAAGTTGATACTTTACATTTGCCAAAATCAAGTTACATTTAAATTCCTGAGGCAGAGAGTTACTTAATTGTGGTTCGTTGCACTAATGAAGTACAGGCACATCGGTAATAGCACTGTGGCCTCTCCCTCCCCTGCGGCCCGTGGCGGCTGAGGACAGGGTCCTGCTGGGCCTGGGGACTGGCACCCGCACACTATGTGCGTCCTGAGGTGCACTGTCCTCACCTGGGCAGAGCAATCACGCTACCAACAGGTGCTCCCACAGACAGGCGCTCCGCCACCAACTCCCCCAGACAGGCGGTGTGGTGAGCGGACGGCCAGCCAGCAGTGTCTCTCCCCCTCCACCAAGGGCCGTCCGCACACCCTGCTGCGTCCGTGGCATCTCGGGAGGCATCTCTCCACCCTCCGGGGGTTGTCCTGTACACTACACCACGTCCAGAGGCATCCCTGGGCTTTGCCCTCCATGCCAGAACCCCTCCCTTCCCCCATCCCCACGCAGACACAGGCGTGTGCACGGGGAAACAACCAAGGTCTCCAGGCGCCACCACATGTCCCTGGCAAGGAGGAACCTCCCTGTGTGAGAACCAGTGCCTTGAAAGAGAGACAATTAGGTACATTAGCTGTATCTGTCAAGTTTTGTTAAGACAGCAACAATTCAGATGTCCCTATCCCTTAGGGAGTATTAAGATCAGCTCTATCAAATCACAGTGAGGAGAATGACCTTTGAGAATGAGTCCTTACGAGAACAAGAACATGCAGATTCATAGCTCCTCTCAGAAAGGTCCTGGGTAGTTTGTCAAGCTCCAGGCTGGAGTTATGGTCCTGCAAACTGGCAAAGGGCAGCTGTGAGCCGAGGCTGGCAGTGTGGGACGAGCGCCGGAGGCAGGAGCGGGGCACAGGACCCACACCCACAGAGCAACTGTCCTCCATCCCTGCTGCTCCCAGCGCGAGCGAGCGAGCGAGCGCTGCGCACGGCGCCAGCTCCACACCCACGCAAGACCAGCGCAGAATCCAAATCAAAGCAACTCTCCTTTCTCTTGAGAAAACACACCGAAGGCCATATTTTCATTTCAAACAAAGAAACAAAAATGGGTTTTAGATAATTAATTCATTAAAATCCACTTCATCTGCCAGGTTATAGTTAACATCAGGGGAAAATAATTCACTTGCTGTGCCAACCCCAAGGGCAGCACAGCTGGGAGCGCCCAGCCGTACTCGCCGTTCGTGGGGGGAGGGGAGACCCTCGATGTGCCGGGAGGAGTGGCAGAGCTGGTGCCCGCGGCCTCCCTTGGCTTGACCCAGCCATCACATCACAGGCCCTCACAGGAAGGCCGGCCAAAGACCAGCACTGCGGCTTTGCCTTATTTGATTCACACACTTAAGAGGAAATTCAAAGTAGCCCAACTTACTACTTCCTTTCTTTCTACTCCTTCCCATCATCCTTTGTTCCCTTTCTTTCCGCCCTCCTCCTCTCTCTGCTTTCTTCCCCACCATCCACCCTTCCTCGGGCTCTTCTTCCCTCACCCCGGGGGATTTCGAGAAAGACAGGTGCAGCCTGGGTCAGAGGCTCTTGCTGTGCTGACTGGCTTTTCGCCACACTGCCTCCCCACTTCTTATGCCCACGCCACTGGTTTACACACTTTTTGCTCCAGGCTCCCTCTGCCCCCTTCTATGTGCAAATACAAGTTAGTTGCTTTTGAAATAAAACACGCCTCAAATCAGTCTCTATTTTTTTTTATGGCAAAAACCACATTGCGGAGAAAACTAGAAAAAAGTCTGTTACCCAAGAACATCACCCAAATTCTTAGAAGATTAGCCCATTTTAGTTGCATACAAAGTGACAGGGACACATCAAAAGAACATAGATGTCAGCCTAAAGGAGCTCCCACTAGCCATGCGTGGGATCATCTGAGAATCAAAATATCCTGAAACTTAAAAAAAAAAAAGCCATTATCAAAAGACACCAAAATCAACCTGAAAGAGCTACTGGTGGTCTGAGCTAGAATAATTTAAGCAACAAAATGAATGGCATTAATATTCATGCATCCCCACTAATAGTAACAAACATAGTTAAATGAAAGACTGGAAAGGAAGTCCAGCTGATGGCGCGGGGGAGGGAGGGGGGCATCTCCACACAGCAGGGGAAGAGCAATCCATGAGCAATGGCTCCCTCCAGCCCCTTCGCCTGTCTCCCAAGCTCTGAGCTCAATATCTCAAAGTAGGTATGGAGAGCTAGTTGCTTTGTTTTGTTCCGTTTTTAATTTCTTGGTCCTACTGCCCGACTCTAGCCCTTTTAATATTTATTCATCTTAATTTCCCTGTCTCATTTCTCTATCCTGCTCTATCCTTCCCACAACTTCATGTCAATCTTAAAATAGGGGCAAAGGATCAATAGTCTGTGTTCTGCAGCGGCTCTCAAGCCGAAAAGAATCTACCTAGAAAAAAGGAACCGGAAGGCTGTTTGCCCATTCTGTTTAGGTGATGCCAGGAATTCAATGGGCGGGAACAGTCATCTGAGAGGTGGCTCCTCCTCCTCCCCCTCCTCCTCCCCCTTCCCCTCTTCCCCTCCTCCTCCTCCCCCTCCACCCCTCTCTCCTCCTCCTCTTTTGATTGTGGGGCTTGAACTCAGAGCCTAGGCACTGTCCCAAAGGTCTTTTGCTCAAGGCTAGCACTCTAGCCAGGGTGCTGCTTCCAGTTTTTGAGTGGTTAATTAGAGGTAAGAGTCTATCCAGGACTTTTCTGCCCAGGCTGGCCTCAAACTGTGACTCTCAGATCTCAGCCTCTTGAACAGCTGGCTACTCTTGCAGGGGTGAGCTACTGGTGTCCAGTAGAGGCATCCCTTTTCATCCTTGACCTTCCTAGGTCTGCCATTCTGTCCCCCCTTCCTGCCCATCTAGTTGAGATCTACAATGTGCTCCTCTGCGCAGCTGCACAGGTTTTATGGCAGGAGCCCTAAGAAGACAGGCTCGGAACCCGGTCGAGGTCCTCCCCGACCCTGCAGCCCACCTCCTCCTCACAACCCTCCCCCGCCCAGCACTGCCTCCTCCCCAGCATGTGAAACTGGACTCGAAATGGAGAGTGGAGCGTGCTTCTTAATGCAGAAGGAACCCAACACAGCCCACTGCAGAGGGCACAGATACAGTGCTTCTCTTAGGTGCCAGGTGACCTGGTGCCCAGCCAGCCACTTCCTTTTCTAGGCTTAGGAAAAAGGCACTGGCCCGCTCTGCCAAGGCCTCAGAGGCAAAGCACCACAGAGGGCTGGGCATAGGCGGGCAGGGAGCCCCAGCTCTCTAACTAGGGCTGTAAAATGTAGGCCATCTGTGGGAACTAAGGTTTTATACCTTTCAGTGTGAAAGAAATAATGTGCTTAAAAAGATCTTCTAAGCTCTTCAAGAGTCTAACATCTCTAGCACTTCTCTCAAAGAAACAGTATTTTAACAGGGATTTTTACTCTTATAAGCAAACACAACATGCTACAAATTCACAGAAAAGAAGAGTGAAGTTCACAACAAAATTAATGGCTTTTTTTCTTCTTGGACCCTATTACATTTTTAATATGGATAAAAGGAACCATTATAACAGCAAAAAAAGGGGGGTCGGGCAGAAATGTTTTTAAAATCACAAAGGTATCTTTCTAATAATTACTTTTTTCTTATCTTTTCCCTTTTTTTGCCAGTCTTAGGGCTTGAACTGGCACTGTCCCTGAGCCTCTTTGTGCTCAAGACTAGCGCTTGAGCCTCAGCACCACTCCTGGCTTTTTCTGAGTACTTTATTGAAGTAAGAGTCTCACAGACCTTTCTGCCCAGGATGGCTTTGAACCATGATCCTCAGATCTCAGCCTCCTGAGTAGCTAGGGCTAGGATTACTGGCACTTGGCTGACAATTACACATTTAAAAACCTTTACAATCCATTTTTCAACAAAAGTAACTGTGCAGTATGTTAGAAAGAACAGTCATATATATATATATATATATATATATATATATATATATATATATATATATGACAGTGACAGTGCCAGATTAAAAATACCAAAAAATCCTACTAATTAAATAGTATTCATTTGGAATGACTTGTGGAGTAGACCATTATTTGACTATCATAAAGAAATGGCAGAGGCGCTAAGAAAAGCCAGTATAAAAGCAGTGCAGCTTGTAGGGTGCTGGGGTTCACTCGCGACTACACTCCAGAAGCTGTTGATGCTGGGTTTGGCTTGCAAGTGCCACTTCACCCAGGCTAACATCTCTGGGCCGCCTCCCGCCTCTGCTTCTGGATGCTGCACACCCAGAGAACACGGTGCAGGAGGCAGACAGCTCCTCAGCTCTTGGAGAACCATGTGTGCATTTATGCCCACAGACTAGGGAAGGCTGGTGAAGATCCAGACGAGCCCTCGGTTCCTGTCTGAGTAAAAAAGGAGCTTGCATCCTTAAGGTGCTCGACAGGAACCAGCCTTTGAGAGGATGCCATTTGAATATGGCTGAGCATCTGAGTCACAGTCCCAGCTCTTTGACGGAAGGTGTTCTTGGAACTTCTCTGAAATGAGGACTTGTTTCTCTAGAACTAGACTGTGTTCCCTGAAACCTCAAGTGCTCTTCTCAACAAAGGACCACGCTCCTTTCACCAATGGGCTGTTCTCTTTTGAATAATGGTATTTACTTCTCAGCCAAATCTCCAGTGGCCTAACTACTCCTTCCTGCCTAAGAGCCACCCCTCGAAGCTGTTCCTTCCTACTCCTCCTCCCTGTCTCTGTTTTCTGCGGCTGGAATGACAGAATGCCACAGAATGAGTAACTCACAAAGGGAAGGGAGTTTACTCCTCGCAGTTCTGGAGGCTGGAGTCCGAGATTAGGGAGCTGATGCCTGGTGAGGCCTTGCTGCGGTGCAAGGTGGTGAGACACGGTCCCCGGAAGCAGCCTGGCTCTAGGTTCTCTTCCTGCGAAACCACTAGCGTCACCACAGTGACCTTCCCAAGGCCTCGCCTCAAAATACCATCAGCAAGACCCAGAGAGAGGGTTCTGCTGTGAACACACAGAAAATCTAAAGCTGGTGTCTTACACTTGTAAGACAATCTACTCACGAGGCTGAGATCTGAGGATCAATGTTGGAAGTCAGCCTAGGCAGGAAAGTCTGTGAGACTCTTATTTCCAATTAATCATCAAAAAGCTGGAAGTGGAGCTGTGGCTCAAGTGGTAGAGTGCCAACCTTGTTGGAAAAAGCTAAGGACCACACCCAGTACAGAACCCCCCCACACACACACTTAAAAAAAAAAGATGATGAAAAAAATTAAAAATTACATCCGCATATGAACTCAGGGACTAAGTTTCCAACACCAAACTTGGGGCGACATATTCATATCGTCCCTCTCTAGATCCTTTCTGGTCCCCGTAGTCCCAGTTTTCCTTCGGCTCCACTCCCCAAGTGCTGGAGCCCTAGCAGCACCTCTGTCCTGGTCTTTGTAACTCCAGACTCACAGCCCCAGACACCGCCCCCTCCCGGGCATGAACACCTGCAAGTCCCGTCTTCCTGCCGCACTCTCCTCTAGTCCGGATCTCAGCTGCCCCACTCTCTGCCTCCGCCTCCAGCTCAGCCTGCCTGCCACAACGCCTACCCACAGGCGCCCCAAATATTTAAGTTCGCCATGCTGGCGGGATTCGTCCGTGGATCCAAGAACCTCCTGCTGGGCTTGCTCTTGCTGCTCCTCTCAGCCCACATCCCTCCCTCACAGGGAGGAGGTAGAGCAGATGATCCGAGAAGCCTCCTGCCCCGGCAGTCTGTGAGGTGCGTTCTGCCTGAGTCGGGCGCTGTGTCTCCAGCTCTGGCACCCTGTCACGTAGCTTTTCTAATTCCTAGCTTAGGCTCCTGGCTCCCGCAGCTCAGAGTCCTCATCATTTCCAACAGTGCATGCTGTTATTTGATCACAGGTCCGTTCTCAGATCTCCTTCTCACAACAGGGACTCCACTGGGTTCTCTTCTAAAGATTGGGCCTGGCACCTCTCCCCCAAGAGGCCTTCGGGGAGCCTGCTCCCACCTCTGCCTCCTGAGTGTGGCACTTCTCCAGCCAGGTGAACACCTTCACACCCCTTCGCCGCATCCTCACACACCAAGATGCAATTGTCTGTCTTTGCACCAAGGCTTACATCCGGTATGATGAAGCAGAGTTCTGCTTTTCCTCTGCTTTCCCCATACTGACAGGCCTTTTATCCCCACCTAACGACCCTGTGTGAAACAAGTTTGGCCTCTGAAGGCATTTCTAGAAGAGGATGGGGGCAGAGTGTAAATAACAGGAAGACTTACGGGGGGATGAAAAATCATCTTAAACCAAAATGCAAAGGCATGTAACACTCCGGCTTTGTGTTCAATGTATCAAGGAAAAGGAGGCAGAAGGAGTTCTACACACAAACAGGAAAGGCGTGTGGCCTCGTGACTGGGTGCAAAGACTGGAGAAGGCTCCTCGTGATGGACTCTGTAGAGCACAGGAAAGCCCTTCTCTTCAGAGAAGGGCCTGAAAGCTAATTGGAAGCATTCAAGGCGTAGATTAATGCCCCTCCCATGAATGTTCTGATGTGTGAATTCTTAATGGCTATGGTGCCAGTCCTAATTGACTGTAACACAGACAGGGGAAGAGAGGAGGGAGGAAGAAAAAAGGGGACAAGGAGAAATCTCAACCAAGAATGTGCTCAAATCCTGAACCTGGCTTTCCCCTGAGGCAGAAGAATGAACCCAGGAAGAGAAATGGTGATTTACAAAGAGAAAGTATTCAGCTGAGACTGGTATGCTTAAGGGCCTTTAAGTCTTACTCTTTCACCTCTCCAGTATGTTGTTCAGAATAATGTGTGCTTTATTTTGACAGGTACAGTGGATTTTGAGGTAGACTACATTTGCGGTCATATAGGCCTAGGCAAACATCAGTCCCTCTGATAGCATACCATGTATAAAGAGACAAATCTATGAGTTAACAGGAGAACAGTGAAGAAGATAGCTTGATAAAGACAGACCTAGTGCTACAGACAAATTCTACTGCTTTTATGATCTTACAGGCCTGACAGGCTCAGAGATGCACACCAAGGATCCAATAGTTAGAAACCAATATTCCCTTACCTTTTCATGTCTAGAAGGTCTGTGGTGATACAGCTCTCTCATTCCCGATGTTAACCAAGCATGCTTTTGCTTTCCCTGCCTTGGCCTACTGACCAGAGATCTGACCACTGTTTTCTGTCTCTACAACTTGTTCCCCACTGTATTCTTTTCTGCCCTTAAAGCTTCTTTCTAAGGTAAGAATTTGAAATGATATACATTTCCAGTTTTAACTGGATCCTACAAATTTTTATGTGGTCTCATCATTATCACTGGGTTTTAATTATTTTCATTTTTCCTTATGATTTGCTCTTTGATTCCCAAATATTTGGGGCTTTTCCAGCTACCCCATTGTTTTAAAATCCTCCCAATTTTAAGACTTTTTAATGGCCTGGCCTATCATGAGCATCCTGCTTTATCTTTTTTCTTTTCTTTCCCTTTGTATTTATGGGGAGAGGTCTTTTTGAAAGAAAAGGAAATTACTAGCCATGCCCAAACCATCCAGGAGAAAGCCAGCGGGGATGCGTTAGTAGTCACTAAGTGTGCTTCAAGACCGCGAGTCCTACTGGTGAGCAGAGGGACATTTCTTATAGGCAGCGGTCTGTGAGGAAGACACAACCATCCTGGGTATATATGCCCTTCATAGCTACGAGTGTGAAAATACAGCAATATGGACAACTTAAAGCACGAAACAAATGCAGAAGCCTAGTTGGAGATCTGGATAGTCTTCTTTGACTAACCAATAAATACTGAAACTTAAAACTGGTGGGTAGAACTCAGCATTGCCAAGAACTGGGAGGCCCTGAAGTGCCCTTCAGTGAAGGGGCAGACTGTAGCCTACCCAGACAGCTGCACTAAGTGGTCTTGAAGTAAACGTAAGAACGAACGTGGCAAGCGTGAAAGCATAGAGGAGCCCGTAGCAGAAGAGGCCAGTCTGGAGGGCTGTGTACGACTGTATGACTCCACTCATGGAGCACTGAGAAAGAGAAAGCTAAAGGGAAGAGGTGAGGAAGGACAGAGCGGGGACGGAGGTGGAGCCTCTGCAGAGGCCTTCAAAGAGTAGTGGAAGTATTCTGTATGACACTGCAAAGCTAAATGGATTATGAATTTGGCAAATCCACAGAAGAGACATGCTAAGAATGAACCTTAGGCCAGGCCTGGTGGCTCACGCCTGTAATCTTAGCTACTCAGCAGGCTGAGATCTGAGGATCATAGTTAAGAGTCAGCCCAGGCAGTAAGTCCTTGAGACTCATCTCCAATAACCACCAGAAAACAGGAAGTGGTGCTGTGGCTCAAGTGGTGTGTTCAAGTTGCCTTGAGCAAAAGAGCTTAGGGATAGCACCCAGGCCCTGAGTTCAAGCCCACTGCTAATACCTCTCTGCCCCCAGACCGAACCTTAGGGTAAAACACAGGCTAATTAACAATGTATCAATACTGACTCACTGACAGCAACAAATGAAAAACAGCAAAGCAAATATCAACAGTAGGGGAAGGCAGAAGGAAGGAAAGTATGTGGGAGCCTGTTGGACTATCCAGTGTTCCAGCATGAGGAATAAGCTGTTCTAAAAACAAGAGCCTTTAATGTTTCAAAAAAAAACAACATATAAATGAACTAACTCATCATAGGAAGAGAGCAAAATAAATCTAACTATAAAACAGAGTGAAGCCAGGCGCCAGTGGCACGCCTGTAATCCTAACTACTCAGGAGGCTAAGGATTTGAGGTCCGAGGTTCAAAGACAGCCCGGGCAGGAAAGTCCATGAAACTCTGATCTCCAATAAACCACTCGAAAACCGGAAGTGGCGCTGTGGCTCAAGCGGTAGAGCGCTCGCCTTGAGCTTAAGAGCTGAGGGACAGTGCTCAGGTCCAGAGTTCAAGCCCCACGACCTACAACAACAACAAAAAAAGAGTGAAGAGGGGCTGAGAAGGTGGCTTAGTGGCAGAGCGCTTGCCTAGCATGCATGGAATCCTGGGTTTGATTCCTCAGTACCACATACACAGAAAAAGCCGGAAGAGGCACTATGGCTCAAGTGGTAGAGCACTAGCCTTGAGCCAAAGAAGCTCAGAGACAGTGTCTAGGCCCTGAGTTCAAGCCCCAAGCCTTGTAAAACAAAAATAAAACAAAAAAACAGAGTGAAGACAAGGAGACTAGGGTCTGGGCCATGGGTTCCAGGAGTGAACACAGAGCAGAATAGCATGTGTTACTATGCATCTGTGAGACAGCTGGGGGAGGAGAGATGTGGACTCCGTAGGGAATGATATCACAGAACTAAAAAAGCTAAGAGTCCTGAGCCACTTAATGGTATTGCCTGCCTGGAGGTGGAGAAACACCCTTCTGTTAGTGTCCTGAGGTCTTTCAAGCAGCCCAGACATGGCTCCCCCAGAGAGATAACCAGCAAATGTGTCAGGGCGCCTGCCAGCCCCAGGTGGAAGTGTAAAGATTTTCATTCTGCTGGCTTCTATCTTCTGGATCCTCAGTAAGAACCAAGAGAAGGCATGTATATTCATACCAAGAGTGACAAATGGAACCTCTCTCACAGACACCCCAGGCACTGACAGGGTAATAAGGGGTTACGAACAGCAACAAGCGCCAACAAATTCCCACGGGTGAAAGCTCAGTTGGAATGGCTCTTTCTTTAACCATGAAAGAATCTAGATCAGCAGTCAAAGACCTCTTGACAAAGAAACAGGCAGCCCAGACAGCCTCATTTGTAAGTTCCACCAGCAGTCACACAATGAATACTTCAAATTTTACAAAAACTACTCCAGTGTATGTGACAAGAAGACACATTGCCCATTTATTTTCTAAGGCCACTGAATATTGATCGTTCAAGTCAGGCAAAGACAGCGAGAAGGGGGTGGGGGGGCGCTTCCCAGGCAAATCTCACTTGTGAACACAGATGGGAAACACTAAACACAGATGTAAATTCCACAAGCTGAGTTAAATCATGTATGAACATAATTCATAATGACAAGTTGGCTATCCTTAGAATGGAAGGTGGATGCACTCTTAGTCACATAACACCACTCAACACATACAAAAAGCCTCCGATCAGTGCTTCCGTTTCCTGGAGGTATGAGCAAGCCAGCCAGCGTGGAAAAAACCAGAGCAATAAATAAAAAGAGCTAACTGGAAAGGAAGAAATAAAACTGTCACTGTTTGCAGATGACATCACAGTCTATTAGGAGAAAAACAAGAAATATACTGACAAATTATTACGATCAATAAGGCATATGCTTCAGTGCTGTCACGGAGACCAGAGGGCCTAGTTACCATCATATAGAACAAAGAGAAAGGTGGCTTCTGAAAACGTGGACCATCGAGCTGATGCTGTCACGGACAGACAGGTCCCAAACACACCCGCAGAGCAGCGTAGACAGACTGAGCTACTGGCAGTGGAATAGTAAATGCCCACTTGCAAAAGTAAACTTGGACCCCCATCTCACATTAGATACAATAAATCACTTCCAAGTAGATGAAAGCCTTTTAGGGGAACACACAGCATACAGACTTACTAAGATACAGTCCACTCCATGAAGTAGAAGTGACTACGTCAAAATGAACTCCTGTCCATCAAGAGCACCATGAGAAGTCCGTCCCAATTCATAAAAATGATGAAGAGTCAATGTCTGGAATACACAGAATTCTCTCAAGTAAGCAAGAAAAAGATATGGTTGGGAGGGGAGGAGTAAGGATAGGAGCCAGCACACATTTCAGAAGAGGAAGGCTACACGGCAGCACTTAAGTCAAGTGCTCACCAATAAACAGGTTTTGGAGAAATCCAAGCTGCATCCCAATCTTCTAGTTCTACACCCATCCAACTGGTACAACCAGTGTTGGTCAGGAAGGTGGGAGCCGAGCACTGGCACTATTAAACAAGACACAGTTGAGGCCCACTTTACATCTGAACACAGAAGACCTAGAATGGCAGGAAGACATCCTGGCTACACACGAAAAGCATCCATCTTCAGAACAGAAGGCTGAGCCAGAGAAGCAAATGCGCAAAAGCAAAACAGAGCAACAGTCTCTGTCCATACAAGAGCACCCCAGCTTCTATGCCAGCTTCCACAGGAGGTTTCCACTCACTAATAGGAAACAACGTGACCCTGCTGTCTGTGTACCCAGGATAGTCCCGATCCACCATCAGGAACACCCAGACCAGTCGGTGTCTGCACCCACGAGATGGTTCTCATCTGCCAACAGGAGGCACTGGGCCAGCGTGTATACCCATGGGAAGACCCTCATGTCTTCACCTGCAGGACGGTCCCACAGCACCAACAGCAAACACCTTGACCTAAAGGATGCCATTACACCAACAGGAAACAACCTGACTCCTATGTCTACACCCACCCAGTAGTCCATTCCCTAATAGTATATACCCCAAACCTGGCTGTCTGTATGCACAGGATGGAACCCACCCCACTAATAGCAAACACCCTGACCAGTGTCCATATCTACAGAACAATCTCAACCCAACCCACCAACAGGAAATATCCTGACCTCAGTATCTGCACTCTCAAGAGGGTTCCCATTATACCAACAGGAAACACCCAGACCACTGTCTACCTCCCAGGGGGAGGGGGAGTGGTTATACCAACAGGAAACATCCCAACTTCCATTTCTAGAACTATCTGACGGTTTTAATCCATGAGCATTAATCCATGTCCACTGATCCAGACAGGCATGGGGTCTAGTAACAGGAAGCTCAATGATTCCTGCACCAGTCTTCCAAGAGGGAGGGAGGGAGGGACCAAGGGAGGGAGGGACGATGAATATACAGGAACTCAGAAGTCTCTGAGAAGTATACTGGCAGACTCCTGGTGGTTTATTTGTTTTTGCTGGTCCTGAGGCTTGAACACAAGGCCTAGGCGATGTCCCTGAGCCTCTCTGTCTTCAAGACTAGAGCTCTACCACTTGAGCCACAGCACCACTTCCAGCTTTTCTGAGTAGTTTATTTATTTATTTTTTTTATTTTTGAGTCTGGTTGTGGGGCCTGAACTCTGGGCCTGGGCGCTGTCCCTCAGCTCTTCAGCTCAAGGCTAGCGCTCTACCACTTGAGCCATAGCGCCACTTCCGGCTTTTTTCTTTTTGCTTATGTGGTGCTGAGGAATTGAACCCAGGGCCTCATGCATGCAAGGCAAGTGCTCTACCACTGAGCCACCTTCCCAGCCCCTTTCTGAGTAGTTTATTGGAGATAAGTCTCACAGATTTTCCTGCCCGGGCTGGCTTTGAACCATGATCCTCAGATGTCAGCCTCCTGAGTAGCTAGGATGACAGATGTGAGCCATCAATGCCCGGCTGCCTGATGGTTTATTTTTTTTAATGCCATATTTCTTTAAATTCGATCTATCTCAATTATGGTTCTGGACGTACTCAATGTATAATAAAACAAGGCTGGTACCAAGACATTGAGAAAGGGAGACGCGTATTAGCCCTGCAGGAGGGGCTGAGTCAGAGCCCTCAGGCTCCCTGTTGGCTGCACCCTCCAGAACAGGTCCGGGAACTCTCCTCTAGGCCTCTTAGTTGTCTTACCAGCCAATCCTGTAGTATATCCTGTGCCAAGCACCAGCAGGTAAACAGGACAACGCAAGGCACAAGGCACCCAGTAGGACACTGAGCCTCACTCCTCTTTGAGTCCTCTACCATGAGGAATCAGGTTCAACTGTCTTGGTGCTAAATACAAAGTGGGGCAGCAAAGCTCCAGCTTGTAAATCGCGTGCCACATTCCGAGCTGCCTATCAAGACCAGGCTGCCACTTGGCCCAGGATGGCTAAACAAATGACTGATTTGCACAAGAAGATGCTAATAAAACCAAGACCTCTGGTCAATGTTCAAACTAGAAAACCAGACTCCCTTGTACCGAGGTCACAGCGCGTGTCACCGCGCATGTCATACACAGAACACGTCACTGCACACATGTATTAGACTCCAACACAAACCGGTCCCCTGCCCTATCCTTCCAAGTTACTGTCTGTCAGTGCAGTGCAGCTGACTGTCTGTCCTTGGACACGGGAAGATAAAGCACTCATGCGTGGCAGTGGCTGTGAGCACGCGGGGCCGTGGCCAGTACCCTAACTGACCCAGCTTCAGAGGGGTATGGAGGGCAGACCCACCTTGTTGAAGACCCAAACCTCGCCGTTCACCGTGGGCCTGGGCACGCCGTGGCCATTGTAGTGGAAGAGGACCCGCTCCTCCTTGGCATTCCGGCGCAGCGATGTGCACAGCTTCTTGACTTCATCCACAGTGGGGTCGAGGCTCTGCTTGTACCGGGCCTGCAGCAGAGGAAGACACTTGTCACAAGCCTCTTCCTACACTCTTAGGTCCCCAGGGAGCACAAAGGCCCCAGCTCTGCACCACAGGGCAGCAGCGAGAGGCCACTCTCTCATTCGCTCACTCAGCACTCTGACACTGAGAATAACCAAGGACATAAATAAACAGAGCTGCCATGTGGAGCACAGGCCCAGCCAGACGCCCAGCTGCTCTGATGGCCAGTGCTTTGTGTCAGAAGCAGGGAGTACAAAGCAGAGATGAGCCACTCAGATGAGGTCTGTAGTGGACACAGCAGTACTAGCAGAGTAACAAGGCTGAAAGGGAAGCAAAGTGCTCCTTGCCTAGCCCTCAGCACCAGCTCAAAGCCCTGCCGCCTGCCCCTGCCTGGACCTTGGAATGCACAGACCCTGAAATTAACATGAAAAGACCAGGAATAATGAATGATATACGCAAACAATAAACAAAGGCCTCTCTGTCAAAGAAAACCTCCCTAATAAAACAACAAAGAAGATGAAATAACTGGGCCTGGAAAGATGGTTCAGTGGTAGAGTGTTTGCCTTGCATGCACAAGGCCCTGGGTTCAATTCCTGAGCACCACATAAGCAGAAAAAGCTGGGAGTGGCGCTGTGGCTCAAGCAGTAGCGCGGTAGCCTTGAGCTGAAGAGCTGAGGGACAGCGCCTAGCCCAGAGTTCAAGCCCCACAACTGACAAAAAAAAAAAAAAAGGTTAAATAACCTAAGAATGAGCTTAAGAACTGTTTGAGTTGTCCATACACCCAGGGAAAATGGCTGATGGGAGACAGCGAACACAGCCCCTGCCACGGGAGGTCATGCTCCAGCTCTCCCTGGGCCATGCATATGTTCAATCCAGTCCCAGGAAACAGATATCCCAACAATCTAGCTTACAGACAAAGTGCTACTGAAATGCATGTGGAGAGAGGGGAAAGATATAAGAAAAGCCAAGAAAACACAAACCAGAAAATGCCTGGTGTGAAGGATCTCCCGGGCATCCCAAAAGCCAACAAAAATGGTGAGGGGGGCAGATGACCACAAAGCAAGGCGTGGTCCTCAAAGCTCAGAGAGGCAGCCAATCAAGCCACAAGAAGCACTAATACAGTCACTATGGCTTGAAAGCTGACTTTATTCAAGCTCATATTAACTAGAAAATAATAGGTGTTAGATATAATTTATTTATTGGCCCATTTTCAAAACGAGGTATTTGACTCCAAGTAGAAAACCAGCAGGTTGTTTCCACCACCACCTGTGGACATGACAAAAGTTCATGCATTGGAACACTCATCAACAAGATCAATTAGCAGGGATGTAGGCTGATTAGCAGAGGGAAAACAGAAAATGAGTAGAAAGGCCAGAAAGCCTTACCACCACAGAAAAACAGAGAGTAAAGACCGCCAGCCCACCTCTAAAATTCAATTAATCTCCAGAGGGGCATGTATTCAAGTTATCCAGGAGAAAGTAATGTAACTTGGATGGCATCTGGAGAGAAGATGAGCCCCACAGGACTCAGGACAATGAAGCGTTGGGAGAGGAGCCTCACCCTCAGGTAGACATTGCCGTTGTAATCCAGATAGCAGGACAGCTATCACACAGACGCCCCGTCTTGTGAGACCACCACTGAACTCTCACTTTTATAGCACTTTTTGTCTCCGAGTCCAGCCTTGGAGGTACAAGGGTCTCTCTACTTCACATTCATTTCTCATTGGTGAGTTATTTTGAATGGTAAATGCCCAGGAAGGAACTGAAAGAGCAAATCTATACACTCCCTGGGGCAAGTTAGAGGTGGCAAGTGTGAAACCAGTGGGCTACACCAGGAGGCGAGCAGCATCCCAGCCTAACCACCACCCTGTCACAGCGGGAGAACCCCAGCCTAACCATCACCCTGCCACAGCGGGAGAACCCCAGCCTAACCACCACCCTGTCACAGCGGGAGAACCCCAGCCTAACCACTGTGCCACAGCGGGAGAGCCCCAGCCTAACCAACGCCGTGCCACAGCAGGAGAGCCCCAGCCTAACCACCCTGCCACAGTGGGAGAGCCCCAGCCTAACCACCACCCTGTCACAGCGGGAGAGCCCCAGCCTAACCACTGTGTCACAGCAGGAGAACCCCAGCCTAACCACCACCCTGTCACAGCGGGAGAGCCCCAGCCTAACCACTGTGCCACAGCGGGAGAACCCCAGCCTAACCACTGTGCCACAGCGGGAGAGCCCCAGCCTAACCACTGTGCCACAGCGGGAGAGCCCCAGCCTAACCACTGTGCCACAGCGGGAGAGCCCCAGCCTAACCACTGTGCCACAGCGGGAGAGCTCCAGCCTAACCACTGTGCCACAGCGGGAGAGCCCCAGCCTAACCACCACCCTGTCACAGCGGGAGAGCCCCAGCCTAACCACCCTGCCACAGTGGGAGAGCCCCAGCCTAACCACTGTGCCACAGCGGGAGAGCCCCAGCCTAACCACTGTGTCACAGCAGGAGAGCCTCAAAGAAATCGCGGAACCTACAGAAAACAACAGCAAAAAGTGTTAGCTCTGGTTCCCAACTCCTCAAAGGCTGAGGCAAGAGGACCCTGTCCAGCAAGAAGTGCACGCATCACCTGCTATGTAACTGTGACTCCTCTGTGCATCACCTCAATGATAACATTTGTTTTTAAGTTAAAAAAAAAAAAAAGAGGAGAGCAGCCATGAGGCCAGCCTGGACTACACAGCAAGGCAGGGCAAGTTCTTGTCTCTAGGTAAGTAAATAATAAAATGCAGCCCATGGCAACACAGCTTGAACAGGATGCAGCCAACATGACAAATGTGAACAGGGAAGACAGTTACAAGTGAAGAACCAGGCCATGTCCAAGCATGGCCGTATGTGTACATGAGAGAGAGAGAGCGAGAAGAGCGCAAGGAAAACAACAGGAAGTAGGCCGACCTCTGCTCTTCTGTGCGGATATCCCTGTCTAGCTTCATCTAACTCCCTAAGTCCAAACTACAGCTGGTGAAACTGAAAAATTCTTTTTCCAGATATCTTTTATCTGTATAAACAAAGTCTACTGGAACCAGAAACTAGTTTCCCAACGACAGTGCTACTGAACAGCAAAACAATTTGGGGGCCCGCCTGAGGTGGCAGGACCAGGCTGGCAAAGTCTGGAAGCTTCCTTCCTCCCTCAGGAGCAGAATGCTATTGGTAAAAGCTGTCTTGAGGAGACGCAGAGAAAACCCCTTGTGCATAATGTAAGTTTTCAAATTCAAAATCGAGCTCTCAGGCAGCGCAGTATGTGACCCCCTGTGAAGGCTGGCCCTCAGAGAAGGCGAGGACCGGTGCTGAGGTGGGCCTGGGGAGGCGCCCATCGCTGTCCATACCCCACCTGTGTGTTCTGAGAGTCTGCTCCAGGCCCAGCTCCTGAGCGCCTCTGGTGGGAAACAGTGTTTTCTTTCTCCAGACTGGCTCACGCAGCCAGCCCATGGCGCACCCGTGGTCTGCCAAGCTCTGCAGGGCAGTCACTGCTTATGTTTGGGGGGCGTGCCCTTCGGCACAGAGCATATTTCTGTGTGTTTTTGAACAGCTTTACAACATACTCACTGGCAACTAGCTGGTGAGTGACAATCAGATCGTCAGCGACATTAATTATAATAATTAGTAAAGGAGCAAATCAAAATGATGGCATCCTAGTTGACATCAAAGCGGCACAAGTACTGGAGAGTGGTGTGGGAAGCGGTGGCACCTGGGTGCAGCCATGCGGCTGGCAAACACTCTACAGATAGACAGAGCACGCGATCCCCACCCAAGGAAGGGAGCACTTCTTCAGATGTCATGACTGGCTAACGTATCCACCCAAGTAAGTGCGTTCTGAAACAAGAAAGAGGCTGGAAGTAGCGACGGTGAGGCGCCATCTTCAGATGACAGCAGTGGCACACAGCTCACTCTGTGAACATTGCTTGCCACCAGCACAACAGCAAGGGCCCTCGCCCCAAGGCCAGGACCACGCACAGGACCACGCACAGGACCAGGGCGAGCCACGCGCGTGGCCCACTGGCAGACGCCTACACAGAGCAGACACGCTGCATCTCAACTACTATTGTGGCCAAACAAAGCAGCAAATCATATCCCATTTTGGCAGACATAAAATAATGTGTGTGTTAAGATACAACAAAGCTGCGTATGTACAAGAAACTACCACTCCCAGCCCCAGGGCAGAGGCCAGGACCAGTCCTCAAGACTGGCTCTAGGGGCTGGGGCAGATGGGCGGGCACCAAAACCAGGGCACGCGCTTCCCACTTGCAGGGGCTTTTCCAGGCGGCTCCGGCAGGAAACAGCTAGATGGAGAAGTGGGACCCAAAACCATCTTCTCAATCAGTGCTGTTTGTTTTATCTGTATGTATACATACACACAAAACCTGAAAGTGTATTGACCCAGTAACAAGAGAAATAACAGGGAAGTCACACGGAGTACACAGCGGAAGGCAGGCCTGTGGTCTTCGTGGTCTCCCTGGCGGGAAGTCCTACGGGCACACGGCGGAAGGCAGGCCTGAGGTCTCCCAGCGGGACGGGCCCTGGTGTTCCCACAACAGCAGGGCGGCTCCAGCGGCGTGGTGGGGCGTGTGACCCACAGAGGCACCATCAACATTGCCCCTTCCAACAAAACCCTTACCCGAGGCATGGGCAGGGGGCTAGGGAGAGCTAGAAGCAAGTGAGTGGACCAGGAAGAAACAAGGAAAAGGGGTCCCCTCCCCTGCACCCCAGGGAACTTGGTGGCAGGAGGCTGAGCACTGGCAGTGCCTGGAATGTGGGCCGTGTCTTCCCGCCACAGGGCTGACCAGAGCAGGCGTGGGCAAAGCTTCCTGTGGACGCTGATGTAGTGTCGGGGGCCTCCACCATCCTCACCGACGTGAACAAAGCACGCAAGGAAGCCTTAGTGCATGCTGATTCTCCTACCCATGAGGACCTGTCAGCCGCATCTCCTGGGCCTGTGACTCCAAATGCCCGGAAGCGCTCACGTTGGCTGCCGCCTCGTCACCACCTCGGTTACTGCCGGACGGCCGCAGCTGGCGCAGGCGCAGCTGGCACAGGTGCGGCGCCAACAGCAGTGTAGGGAACGCCTCGGACTCAGGGAGGCACAGAGCAAGGCCACACCGCGCGCTCACGGCTCCGAGGGGAGAGGGTCACCAGGGCTCTGCTTCTATGAAGCAGTTTGGGCTCTGTTTTGGATCTGTCCTTTGTGGCCCTGAGGTTTGAACTCAGGCCTTGTGTGTGTGAGGCAGGAACTCTACCACCAGCTCTTCTGTGACTTCATTGATCTCGGGGTAGAGTCTTGTGTGTTTTTGCCTGAGCAGTCTCAAACCGTGATCTTTCTGCCCACCGAAATTTCCGGCCTAGCTGTGATCCCAGGTGTGGGCTACCATCCCCAGCTTGTTACATGAAGTCTCCCTTTTGTCTGGGCTAGTCTCACGCCAGGATCTCTCTGCCTCCACTTCCAGAGCGACGGGAGGGCAGGTGGGAGCCATCATACCAGCCTAGCCACTTGGCTCTCTTTTTTCTTGACAGTGGTGGGGACTGAACTCAGGACCTCATGCTTGCTAGGCAGGCACTCTTCACTTGAGCTACACTTCTATCTGCTTTCTGCATTGCTTGTTTCTGAGGTAAGGTCTTGCTTCCTATCTGGTCTGAGCTGAGGTGTAACCCTCCTGCCTGGGCTCCCCACGTTGCTAGGGATGGCAGCTGGGCACTACCGTGCCCACCAGTGCTCGAGATGGGAGTCTTGTGAATCTCTTTTGGCTTGGACGAGCCTCAAACTGAAATCCTGAGACCTCTGCCTTTCGAACAGCTAGGATTACAGGCGTTGAGACACTATGCTCAGAACAAAAGAACGTAAGACACCTCCGCCGTCCCCCCATCCCCCCACAATGTCCCCACACCCGCTGAAGGCTTGAGCTTTGGACAGATCGGAAAGGACCTGACAGTCCTCAGCAAGGCCTGTGCCCCAGGCCTCCCATCTGCCTGAGGCTGCTGCCCGGCTGTCAGGCTACTGAGTGAGGAGGAGAGCCATTCAAAGGTGAGGTCTCCCAATGAGAGGAGGCCCAACTGCTAATCTTCATACTGATCAAACCTGCCTATCGATCTTCTGGTGCCTGCGCCCCACAACCTGGCTGCCGAGGTCCTCAAGTCACTGGGCGGCTTCCTAGGAAAATGTCAAGTGCTCCTGCCTCCAGTCCACGTCTCATGCATTACGTTCCTGTGGCAGCACTTTGTCTTGATTCTGTGCTCCTCCGCATGGCTACGGAGCTCAGATCTGTGAAGTCACAGTTCCACTGCGGGGGAAATTGCTCTTTGTCTCCTGAGGTGACTCCCAAACCATACACAAGGCGACTCTGAGACAGCAATAAAATTAGGGATTCATTATTTCTGACCTTGGCTCCAGCAAGGTCTTGTCTCGTGGGGCTACAAAAAAACAATTCAGCCTCATTTTCTTACCCGACACACCAAGAGGATACATTAACGGAGCAGCGTGAAAGGCACTTCGGGTATTAATAATGTGCCTCCTGGGGTTGACAGGAATTAATTAATATTTTTAAGGGCTTTGAAATGAGAAACACTAAATTAAATGTCACCACACCATGGTGAGGTTTTGTTTCAAAGCGAGGACGCCTGGATAATGGCTGCATGCGTGAGAAACGCAGCGGTGGAGAGGCAGCTGGGCATTTGGGGGATTTACGGCCTTTTGCACTGGGCATACAAAATGACAAAGCAAGTCTCTAAAATACTGCCTGCCGGGCTGGGCACTGCTCCTGAAAAGCCAAATTTCAAGACATAATAAAATGTCCACGAGGGAATTCTGAAGCCGGCAGCCAAGGAAGAGAGTAGAAGAATGACTGAAGAAGACGCACAGCACTGTGCGTCGATGAGGGCTTGATGAAGGGGCGCACTCTTGGTTCTGTCTTCTGGGTGATGACCCCCAGGGGCCTGCTGCCCCAGACAGGCCGGGCAGCTTTCTACACTGAGACCATGAGGCGCTCCTGCGGCCCACGCCACGGTCCACGAGCAGCTTCCCTTGCTCTCCCTCACCTAGGGCGGGAACGTCACCGTGCAGAAGAGCGCTGCACAAACACAGCCCGTGTACCCTGGGAAGGAAGGGAGCTCTGCCACTGGGTAAGCACTGCACAAAACTGCAAATCAGGCAAGGAAGCCCTGTGAAGCAGGGGCGGCATGCCCCGCCTCCGCAGAGAGGGTGTGTGCGCAGGAGGGGCGGGGTGGGGAGGGGAGGGGCGGGGCGGGGCGGCTCACCTCCGCAGAACAGGCAAGGGAGCCCTGAGCACTGCTGTCCCACCCCACCAACTAGGAACAGCCACATGGCTGCAAGTTCAGATCCAGGAGCTGCAATGCCGAGACGCCATCTCAGGACTGTCCGGAATGCATATATAGGGAACAGGCTAGTTCTGCTCCAAGCTCCTCCCCTCTCACCAAAAAGAAATATGAACTTCCAATGAAATGCTGGGGGAGAAGGCCCCACGCTCTCTGCACAGCACTTCCCAGGGAGATCTTTCACCCTTAGCCCTGTGCAGACGTCCAACTTCAGGGAGTTGGAATGAAATAAGAATAGGTGAGATAAATGGATGGATGGATCTAATTTTATTTTATCTTTGCCAGTCCTGGGCTTGAATTAATAAGGGCCTGGGCGCTGTCCTTTAGCCTCTTTTTGCTCAGGGCTAGCACTCTTCCACTTGAGCCACAGCGCCACTTCCGGCCTTTTCTGTGTATGTGGTACTGAGGAATCGAACCCACTGCTTCATGCATGCTAGGCAAGCACTCTCCCACTAAGCCATATTCCCATCCCTAGATGTAATTTTTTTAAAGGGAGGGAAGAAAAAAAAAGGCTGCGTACCAGTGGCTCACATCTGTAATACCAGATGCTTGGGAGGCTGAGAACTGAGGACAACAGTTCAAAGCCAGCCCAGGCAAACAAATCTGTGAGACTTTTATCTCCAATAACCACCAAAAAGCTGGAAGTGGAGATGTGGCATAATGCTAGCCTTCAATGAAAAAGCTAAGAGCTCAAGGCCCTGAGTTCAAGCCAAGCAAGTCATAGTTTTTAAACAGCAAAGCGGTCACTGTACAGTTTCTATGGAACGGGCTACACGGTCTATGTACTCTCATTTCCAGAGCACCCTGACAAGGCTTGTTCCCACAAGTGAATAAACCTAGTGGTGTGTGGAGGTATTTTTATTAGAGATGTTAGCAGAAATAGCTTCGGTGTGTTCCCTGCTGGACCACTCCACTCTCCGCCATCCACAGGAGTGTTCCTGCTAGCCACCCAGCTAGCTACCAAAACCTAACATCTTCCTCTCCTTCGTCTGCTCAACTTAATCCATCAGACCCTCCTGTTGGCTGCATCTACCCACCTCCTGCATTTGCATTCCCACTACCACCAGGTCAAGCCACCATTCCACCCTTCCACCCTTCCCATCACCATCACCACAACCATCAACAACAACACTGATGCCGTCAGCATCAATACCACCACTACTAGTTCTTAGACTACTACAACAGCTCCCTAACTGACCACCCAGCCATTTTCCCTCTCTCTCTAAAACTGCATGTCTCACCACTTAACACTCCGACAGCTTCCCACTGACCCTGCACACTCCTTGTCTCTGGACGTGACTTCTTAGTGCAACCCGGTCAGTCAAAGGTCTGATTGGTTCCTACTCAGCTGCTGGCCCTCGGCCCCCAACCTCCTCCTACCTTTCTCTGTGCCCAGTCCAAGAACCGCCTGGTCATCTTCTGTGCACCCTTCCAGTGTCAGGCTCAGTGGCCTTGCCTTGTACGCAGAGCAGTGGCAGGCTGCCCCTCTATCCGGCATACTGCCAGGCTCTGGGCGCTACCTCCTGGTGTACTCATGGCGGGGGCCTCCTGTGCTTGCCTTGGTGCCTTATGTAAACACAGCCCCAGGCACACAGCTGGCTCTCGATATGTGTGCATAAGCACAGGTGAACAGACACTGGTTATCACCGTCTGCATAGCCATGTGAGTGTCTACAGGCAGAGGTGACATCGGGAACTTGGGGTTTGAGTTCTTGCTGTTGTTGAGATTTGAAACCACTTTTGTTGGCTAGACTGCATCAGTGAAGCAAGTCTTCTGCAATCACCAAGCCCCTTGCGGGGCCAACAAACTACGCTTGTCCCAAACAAGAGGTTCAAGATGGCACTGCAGGAAACACCGGTGCCACACATGCGCCAAGGCACTCGGTCTCCTTGTACTGGACAGACAATCTCAGGTCTGGTGTGAGAACCAGGAGAACCTTCTGCGAACAAGCAGAAGGAAGAGATTTGCTGGGTGACTGGCAGGATGCAATATCTCTCACAAAAGGACCCGAATCAACATGTTCCTCCAGACAAAGATAGGGGTAGCAGCGTATTGCACAGGTCGTCACTGGCTACAGAAATCTTCCCAAGAGTAAAGATTAAGGAGACAAGGTGAAAATTAAACAGCACTAAGCAAAAGGAAGTTGGTCAGGAGGCTCAATCAGTGTATAAAGTGTCTCCCATAAAGCCAACACCATGCTTCCTGCCCACACCTTCTTTCTCTCTTTCGGCCAGGAGCCCGCGGTGTGGGACAGGGCCAGCACGGCATCCCATGGGGAGCAGGCATGTGCAGGTATACAGGGTGAGCGGGCACCCCACCTTGAGCTGCACTCAGCCCGCCCTGCTGGGACCAAGCCCAGGGCGGTCTGCGGCTCTTCAGATGAGGGTCTCCGGTGGGCATGGCTCACAGGCAGGGCGCCTCACACTTTAGTACTTTGCCTCCTGTCGCAAGCTATGGCTGAACTCCTGAGTTGCTCCCGGCCACCCTCTGGGTGCCTGCCTTCCCCTGGCACCCTCCCTTCCCGCCCCACCTCTGTCAGCCGCGCGGTTCTCCCACACAGTGGCCTGGTCCCCAGCAATCACGGCCAATGAAGAAAGACCCCCCCCCCCAGGACCTCCGATCCAACTTCTGGGTAGAGTCCAAGACCCTGAAGGGTAGATGAGCATATGTCTGGACTATATTTCCTTTATTTTTTAATTTTTTATTTTTTTGGTGGGTTGTGGTACTTGAACTCAGGGCCTAGGCACTGTCCTGATTTCTTTCAGCTCAAGGCCAGAACTCTAACTCTACCACATTGAGCCACAGAGCCACTTCCAGTTTTCTGGTGGTTCATTGGAGATAAGTCTCACAGACTTTCCTACCAAGGCTGGCTTTGAACCTCTATCCTCAGATCTCAGCTTCCTGAGT
>NW_012267223.1:467501-467837 GCF_000151885.1 Dipodomys ordii
GTACCACACTGAGAAAGCACAGATCACCAAGTACAGCATTGGACTCTGGGGATAAGTGGACCTTTGTGTTGCTATGGAGAATGTAAAACAGGACACAATCCTTATCTTGGAAATAGAATGTGACAATAATGGGGAAAAGGCTACATATTCCCCTTTGTGATCCAATGATATTACAGATTTACCTTGAAGACACAATCTGAACAATACAAACCACGCCTGAAGAGTTGACCAAGGCAGTATTATTTGTAACTATAAACTATTGCAAGCCTCCCCCAGGCATTTGCAGGAGATGGATTGAGTAGAGTATCATGCAGCTCTAAAAAAGAAGACGAGGGA
>NW_012267223.1:468047-474090 GCF_000151885.1 Dipodomys ordii
TCTGGACAGCAGCAAGAGCTGTCCGAGCTCTCCTACTTGCCTCCTCTCCTCACTGTCACCATGAGGGGTAGGGATCATCACGCCATCCTACCCACAAGAAGCTGAGGCACAGGAGCTCAGGAGAGCCCACAAGGCACTGGGCTGACACATGCAAAGCCTCCCTGGTTGCTGATTAGCACTCCCATAGCACTAAGGAGCGTCCTGCAGCGTGTCTCCTGCGGTGCCCGTGACCACAGAAGCAGGCGGACCAGAAGAGACATGCCCCTGGCCATCCCTCCTCAGCCTCCATGCACTCACCCATGTCTGCCACACCACCAACAGGAGCTGCTTCCCTACAAAGGGCCCATTCCCAGACCCGAGGAGCCGATCCTAACTCAGGGAGGACAGCGGGCCGCCAACGGTGCTCCCAGGTGGCAGCTGGGGTCATTCACCGCTGTGATTCCTGCCACATGTCCCCTGGACAGCCTGCTCCCTCCTGGCCTACTGCTGGCCCCCTCCCGTGATGTCACTCATTTGCATCTCACTAAGCCATGTGGAAGGGAAGGAGGCACAGGGTCCAGGACCTTGGTTAGCAATGGGATGGAGCCTTGGGCCTCCTGGATGCAGGCAAGCGCAAGTGCTCCCCCGCGGAGACAGCCCAGCCCTTCACCAGAGTGACCTGAGGACCCCAGGTAGCACTGGGAGGGGATCTGGACTGAACAGCACAGGGGTCCAGGGTCCGGCCTCACCTCTCAAGGGAAGCCACCCCCAAGGGGAGCCACGCCCTGGGCCTGCACTGATCCATTGGTCCCACCGTCTCTGGGACACTCGTTTGGATCATCTCACTAGCCTGGGTTTCTTTCCAGAGACACCTACTAGTCCAACCTGGAAATCCACCTTGTACTCCTACCACATAAAAGAACCACCTGCCCTCCAGTGTGCAGGGCACCCACAGAGGACCTCACGCCGTCAGAGCCCTGCCGGCGTGTGCTTGTGGTTGGCACTGAAGGGAGTATCAAGGCTACTCCTCCTGTTCCAACACACATCTTCCCAGGAAGAGCAGGTTTACACGAAGTCCAAAACACCTCCCGTCTCACTATCCTCTATGAAATCTGTCACACCTCCGTCTCACTATCCTGTATGTATTATTCAATAACAATTCCTCCTCTCTTAATTTGAAAGGCAAAAGAGAACTAAAATAGCTGTGTTATTATTCAAAGTCCAAAAATAGTAGCTAGGGATTCTAGACGGGGCTGATCTACGCCTGAAGGGCTCCATTGCTTTCTCAGACCTTCTCAGAATGCCATGCGCTGACACAGGAAATGCTGTTCCCCAAACTCAGCAACGTCTACAGACAGTCTAGTTACACAGCTGAGGGAGGAGGCATCTAGTGCCTGATGGGTACGGTCAGGAGCTCAGTGAAGCACCAACAAGTTGTCCCCACAACATGTTGAGACATGCTCGCCATCACAACCAATTCCTAAAATGGCAGCATTGCCAACTGTAAGAACTCTGCTCTGGAGGAAAGACCAGAGCTTGGATTTTAATGAGGACACCGAGATTCTAATCTGACACAGTGGAGAAAAGCAAAGTGAAGAAAAACACGTACAATTTATCTGGAAGGAGGAGGGAGACAAACACAGAGATGGGTGTAAATAAATGCATTTTTATTTATATCCACACATCTTAGTTTACTATTTAAATGGCCACCTACAAAAAGAAGGAACAAGCTAGAGAGGACAGGTATAGCAAGCAGCCAGAATTCTGTGAATAAAAAGTCAGGAAATGTTTTATGTGCTTTGAACATGCAGTTCTATTTTCTAACAGCAGAATTAAAATGAAATCATGAGCAAGCCAGGTTGGTGGCCCATGCTCAGGAAGTTAAGATGAGGAAGGCTATGGTTCAGGGTCAGGGAGCAGGCCAGCTGACCTTGAGACCCTAGTTCAACCAATAGAAAGCTCAGAGCAGTGGCATGGACTATCTTCTCAGCTATTTACAGGAAACATAAATGGGGGGTGGGCGGGGAGGAGACCCTATTCAAAAACTAACAAAGCAAAATGGGCTGAGGCTGTGGGTCAAGTGGTAGCCCATCCACGAGGCCCTTCATTCAAACCTCGGTAAGAAGAGAAAAAGATCCAAACACACGGACTGAACTGAGCTCCAGACATAACTCTCCTGAGCGACCTTAACAAAGAACAGCATTCCTCCATCCGAGCCGGCGGGCAGGCCCCTCAGGTCTGAGGACTGGATCCGGATCCGGAGCGGCCTGCAGTGACCACCAGCTGAGGCCAGTGTCACTTGGGAAGCCAGCCATGACGCAAGGCCCTCCCTGCAAGCAATCTGAGCATTTAGGGCAGGAGAGGGGGTGGGTACCACTGCAAAACCCACAAAATCAAGGGGAACCTTTGGGGTGCTGAACCTGTGTTGACAAAAACACACAAAGAGAGGACAGTGATGCGCCAGCACCAAGCCCCCCTGGGCCCAAGATGAAGCTTTCTGTATAGCCTTCTCCCCAGAAGAAACAAGGACTCCTGGGAGAGCCAGCTGATTGCAAGCCTGGGGCAGGGATGTGCGAAAACCAATACACAACACCCTAACCTGCCACGCCAGATAGCAAAGAAGCAAATATTGTTAGGCCTCTTTCAAAAAGACTCAGAACCCAGTCAAACAGGCTCCCATCTGCCAATGGCAAAATATCACGTGGCACCCTTGATGAACAAATACAGAGGGTTTCTTCACATTAAAGAGGTAGTCAAGCCAGGAGCTGGTGGCTCACGCCTGTCATCCTAGCTTCTCAGGAGGCTGAGATCTGAGGATTGCGGTTCAAAGCCAGCCCGGGCAGGAAAGTCCATGAGACTCTTATTTCCAATAAACACTCAGAAAAAAGCCAGAAGTGGTGCTATGGTTCAAGTGGGGACAGCGCCAAGGTCCTGAGTTCAATCCCCAAGACCAGCAAAAAATAAAAGAGAGTAGTCAGACACATACACATCCATACACACACCCCCATACACTAAACACCCCCATACACATGTCCATATACATACTCATACACACAACCCATACATACATACACACACACACACACACACACTCAAACATGCATATATACCCATATATTCACTCATATCCCTAACACACAGGCACAACCATCGACGTCTTACTGGCTATCTCTGGAAGAAACCCATGCTTTATCTGAAAACCAGTGTATGAAGAACAGTATTTTTTACTTTGTAACTAGTATATGAAGGCGCCGTTAATGTGTTTCGAGAATTGTTTAAATTGGAATATCCAGATTTATGCATGGGAACATATGGTGACTTCAAACATTAAGTTAAAGCTATTCATCATAGTGTCTATACTACCAAGATTAAATCACAGTGCCTTTGGGTTATAAGTTAAATGACTTAAATGTAAGTCTTTAACATAGCTAAGAAACTTTCACAGAATACTTTCCCATATAACTCAACGATCAAAGCAAAATGTGCCATTCTCGTCACAATTTGCTCACAGGAAGCATTATCTAAGGCATGGCCAGACACTGTAAGAAGGCATTTAGACAGGTAAATTATTAAGTTGTTTTAGCAAAAGTCTATCTACCAACAAACTGGAAGATTACCACATCTGAAAAAATGTGTTTTCTTTTTCCTTTTCATGTCTTTATGCCATTTACATATCACTATTGGTGGGGTTCAGGTCTTTGGTCTGTCTTAAAATCAAGTTGCTCATTTCCTTGTTGCTGAATTTTAACTTCTTTTTACAATTTAGATAACAGTTCTTCATCACATGACTTAGAAGTATCTTTTATAAGCATGTACCTTGTCCTTTCGTTTTCTTGACAGTGTCTTTTTCTTCATTTTTTCCATTTTCTTTATTATCTTTAAGTAGTTGTACAAAGAAGTTTCCATTCTACAAAAGTCTATGAATACAAAGTTTCTGATAACACTGTCCCCCATAGCTCCTAACCCGCCCCTTCTGAGAGGCACAGCGGGCCTCCTCTGTGCCCCACCCCGCACACGGCCTGGCCCAGGAGAGGAGGGCAGTGTGCGCCGGTGTGCGTCCTCCTCTGAACCCCACGAAGCAGCTCTGCCACAGCCCCGGGAGGAGGCAAGTCCTCTGTCACAGATTCCAAGATGCGGACACGATGTCCCTAAGAAGAAAGCTGCTGGAGGGTCATAAAGGCAAGTGCGTTTTTGTGCACTGGGACCGGGCTCTGGCCAAGTGCCCCCTAAGGCCATTCTGTCAGCTTAACACGCTGCCCACGCACACTCCAAGCACTGGGGTCCTTTGATAATGCTCACAAGCACTGCACTTGTCGTTTTTAGGCCTGAAATCTGAAAAGCTACTTTCCAACAGCAGATCACCTTGCAAGGCCATCAGAACCACAACTGGCCTTGTGGCTGTTCTGCAGAAGAGCTCGCTGCAGGGCCATTTCTGTCCCCACCCAGGGCAGAGCCAGCACCACTAGAGCTAGGCTGGGAGAGCAGACGGCCGCTCTCACAAGTGGCTGCGCTCAGGGCCCAAGACTGCAGGGCCGATCAGCTAGCTCTAAGACAGAACAAAAACCAAGAGACACAACTACTCTCAAAAGCAAGCGCAGTGAAGGAACAGAGACGCCAGTGACCCTTGCTACCTCCCCGCTGCGAGCTGCTCGCACAGCTGGAGGGAAGTCCCCGGGCATCGGGCTTTTGGAACAGGCTTCTCCTGGACAAAACTAGGGTGGCTGCTCCGCCATTTGTCCCCCTCCATGCCCAGCTGTCAGGGTAGAAGACCTGGAGTCACAGTAGCTACCCGTCATCAGGAGAGAGAAGTCAAGAAGAACACTTTCCTAGAACTCTGACCCAACCATTTAAATAACCAGCCATACTACCTTCCCCTTCAGACTTGAGGACAGACCTTCTCATCCATGATCAGAGAGAAAACAAAGGACAATGGTTGAGAGCATGAACTCTGGAGCCAGACAAAACCCCAGCTTATCAGCTCCCTGACCTTGGCGAGCTTTAATTTCTCCAGACCTCCACGTCTGTGAAACTGGAGCGGGGAGAACACGCAGCAGAGTCTTAGTGAAGATCAAATAGGTTCACATATGTGAAGCATAAAACACAGAAAGCCCTTCCCTGCTCTGTGAGCATTTGCTAACAAGCCTGTCTATCTGCTCTCTCTGTGGTTACTCCCAAGTAGAGGCCCCCACCCCCCCACCCCCAGCCCAGTGCAGCCTCCAGCTTCCGTGCTTTGCCGACAGCCCTGACCTCAAGGGCTCCTACCTAAATCATCCCCCATGAGCCAGCCACCAGCACCAAGCCCAACAGCACCCTGCTTCCCCCCTGCGTTTCTTACTGCAGGGAACATGCGCACACAGAAAGAAGTGAGAAGTCAAATGGATGCCACTGGCTTCTCTGTCAGTGACCCTGTAAAATTTAAACTTTCAACTGTGGTGTTTGCAGCCAAAACCCATAATAAAGAATGAGAGCTAAGCACCAGAGGCTCATGCCTGTAATCCTAGGTACTCAAGAAACTGAGATCTGAGGACAGTGGTTCAAAGCCACTGGGGCAGGGAAGTCCATGAGACTCATCTCCAATGAGTCATCAGAAAACCAGGAACTGTGGCTCAAGTGGTAGAGCGATAGCGCCCAGGCCCAAAGTTCAAGCCCCACAACTGACAAATAAAAGGTGGGGGCAGGGGGTGGCGGGGGGGGGGGGATATGTGGCTGGAGGTGTGTTCCAAGTAACAGAGTACTGTAAGGGGTGGGTGTGAGGAAGGGAGAAGGGAACAATGAAGGAAAAGCAGAAAAAGTAGCCGCTTTCTTCCTCAGGACAGCCCGGGGTGAAGGGATCTTCACCGGAGCCTGAGAGCACCCCATGCCCACAGGAATCAGGACATGGACAATGTAAGGGGACGAGGGAAACAAAGGCCAGGAGTGGGGCTGCAGTGAGGATCTACCGGCCCCAGCCCCGGCCCTGCCCGGCCCTGCCCCTGCCCTGCCCTGCCCTGCCCTGCCCTGCCCCTGCCCTCCCCTGCCCTGCCCTGCCCCTGCCCTCCCCTGCCCTGCCCTGCCCCCTGCCCTG